>NC_091438.1:129590265-129912628 GCF_964237555.1 Oryctolagus cuniculus | reverse complement strand
GAGAGCTCCCGGACGTCCTCCGAGTTTCGCTTAGGAGATAATTGGCTCGGGTGAGGTCCAGTCAGCAACTGACTGTCTCCTGGGTCTGCCGTGTAGGCACAAGGCCTTCTCTGGTGGTTCTGGGGGGACACAGAGGAATCTAGAATCAAAGCTAGATCCAGAGAAGCTGGAGTAGGCGAGCTCAGCACTGGAAAGGGACAGGGCATGAATGGGGTCCTCTAGGGTGGGACGTGGGGTAGAAGATGGGACAAAGAAAAACTGGTGAAGTCACAGAAACTGCAGGGAGTGCGCTCAGACACAAGAGGGGGAAGAGCCTTGCAGGCCAAGGACAGGAGCCAAGCACAGAATTCCAGAATGGGAGACTGCGGAAATGTCCACGCAGCTACCACGCTCCACGCGGTGTCTCCCCGATGTCACAGTCCTGAAGCACTGGGCCTGAGCCAGCGGGAGGAGAGGAATCAGGAAAGCAGGGAGCGGGGAAGAGCACAGCTTCAGATTCCGTGTTCAGTGCTCACTAAAACCAGGCCAGGTTACTCTCTGTGTGCCAGGCCAACTTTTGTTGCTTTGAAAGTAAACTCCTTCATGGCCAGCTAATCCTCCACCTGTGGCGTCAGCACACCAGGTTCTAGTCCCAGTTGCTCCTCTTCCAGTCCAGCTCTCTGCTGTGGCCCAGGAGTGCAGTAGAGGATGGCCCAAGTGCTTGGGCCCTGCACCCCATGGGAGACCAGGAGGAAGCACCTGGCTTCTGGCTTCGGATCAGCACAGCACCGGCCATAGCAGCCATTTGAGGGGTGAACCAACAGAAGGAAGACCTTTCTCTCTGTCTCTATCTCATTGTCTATGTCTATAACTCTCTCTCTCGTCTCTCTCTCTCTCTCTCTCTGTCTAACTCTGCCTGGCAAAAATAAAATAAAAAAGAAAGTGAACTCTTTCATACAAGGTGCAGAGAGGAGTCAGATTCAAAGGGGAAAGGGAAAGGGCAGTTGCCAGGGGCTGGAGCTGTCTCATGGGTGTGAAAAGCCCTGGGCACGGGCTTCACACAGATGAACACACGTGACGCTCTCAACTGTATTCTTGTTAAAATTCATATTGTGTATATTTTACCGGTATCAAAATAAATAAATGAGCTACAAAATCATCTAGTTGCTTGGTAAGAAACTATGGTTCCCTCGGAACTGTCCCACTGGTGATGTTGGACACGTGTGTCGGAATATTTTCAGAATAGGAACCATCCAGTTTGCATTCGAGGTACAGGAAGAGGGTTTTGATTGCGGGCGTTTGCTTGGTTGTGGAAGAGGCTTCTGAGTCCTTCCAGCAGCTTTCTGCGTGGTGACTGGCCCAGGCGAGGTCCAGTCGTCAAGCCACATGACCCCCCCTTTTCCTGGGGAGTACCCCGGGGTACCCTAGAACAGGAGAAGCTGGGGCAGGATAAGCCGGGACAGGAAGAGGGTGGTGCCTGAAATAGGATCCTGGGAGGTGGGAGGGGGCAAACGATGGAACAGGGGAGTGAGCGGGGCCAAGTGAGATGGACCCCGGAAAGTAGCTCTGCCTGCCTGAGTCGCGGTCGCCTGGAGACAGCGCGGGACGCCGTTGCCTGGAGACAGCAGGACGCAGTTAGACGACTGCCGACTGCCGACTGCGACTGCCAGGAACCCATCAGCAGCCAGTGGGCGTTGAGACCAGACCAGAGAGAGCCGCGACAAAAGCATGGCGGGCCACCAGAGGGACAAGGTGATTCCAGATGAGGTCCATCAAAACCAGATCTTCCGGGAGCTGTACCTCAAGGAGCTACGAACCCAGAAACTCTACACGCAGTACCACGTGAACCCCCTCCGAAAGGGTAAGGGCAAAGCGAGGCCAGAGCGGAAATCACCAGGCTCCGGCGCGGGTCCCAGGCGAGCAGAGGACGCCTTCTGTGATCTCTGTTCGCTTCCATGGCTTCAGGAGCCATGACCTTTGAGGCGCCTCCCTCCCATCACGTCAGATGTAGGAGGTATATAAAAATGCAGCCCCGCCTCCATTAAAGCACAACGTCACAAAACGGTGTTGAATGCATTTTTATAATTCTGCATTTGAAGTAATTATATTTTGCAGCCATTTTTGGTACTGTTTTTATATTTGCTGTCTTTTTAATGAGGGTATGGTTTCCTCAGGCTTATACTCTTCCCACATCCCTTCAGAATGTCCGCGGGGCCGGGGTGTTAGATTCCTGGCCCACGGAGCTCCCGGATAGCGCCCTTGTCAGGTGGTTTCATCTGGTCCTGAAACAGCAGATCCCCCTGAATGCCGCAGGGCCTCATGCCGAGCTCCACACCCCATGTCACCCACCTCTGCTCATCCCAGAAGGGTCTCACAAAGGCCAGTTGGAAAGCTGGGTTCATTCAGCTCCCTCTTCCCCACCCCTGCTCCCCCAAAACATCCTACTCAGCAGAAGGCACCACAGTCCCAAGCTGGAGCCCGCAGTCACCCTCAACACCTCTCCCTCCCTCCCTCCACACACTTGAAGTATTCTCAAGTCCTATTTATCCCTCCTCGGCATCCGTCTCACCTGACCTTTCCTAGTTCCCACCTCCACACATGGGAATGATCTCCACCTCGACTCAAGGCCACCCTGCAAGTAGCCCCTGCCTTGTCCTCTCTGTCCCCAGTCCCGAAGCCGCAGCAGGCCCTACTCTCTCCTGCCTGGAGTGGGCTCCCAACCACTCTTCTCTCCTACAAACTGCTCCCGCCAACCCATCCCCTGCACCACTGCTAGCTAGGGCTAGACTAAAAGGCCAATTTGGTTATGTCAGTCCCTCTGCAAAACCCTTCAGTGGCTCCCACAGTTTCTGAGCTAAGATGTGAATCAATCAGATGACAGTCTAAGACCTTTTGGATCTGGCTCTAGTTCCTGCCCATCTTCATCCCATACTCCCTTCCCTGGCTCTGACCCAGGCCCATTAGGAAATATTTAATGCCGCTGCTAGAGACTCCTGCACGTGCTTCTTTCTCTTCTGCCGTTTCTCAAGAAATGGGTTTCCCACATAAATCATGCCATGTTCCACTGCTTTACCTGCATGACCTGGGTAATTGTTCCAGGATTTCTCCCCCAAGTTCCGTGCCTCATTAACTGTATTCCACTCTATCCTGGCTATACAGAGAGGATGGAGTGTCTGCATTTTACGTGTGACTAACCTGTGTCCTCCAACTACTACTTCCAGGAAAACAAATTAATGTCCAATTCTGTTTAAGCTTGGGATAGTCCAGCAATTTAATCCTTGCAGGCTGGGAAGTTCCAAAGTGCCTTAGCCGACTTTGTCCTCTGACATCCAGCATGATAGCTGGTATGTGCTAGATATTCAGGAAGGGTTTATGGGGGTCCTGCCTAAAGCAGGCTTTAGAGAGGAGTGTTTTAACATGACCTGTGATGTTCTTTCTCTCCAGTCCACACGATCACAAGAAAGCCCATGTCTTGGCATGATAACCTGGAGGAACCCGCAGATGGTAAGTCCTGGGGATTGAGAATCCCATGGAAATAGAGTGCAGAGGAGCAGGACAACCTCTAAGGGTTGTGCTTTCTTGGGGCAAGCATCAGAGGTCCCTGTCTTGAACCTGAAAACTGGAATCATGTTAAATAATCTCCAAGACACTGGTGTATCCAATCATAACCCTGAAGTCAGTTTATTAACTGAACAAGAGTGTTCGCTGAGGCCTTAACATATCCCCTTCTTCATCAAACATTCAGGTGTTCGATGTTGCACGAACAGGCTCTAGTGACACTGAGTTCAAATCCTAGGTCTGCCACTCATTAAGTTAGTGATTTGGGTAGTGTTTTGTTTTGTTTTGTTTTGTTTTGTTTTGTTTTTTGACAGGCAGAGTGGACAGTGAGAGAGAGAGACAGAAAGAAAGGTCTTCCTTTGCCGTTGGTTCACCCTCCAATGGCCTCCGCGGCTGGCCCATCACGCTGATCCGAAGGCAGGAGCCAGGTGCTTCTCCTGGTCTCCCATGGGGTGCAGGGCCCAAGCACTTGGGCCATCCTCCACTGCCTTCCTGGGCCACAGCAGAGAGCTGGCCTGGAAGAGGGGCAACCGGGACAGAATCTGGCGCCCTGACCGGGACTAGAACCCGGTGTGCCGGTGCCGCAAGGCAGAGGATTAGCCTAGTGAGCCGCGGCGCCGGCCTTGGGTAGCTTTTTAAAACTTTTCAGAGACTATTAGCATAATTAGGAATAAAAGAATACAAGTGCTTGGAACAGGATCTGGTATGTGATGATCAGTGAATGCTAATATCTGCACTGTCACAATGTGATCATTACTATGAAAGGACTGCATAGGACAATCTCAAGCATAATGAGTGAGAAGACAAGAAAGCCCACTTGTGAATAAATAGACAGGTAAATTGGGAATAGAATTAGTATGGCGACAGGTGTCTGAGTCAGAGGGTGGAGTTTTGGGAAATCTTCCTGGACGAGGTGATTGTGGGGTGAGTTGGAGTTAAATATGGAAAGGCACAGAAATGAGAAATACCAGTGTGGTCAGAGAACTGTGAGTGCTTTGAGACGGACACACTAGGCACATGATAAGGAGACGATATTTAGAAATGAGAGAGGAGATCCATTTGGTGGGAAGTCGAATCCTCCCTATACAGTCCTCCACCTTCCTATAGAAGAATAATATGGTGGAAATCTGCTGGGTTTAAGTGATAGGAGTCAGTGGGAAGTGTGGGGAATAGAGACGCCCATAGCGTCATGAAGGAGACAGGACGTAGTAGACTAACAGAGGGTAAGCAAAGGAAGTCAGGTGTTATCTCTGGGGTACCGACTTGGCTGGAGTGAGGACGGAAATCTCAGCCTTGGAGCAGTAAGGGAAATAGCAGGTGATGAGTATCCTGAGAGCCAGGCAGCACATTGCAACCTGAATGACGTTACGGATATGCAGCCCGATGCCAAGCCCTTGATTCACAATGCTTGCTCCACTCTCATCCATCTTGCTGAGCATCACACAGTTCTGCCGTTTTACAGGTGGGTTATTAAGGGCCAGAGAAGGTAAGCCATCTGATCAGTAGGTAGTGGCAGCGCCAGGAGCGTCTGACTGCAAAGTCTAGAGTTATTCCATTGTCAAACTGCCTCTCTCAAATGTGACTTGATATAGGGGAGAAGAGCTATAGAGTTACAAATATATCGAATGCCAGCTGCCACACTGACTTTTACTACAGAAAGATCTGGCCACACCTCCTACCACGTTCCTTCACATGCTCACGCTGCAATAGCAAAGCTCGCCTGTGCCCTGGGTCTTTGTTCCCACTGCCTACAGGTGCCTTTCCTCTGCCTGTGCCCAGGGCTGGCTCCTGCCTGGTATTCAGAGACGCCCTCCCTCGCCATGCATTCCCATGCCCCTTGGCCTACTCCCCTCCTCACAGCATGTATCCCTGTCCACACGATGGGGCCCCCTGTCCCCCTCTCTGGGCCACAAGCCACAGGAAAGCAGAGATCATGAGTGTCTCACCCAGTGTACTAACCCCAGGGCCAGGAACAGTGTGTGGCATAATTTTCTTGCTCAACACGTGCCCTCCTGTCTCGAGGTCTAGAGGAATCTCTGAGCCTGGGATACTCTGCCCCAGGAGCAATGTGGCCAGAATAAAGGGTACAGGGACACTCACTGGTCCCAAAGCTCGACTCCTTCCTAACTCCTGTCTCCCAGCCAGGTTTCTCAATCTCATTCACCATGCACACCAAGGACCAAGAAAGAAATACCCAGAGACTCAGACAGAAACTCAAGAAATCGGATGGGACTCAGAGCCCTTGGTAAGTGTGGCCCTTTCGCTTGGTAAACACTGGGAACACAGTAGCAACATACATGGTAACTAATAGAATAGAATAGGGAGCCAGACTTGCTTGGGTTGGAATTATGGTTACCACTAGCTAGCTGTGAGATCTGGGGTATATTACTAAGCCCTCCAATGGCTAGGTTTCCTTTATAAAATGGAGATATTGCACTACTTACCTCAGAAGACAGGTCTGAGGATCAGATGAGGTAGAATTGGTGAAGTGCTCAGAACAGCGTGTGGCACGTGGTGCCCAGAGGTAAGTGTTGATTCCGTAATGGTTGCTGATCCCAGGCTCTCCAGGTTTGCATTCCCAGTGACCAGTAGTAGGGTGGTCTTGGAGGTGTCGCTTAACACCTTGAGTGCCATTTCCTAATATGTGAAATGGGAATGCTAGCAGCAGTATTCTCATGTGAGCTCCCCAAATAAGGAGGGATTCCATTTCTAAAGAGGAAATGGGGAATTTGGAAAAGACAACTTGAAGTTTCCGTCACTTCTGTCTTTCATCACACAGAGAGCTTAACTTTTAAAAAAAAATTATTTATTTATTTGAAAAAGAGAGAGAGATAGTTTCCATTTACTAGTTCACTCCCCAGATGGCCACAATGACCAAGAGCTGGGCCAGACCAAAGCCAAGAGCCAGGAGCTTCATCCAGATCTCCCACATGGGTGGTAGGGCTCCAAGCACTTGGGCCATCTCCTGTTGCTTTCCCCAGGCCATTATTAGGGAGCTGGATTGGAAGTGGAGCAGCCGGGAACCAGCCCCATATGGAATGCTGGCATCACAAGTGGCAGCTTTACCCATTACACCACAATGCTGGCCCTTTAACTTTGTAAAAAATGTATATTTATTTATTTGAAAAGCAGAAATATACAGAGAGAGGGAAGGACAGATCTTCTTCCATCTGCTGGTTCACTCCAAAATGGTTACAGCAGCTGAGGCTGGGCCAGGCTGAAGCCAGGAGCCTGTGCTTCCCATGTGGGTGGCAGGGGCCCAAGTACTTGGGCCATATTCAGCTGCTTTTCCATGTATCAGCTGGATCAGAAGTGGAACAGCAGGGACTCAAATCAGTGCTCATATGGGATGTTGCTGTTGCAGGTGGCCTTTAAAACAAACAAAAAAAAAAGATCTGTTTATTTATCCAAGAGGCAGAGTTAGAGAGAGAGATAGAGAGAGGGGAAGACAGAGAGAGAGTTCTTCCATCCGCTGGTTCACTCCCCAAATGGCCGCAATGGCTGGAGCTGGGCCGATCTGAAGCCAGGAGTCAGGAGCTTCTTCTGGATCGCCCATGTGGTGCTAGTGCCCAAACACTTGGACAATCCCCTACGGCTTTCCCAGGCCATTAGCAGAGGAGCTGGACTGGAAGTGGAGCAGCCAGGACATGAACCAGCACCCACATGGGATGCCGGCACTGCAGGCAGAGGCTTAGCCTACTACGCCATAGCACTGGCCCCTGCAGATGGCAGTTTAACCCACTGTGCCAGAAGGAAGCTGAAGTCATCAAGTATGCCAATCTTTTCCATTAGGGTATCTGGCATTCGTGCCTCAGGAAAATTCACACACACTTACAAAACAACTATTCTACACTTTCCCGTGTTTTTTCTTTCTTCTTTAAGATGTGTATTTTAATCCATTTGGTGTATTTTGTATATGGCTTGAGGTTAGCTTGCTCTGAACTACGTTATCTCTGAGGCACCAAGGCCCTGCGTCACCTGCACCTGCACATTTGCTGTCCCTTCTTCTTGTCTCCTGACCCCCAGGCAGAGTCCTGGGTACACTAGGGAAGTCTTACTTATCCTTCCAGACCCAGCTCAGGCGTCGCCTTTTCCACTAAGCAGCTTCTGCCATTGCACTACCCTCCAGGGTCTGGCCCTTCTTCCTTCTGCTTCTGTAGCCCCATGCGCCCCCTGCTGGTGCAGCATTGAATTCCCTATGAGTATATCAGTGTGACATGGCCACTGGGAAGCTAGAGGGCCTGAGGTCACACCCTGACTCCATCACCTTCTTGCTGTGTAGCCGTAACCTCTCTTAACCTCCACTGATCATCTTCAGATGGGGAGCGTGACAACATCCAACCTCAAAGGTTTGTGGTGAGTACTAAATGAAACTGTATAGAGAAACTGCCCTGGATAGCGCCTAGCACATAGCAAGCGCCCAAAGTGGGCTACTGTTGCTGTGGATTCATTTCCGAGAGGAAGAGCGTAGTGAGGGCAAGAGGCATGGAGTCACCACACAGACCCCAGGAGTCGGGTGAAAGCAGGCCTGAGGCAAGCAGCCTGCAGACTCATTTATTTCAGTTGCTACAGTAGCTTATATAGCCAAGGCCAACCAATCCAGTCAAGGGGTGGTCTGTGCCCTAACCAATCACACCCTGTTGCCAGGCAGTTTCCGAAGCCATCCAATCACAGCCTGTTGCCAGGCAGACTCCGTTGTCATGTGGTTTCCGAAGCCATCCAATCACAGCCTGTTGTCAGTTTCTGTTGCCAGCGGCAATCTCGGCATGACCTTCTCATTCCACCACAGGCTACTCTGATATTGATGAGAAAGAATAGAAAGAGGGTACGGAGCCAAACCATTTAGGTGTCTTGTTGCTGTTGTTGTTCCTTCCAGTTGTCTTCATGCACTGGGTCATCTGTCGCGTTCCCTCTCCAGGACAATTCTCTCATTCCTGCTGCAGGAGCCTGGCCTTCTCATCTGCCACATGGCTGTGCCCATGGCTGCTTCCTGAGGATCTGAACAAATGGCTCAGTGAGGCAAGGTGTTATCAGCAAGGAAGAAAATACGCTTCTCACTTGTAATAGCTTCTTTTCAAGGCGGGCATTGCCTTGGAGAGAGGAGGCTCTGGGAGACAGGGAAGACATTCTAGTAGGAAACCACACATAACTAACACAAGGAAGGATGAGTCATAAGGGAGAGGTACGGGCAGAGGGCCAGAGAGGAGAGGGCAGAGGAATCATTAGAAACAGGAGAAAGGGGGCGGGACCTAACAGAGCACAGAAGGGAAGGATGTTAATGAGGAAATTAGTGAAAAATATTGAAAGTGAAAAACGAATCAGTTAGCCAATTATTGTTGAGTATCAGAAGGAAGGTCATATGAGGGAGGAGCTATCACTACAGACATAGGGACCCTATGGGACTTTGCAGAGAGGGAGAAAGTTTGGGCCCAATTCTAAATATGGTATGGACAGGGGAATTCATTGCGAATTAGCAAGGAGAGGGGTCAATGGATGCAGATTACCGACAGGAAGCTTCAGGGGAAAGGGAGGACTCTGGGTAACTGGCCATACAGGATTGCTGCTGAAGGCAGGCCCAGGTGGTCACACATGACCAGGTCAATTGTGAAAGATGAGAAACCTGATTGGCTAAGTCGGAGTTTGTACTTAAACTGACGTAGCAGGGTTTTTACTACAATTGGATAATGCAAGGATGAACATGGGTGCCCAAAGGCAGACCTATGGACAAAGAGTTCAGGACAGACTGAGTGGGGTTTAGGCAATATGTGAAAATCTGTCTGGGGAGAGAAGGAGGAGGGTTGTGAAGGAAAGAAGGTTGGGGTAAGGATAAAAACCATCCAAGTTAGATCATTAACAACTTAGAAAAAATACAAGACAAAGTTATTAAACCATGACTTCATTTCATTAAAGAAGACAGGGCCCTGCATCCCATGGAAGACCAGGAGGAAGTACCTGGCTCCTGGCTTCGGATCGGCACAGTGCACCAGCCGCAGCGGCCATTTGGGGGTGAATCAACAGAAGGAAGACCTTTCTCTCTGTCTCTCTCTCTCACTCTCTAACTCTGCCTGTCAAAAAAAAAAAATTAAAAATAAAAGAAGGCTGGCGCCATGGCTCAATAGGCTAATCCTCCTCCTGCAGCGGCACACCGGGTTCTAGTCCCAGTCGGTGCGCCGGATTCTGTCCCGGTTGCCCCTCTTCCAGGCCAGCTCTCTGCTGTGGCCAGGGAGTGCAGTGGAGGATGGCCCAAGTGCTTGGGCCCTGCACCCCATGGGAGACCAGGATAAGCACCTGGCTTCTGCCTTCGGATCAGCAAGGTGCACTGGCCACAGCGCGCCGGCCGCAGCAGCCATTGGAGGGTGAACCAACGGCAAAAGGAAGACCTTTCTCTCTGTCTCTCTCTCTCTCACTGTCCACTCTTCCTGTCAAAAAAGAAAAAAGAAGAAGAAGAAGAAGAAGAAGAAGAAGAAGAAGAAGACGACGACGACGACGACGACAGGTCTGGGTTAAAAGCACATGTGTGGAACTATCATTTTTGACCTCCTGGCCTTTTTGGGGCAGGCTCACCACGAATGACAGGAAGGACCACTGTGGCTGGCCCGGCCACGTTTGCCCAACTCAGACCCTCCCAGACCCTGCAGATAACAGACTGCACGCACCCCAAAGGGTCTGCAAATGCTCCATACCTGCTCACTGTTATAAATCTGGGGGCAGTGCCATCAGAGGCTGCTGGTAGCAGAATAATAAGATACCCCCCAAAACCCTGAGGTCCCAGTGTTGTGCAAACATGAAAGGTAATTAATCTGGAGTCCCAGAATGCTGTGGTTGGGGTGGGAAAGGCTCTATCACTTGGAGCTCCCCTGCACTGGTCAAGCATAGGCAGAGTCCTCCCAGCCTCAATCCTGAGTCGCCGAGGAAGCCAGACAGTGAGCCCCTCTCAGACTGCAAACACTTGCTGAAAATAGTCAGGAAAATGTTCCAGAAATGAGTTTCCCTCACGTGGAATGCTTGAAACCAGAAGCATTTTGTGTTTCAGATTTTGTCAGATTATAGAACATTTTCTATACATAATGAGGTATCTTGGTACTGGGACTGAAGTCCAAAAACAAAGTTCATTTAAGTTTTTCATACACTTTACCCATACAGCATGAAAGTAGTAGTATGGGGGCTGGTGCTATGGCGTAGCAGGTAAAGCCATCACCTGCAGAGCCGGCGTCCCATATGGGCTCTGGTTCGAGTCTCAGATGCTCCACTTCCAATCCAGCTCTCTGCTATGGCCTGGGAAAGCAATAGAAGATGGCCCAAATCCTTGGACCCCTGCACCCATGTGGGAGACCTGGAAGAAGCTCCTGGCTCCTGACTTCGGATTGGCACAGCTCTGGCCATTGTGGCCATCTGGGAAATGAACCAGCAGATGGAAGACCGTTCTCTCTCTCTGCCCCTGCCTCTCTGTAGCTCTGCCTTTCAGATAAATAAATAAATCTTTAAAAAAGGTAATAGTATGACATTTTAGAGAGGGAAAAGAGGTTATATTATCATGTACACCATTTAATTCAGTGAAGCAATATTTATAACTATATGCCAAATAATATGGCATCCACACAACTTTTATTCCTTCTTTCTCTCTGTCTCTGTGTGTGTGTGTGTGTGTGTGTGTGTGTGTGTGTGTGTATACATTTATATACATATATTTCCACAAATAAGAAAAAACATGATATTTGTCTTTCTGGGTCTGACTTTTTTCACTTAGCATATCAATCTCCATCCTTTTTGTTGCAAATGTCAGTATTTCATTCTTTCTTATGGCTAATATTCCATTAGTATATTTACCACATTTTCTTTATCCACTTATCAGCTGATGGACATCTAGGTTGATTGCACACCTTTGCTAGTGTGAATTGGGCCGCAGGTATCTCTTTCATACTCTTATCTCAATTCCTTTGGATGTATTCCCAGCAGTAGGATAGTTGGGTCATGTAAGTGGATCTGTTAGTTTTTCAGGAGTCTCCACACTGTTTTCCATAATGGCAATTTTTGTATGAAACAAAGTCTCAAGATGTAAAATTTTCTCATCTTGAGCATCATGTCATCACTCAATAAGATTTCAGCTTTGAGACATTTCACATTTTGGACCTCTGAATCGGGATGCTCAGCCTTTGGGTTGATGGCACAGTGCGGCTTTTGTCAGATGTAAGTGTCAGCGCACCCGCTTTTGCTCGGATCTTAGTGACTGCTTTAGCAAAGTCACTGCTTGATGTGATCTGGGGGACCGCATGTGTGCAGGAGACCATGGTGCTGGATGCGCAAAGGCAGTGGCAGCTCCTTCCCTCTCAGACCACACTCTTCATTGGGAGGAAGAGTGCCTGGTATGGCCCCCAAGGCAGGCAGTGGGAGAGGGAGCCAGCGACTCTGCACAGGTTCTTCTCCTTCAGCCTCACTGCTCCTTCCGCGTCAGTGTTGTCATCTCCATGTCACAGGCAGCCTTAAGCAAGCAGCAGCACCAGCCTCGGGAGAGCAGGGCCTGATGACAGCCCCACAACTGTTCTCTAATCCTGTGTCCTCTTCCTTAGGTCAACCCTGAGCGCAACGACCACAGGCTGAACCACTTCAGGGTCTACAACGACATCACGCTCTACAAGGCTAAAATGTGGAGCTTGGGGGAAGACAGTCGCCGCACATAGCATCGCCGCAGTGGAGTCGGTCCTGGTACTGAAGGAACGCCCAAGGGTGCATGGCCCAGAGAAATAAAGTTTACTTCAAAGCCTGAGACTCCCTGAGCCTATCCTGAGTCTCCCTTGCCTCGTCTCCACCCAAGTCCACAGGTTCAAAACCTTCCAAACCACTGTGAGAAACCAGGCAAAGATGGCACTCCAATGTAGTTGTCTTCTCTTCCTTCCCGCATGCAATAAATAATGACCAAGGGGTGTTTGTAAAAAGGTAAAAGCCCACAGCAACAGAAAGAATGAGAGAAACACAAGCAAGTAAGAACATTATGGATTTAAGTGGACTGATGGAGGAGGGTGGAGGAGACCAGCAGGCAAGCTGAATGGGAAGCTCTGAGCAGAAAGCCCTGGCCTCCCAGCACTCTGGAGAGAGGCTCAGGACCCTGCGACTGAGCAGGACGTGAAGCAGAAACCCACTGCTGGGCGCTGGAGGGGAGGCTGCGGGTCCCTACTCCACACAGCCCAGCACTCAGGTTGGTAGCCTCACTCCCACCCTAGAGACTGAAGCTTCAGTCCTAAAGGAATCAGAGAAGCCTGGAACTCAGTGACAGTAAAACAGGGTAGGAGTGAGGTATGGGATTGAAAACAATGACAGGCCAGCACCGCAGCTCAATAAGCTAATCCTCCGCCTGCGGCACCGGCACACTGGGTTCTAGTCCCAGTCGGGGTGCCAGATTCTGTCCCAGTTGCCCCTCTTCCAGGCCAGCTCTCTGCTGTGGCCCGGGAGTGCAGTGGAGGATGGCCCAAGTGCTTGGGCCCTGCACCCCATGGGAGACCAGGAGAAGCACCTGGCTACTGGCTTCGGATCATCACGGTGCGCCAGCCGCAGCAGCCATTGGAGGGTGAACAAACGGCAAAGGAAGACCTTTCTCTCTGTCTCTCTCTCTCACTGTCCACTCTGCCTGTCAAAAAAAAAAAAAAATGACAATCCACAAAATGCAGATTGACCCCTAACCCACCTACTCGCCCACCCACACCCCACATTTTTACCTTTTTCTCTCTGAAAAATGAAGCAACTTTAAAGAATTGACTCCCACATAGTTCTGTAAAAGGGTCCTTCAAGAAAAAGACCAGGGAAGTCATTTTCCCCATGAGGGTCTTAACCTTTTTCCTGAGCCTAATCTTAGTGAGCTAGCACCAGATTTACAGCTTCTGCTCAGCTTCTGCAGCCAGGGCCCTCCACGGCACGGCCACTGGGTCATGAACCTCAGCATGGTGTAATTGACTAGTGGGGGGGCTGTGTTTGCAGCAATCTGGTCTCCTACACTCTAGGGTGCTACACCCCACTAGGGCAAGAGTAGAAGGCATGAGGGATGCCATAGCTCCTGCTCCTCATGGAGCTAGGAAGTTATACCAAGAAGCAGAAAACCAACAAGACAAGTCAGAGGTATCCTTACAGATGGAAGAGCCAGCAAATAAGGAACATCATCTAAGAATTCATCACTGAGCTGGATATGAAGGCTCAAAAAGGAGAGATGAAATTGCACAGGCACCTAATGCAATAATGCAGCAAGTAAATGGAAACAACTTCGCTGCCACAGAAACACCAAATGGTCAATTCCAGAAAGGTAAGAGTTCTCCTTGGGACTGGCGCTGTGGTGTAGTAGGTAAAGCCGCCGCCTGCAGTGCCAGCATCCCATATGGGCACCAGTTCAAGACCTGGCTGCTCCACTTCCAATCCAGCTCTCTGCTGTGGCCTGGGAAAGCAGTATAAGATGGCCCAAGTCCTTGCCCTGCACCTGCATGGGAGACCCAGAAGAAGCTCCTGGCTCCTGGCTTCAGATTGGTGCAGCTCTGGCCATTGTGGCCATCTGGGGAATGAACCAGCAGATGGAAGACTTCTCTTTCTCTGCCTCTCCTTCTCTTTGTGTGTAACTCAGATTTTCAAATAAATAAATCTTTAAAAAAAATAGTTCTTCTACTGGCGCCGTGGCTCACTAGGCTAATCCTCTGCCTGCACGCTGGCACACCAGGTTCTAGTCCTGGTCGGGGCGCCAGATTCTGTCCTGGTTGCCCCTCTTCCAGTCCAGCTCTCTGCTGTGGCCCGGGAGGGCAGTGGAGGATGGCCCAAGTGCTTGGGCCCTGCACCCGCATGGGAGACCAGGAGAAGCACCTGGCTACTGGCTTCGGATCAGCGCGGTG
Source organism: Oryctolagus cuniculus (assembly GCF_964237555.1). NCBI lineage: Eukaryota > Metazoa > Chordata > Mammalia > Lagomorpha > Leporidae > Oryctolagus > Oryctolagus cuniculus. The sequence continues at coordinate 129,898,229 of NC_091438.1, read as the reverse complement.
CACCAGCCGCTGCTTGCCAGCCACAGCGGCCATTGGGGAGTGAACCAATGCCAAAGGAAGACCTTTCTCTTTGTGTATCTCTCTCTCACTGTCCACTCTGCCTATAAAAAAAATAGTTCTTCCCCATGACCCACAGGTTGCATAATTGTTTGACCATTCTCTGTGCCAAGAGAATCCTAAAACTCAGGGGACCACACTGCCCTCCTAAGGTGCACTAGAGACTCATTCAGCTCAGCCTTCCAAGTAGCAGGGACCATGAGAGGAAGCAGCGGAGAGCCTCACCTTCATATACACTATACCGGGATGAAGAAACCAGGAAAACTTAGACTCGACCAAGCCCTAACAGGACTGCTGAAGAGTGGAGATAAAAGGGCACGTGGGAGGAGGAGCAAGCTAAGGAAAGGCCAGCCTGACAAAGCCTCATGAGCCAGGAGGGCCCAAGGGGAAGAAAAGGCAGATGGTGTGCAGCCAGCTCTTGTCCTGGCCGCATTTCCTAGAAGAAGGAATGAAACAAGGAAGGGGCAGCATGGTCTGGATTCACAGAAATGCCTTGGTTTCATGAAGTTCTAAGCCACAGAATTTTGCAGTAATGCAAGAGCACAAAGAATAGTGATCTTTCAGGAGGTTGCGAGATCCCAACAAACATCAAGATACCTGAACAAGCACAAAGCTATGCATTTATCAACAAATCAGCCAAATTTGGAGGGAACATGTAATCCCCTTTTGAAGAGTAGTCTCCTTCCCAAGGGGAAAAATTCAGTTACGGGACACTGCAATAGTTCAAACAAAGAACTTGTTCTCACGTTTTCAAAGTATGCTACATGTGAATTCCTACCCCTCTGAACCAACTTATTAAGAACATGTTATGGGAAGGTCGCATTAGGATCCTCAGGTCTTGCTTCTTGTTGGGTATTATAAATATGTGCTAGAACATGAGCAATTTACCAGTTTTTAAATCTAAGAAGAGGGGCTGGTGCCGTGGCTCACTTGGTTAATCTTCCACCTGCAGCGCCAACATCCCATATGGATACCAGATTCTAGTCCCAGTTGCTCCTCTTCCAGTCCAGCTCTCTGCTGTGGCCCGGGAGGGCAGTGAAGGATGACCCAAGTGCTTGGGCCTTGCACCTGTATGGGAGACCGGGAAGAAGCACCCGGCTCCTGACTTCAGATCGGTGCAGTGCCGGTTGTAGCAGCCATTTGGGGAGTGAACCAATGGAAGGAAGACCTTTCTCTCTGTCTCTCTCTCACTGTCTATAACTCTACTTGTCAAATAAATAAAAAAAAAACTAAGAAGATACAAAAATTTTAGACAAAAAGTAAAGCTAACTTCCAAATTTTGAAATGTACTACTTAGCTTTTTCATTGATTGTATTAGATAATGAAGAAATTGTAAAAGATGTCTGATTGTAGAGGGAGGAGCAATGTATCTCACCAGAGGAAAATATGACCCATTATTCAAATAAAGCTAGATATATTTTGTCTTCGGATCTACACTTTTGTTTAGTTTTGAGAAAAAGAAAGCCATGAATTCACTAATTTATACTATACTTTCAGTAAAGATGGAAACCCACAGAGCAAGTTAGAGTGTTTATTTTATATCATAGAAGCCCAAGTATGGAAATTCAGACTAGATTGGTAAGTAGCAGTGGAATCCTGTATTGTGATCTAAGGCAACAAGTTTATGAATGCCACATAAACAGATCAAGACTGACCTAAATAGACCAATAGGGATCTGCAAGATTGAATCAATAAAAAAAAATCTGCCAGCAAAAAATTCCAGGATGAGATGGCTTTACTGCTGAATTCTACCAAGCACTGAAAGAACTGACACCAATCACTCTTAAATTATTTCAAAAAATGGAAGAGGAGGCAATTGTTCCAAATTCATTCTAGAAGGACAGATTTACCTTGATACCAAAGCCAGACAAGGACACAATGAAAAAGAAAGCTACAGGCCAATATCATTGATGAAGATAGATGCAAAAATCCTCAGCAACAAAACTAGAAAATTGAGTCTATGCACATTAAAAAGATTCGCCATAATCAAATGGGATTTATTCCAAGGATGCAAGGATGGCTCAGCATATGCAAATCAAGGAATGTGACATGCCACATCAGCAGAATAAATCACAAGAATCATATGACCATCCCCAAAGATGCAGAAAAGGCATTGATAAAATCCAGCATTCCCTCATGATTAAAAATTGAACAAATCAGGAATAGAGGGGACATACCTCAATGCAATAAAGACCATAAGTATAACAAGTCAACAGCTAATGTCACACTGAATGGGGAAAAGCTGAAGGTTTTCTCTCTAAGACCTGCACCAAGACATTGGTGCCCACTTTTGCCAGCTTTATTTGACACAGTACTGGAAGTCCTAGCCACAGCAATTCAGCAAAAGAAAGAAATAAAGGATATCCAGATCAGAAAGGAGGATGTCAATTGTCAGTGTTTGCAGATGACATTGCGGGTTTTTTAAAAGATTTATTTATTTGAAAGGCAGAGTTACAGAGAGAGAGATGGAAAGACATAGTGAGAGAGAGAGCGAAAGATCCATCTTCCATCTGTTGGTTCACTCCCTGGATGGCCACAATGGCTGGGTCTGGGCCAAACTCAAGCCAGGAGCCAGGAGCTTCATGCAGGTCTCCCATGCAGGTGCAGGGACCCAAGCACTTGGGCCATCTTCCACTGCTTTACCCAGGCCCTTAGCAGGGAGCTGGATCAGAAGTGGAGCATTGTCATATGTAGAAAATTCCAGATTCCTCAGAAAAGTTGTAACAAATTAACGAATTCAGCAAATTTGCAGGATGCAAAATCAATGTACAAAAATCAGTAGTGTTGCTATATATCAATAGTGAATCAGCTGGAAAAGAAATCAAGAAAGCAACCTCATGGCCAATGTGGCATAGCAGGTTAAGCTGCCATTTGTGACACTGGTGTCCCACGTTAGAGTGTTGTTTGAGTGCTGGCTACCCTGCTTCTGATCGAGCTTCCTGGTAATGAGCCTGGGAAGGCAGCAGAAGATGGCCCAAGTACTCGGGCCCCTGCAACCCATGTGAGGAATCAGGCTGGAAATCTTGGCTTATGGTTTCAGCCTTGCCCAGCTCTGGCTATTGTGGCCATTTGGAGAGTGAACCAGCAGATGGAAAATTTCTCTCCCCACCCCACCATCAGTCTCTCCCACTCTGTCTCTCACACTCTGCCTTTCAAATAAATAAATCTTTTTTAAAAGAAAGTGATCTCATTTCCAATAGCTAATAAAAGAAAAGAAAAGAAAGGAAAAGGAAAAGGAAAAGGAAAAGGAAAAGGAAAAGGAAAGGAAAGGAAAGGAAAGGAAAGGAAAGGAAAGGAAAGGAAAGGAAAGGAAAGGAAAAAAAACGGGATGGGGTGTCGCTCCCCCTCTTCATGGAGGAACGACACTAAACCCTGCCTAGGCTTCACATCCGAGTCACGGCACCATTATGTCGCTCCCCCTCTTCGTGGAGGAACGACACTAAACCCTGCCTAGGCTTCATATCCGAGTCACGGCACCATTTGCTGCTCCTCCGCACGCGGAGGAGCCGCACCGGACCGGACGCTTGCTGTTCCCTTTTTTACAAGTCCTTTCTATAGTAAAGTAAGAATAAGCAAACAGCAAACTCCCAAAGCAAGAATGAGTAGAGAGAAATGAGAAAGAACGAAGTAACGAACTTCCCCGCGAACTCTCCAACGCACTCTCCAACCAACCCACACCACCATGCCGTCTCTCTCCTCCTATATAGTCCTCTCCACCAATCCGTGCTCTGCTACCCACACGCCGAGCGTGCCGCTCTCCTCCAATGAGGAGCGGCTCTTGCAGCTTGTCAAGTTGGTGAGAGGCAGCTGGGTAGAAGCTGTACGCTCCTTTCCCAGCGCCACATGTGGGAGAGCAGATGCATAGAATAAGTCTTAATTCCAGTAACAGTATAGTCCGAGTTGCTCCCCACAATGAGGGGTAGGCTAAGTCTCTACCTGCAGCACCAGCATCCCATATGGGCACTGGTTTGTGTCCTGGTTGCTCCTCTTCTGATCCAGCTCCCTGATAATGGCCTGGGAAAGCAGTAGAAGATGGATCAAGTCCTTGGGCCCCTGTGCCCATGTGGGAGACCTGGAAGAAGCTCCTGGCTCCTGGCTTAGGAGCCAATCTCTGGCCATCACAGCCATTTGGGGAGTGAACCAGTGGATGGAAGACCTTTCTCTCTGTCTCTCCTTCTCTCTGTCTGTAACTCTACCTCTCAAATAAATAGATAAAAAAAAATTTAAAATCCTGAGAATAAATTTATCCAAAGAGCTGAAAGTTTTCTCTAATAAAATCTGTAAGTCATTGATGAAAGAAATTGAAAAAGACACAAAGGAATGGAAAGACATGCTTTGTTTGTGGATTAGAAGAATCAGTATCTAAAAAGAGCATACTTCCAAAAGTGATTTTCAGGTTCAGTGAAATCCCTGTCAAAATTCAAGTGACATTTTCCACAGAACTAGAAAAAATACTACTAAAATTTTATGGACCCACAAAGGATCCCAAATAATGCAATTTTGAGCAAAAAGAGGGGGAATTGCACAACCAGACTTTAAAATACATTACAAAACTACAATAATAAAAATAACATGATATTGAGATAAAAATAGATCCATAAACCCATGCAATAGAAAAGAGACCCTAGAACTCAACCCATGCATACATCTATGGACAACTGATCTTTGACAGAGATGCTAAGAATGTGCATTGGGGGCCGGCGCCACGGCTCATTAGGCTAATCCTCCGCCTAGCGGCGCCGGCACACCGGGTTCTAGTCCCGGTTGGGGCGCCAGATTCTGTCCCGGTTGCCCCTCTTCCAGGCCAGTTCTCTGCTGTGGCCCAGGGAGTGCAGTGGAGGATGGCCCAAGTGCTTGGGCCCTGCACCCCACGGGAGACCAGGAAAAGCACCTGGCTCCTGGCTCCTGCCATCGGATCAGCGCGGTGCGCCGGCCGCAGCGCGCCAACCACGGCGGCCATTGGAGGGTGAACTAACGGCAAAGGAAGACCTTTCTCTCTGTCTCTCTCTCTCACTGTCCACTCTGCCTGTCAAGAAGAAAAAAGAAAAGAAAGAAAAAAAAAAAAGAATGTGCATTGGGAAAATGTAGTCTTTTTGATAAATGTGCCTGGAAAAATAGGATATCAGCATGCAGAAGAATGAATCTGGACTCCTATTTCTCACCATGTATAAAAATAAACTCAAAATGGATTAAAGATGTAAATATATGACCTGAATCTTTGAAATTTCTAGAAGAAAGCATAGGCAAAACAATAAGGGACATCAGAATAGGCAAGGATTTTCTCGATCAGCCCTCAGAAGCACAGGAAACAAAAGAAAAATAGACAAATGACATTTTACCAAGTTAAAGAGCGTCTTCACATCAAAGGAAACAGTCAACAGAATGAAGACACAAAATCCAGAATTGGAGGAAGTATTTTCAAGCTGGTCAAGGGGTTAATGACCAGAATATAAAAGGGACTCAGATAACTCAACAGCAAGAGCAAAAAACAATAAGAAGCAGACCTGTCATTTCTCAAAGGAAGACACAAATGACCAACAGGTACACGCAAAAAATGTTCAGTATGCTAACCATCAGGGAAATGCAAGCCAAAACTACAATGAGATATCATCTCACTCCAGGTAGATTGACTACTACTTTAAAAAAAAAAAAAAAAAGGAAAAGATAGCAAGTGTTGGTGACTGTGTGAAGAAAAGGGAATACCAGCACTGTTTGTGAGAATGTAAATGAGTACAGTCATTGTAGAAAACACTATGAAGGTTCTCAAAGTCTACAACCCCACTCTTGGGTATATATCCAAGGGAAATGAAATCCCTCCCTTGAAGAGACATCTGCATTCCAGTGTTTATTGCAGCACAGTGTTTATATGCAGCTAAGAAACAGAAACAACCTAAGTATCCATCCACTGGTGAATGGATAAAGATAATGTGGAACATATACATGATGGAATGTTGCACAGCCATAAAAAGGATGTGCAACATGGATGGAGCTGAAGCTTGTTACATTAAGTAAATAAACCAAGAACAGAAAGAGAAATATCACATGATCTCACTCAGATGTGGAGTTGAAAAAAGGTGATCTCAATGAAGTGAAACAGATGATGGCGGTTCTCTACCATAGGCTAAGTAGAGAAGGTTGGAGGCAGGGAAGGGGAAAGGTTGATTGATGGATACTAGGGCATCATTAAATGGTAGCAAGAAGTTCTAGGGTTCCACTGTATGGTGGCTATATTTTTCAGTTTTAAAAAAAACTTTTGGGACATTTTCATTATAAAGAAATGTTAAATGTTTGAACAGATAAACATATTTATCCTGATTGGACTTGCACAATGTTTATGTGTATTGAAACATCACGTAGAACTCAATAAATGTATGTAATTTTATGTCTGTTAAATCAAAAAATTAAAATTAAACTAAAAGAATACCCAGATTTCAGAAAAGAGGCAAAATTTTTAGAAATGGGAAGAACCCATGTGAATAATGAAAGGAATGGAATGTTACTATTTGCATGTGCAAGCCTAACAAAGTCTACCTCGTCCAAGTAGAAAGTAAAATAGTGCTCACCTGAGGTTGCGAAGGTTGAAGAGCATGGAGGGGGATGGAGAGAGAAAGTTCTCCAGGTATGAGGGGAAGAAGAACAGCAGGTCACCCTCTAATGTTCTTCAGTACTTCAGAGTAACTGCTTGACAACAATTCACTTTGTATCTCCAAATGGCAGGAAGAGTAGCGTTTGAATGATCCCAGCACAAACATGATACATGTTGGAGGTTACGGCTTTAACCATTACCCTGATCTGATCTGATCATGGCACACTGTATATAGGTATTGAAATTTCACACTGTATAAACATATACAGTTATTACATGTCAATGAAAATTTATTTTCATATTTTGAAAAAGAAAGTGCTTTCAAGAACAAGACAGAATCCTGGAGACCTGAAGGTGGCAGTGCCAGGAAAGGTGATGAACCACACAAGCCTGTAGGGAGCAGGAGACTTTGTTGCGGAAAGAGATGAATGGTGCTTGGACAGGAACTGGAAGGAGCAAGGAGAATCTGCTCATCCCACTCTCACTCTGGAGCACTCCAGAGCTCGAGAAATGAGCCATCCTACAGCAGATGCGTGGAAGCAATGCCCTTCTCAAGGGAAATCCATGGAGCTGCAAGCAATAGTCAAAGCAGCAGCAGCCTACCAGAGATCATGACTAAGCCTGTGGATGGGACTTTCAAAGAGCACCACAATCGATTTGTGAAGTATGAGAGAAAAAAGAAAAAAGGTAAGAGTTATCTGTACACTCATGTTCATTTCAGCCCTATTTACAATAGCTAAGATATGGAATCAACCCAGGTGTCCATCAGCTGAAGACTGGCTAAAGAAATTCTGGTATATGTACATTATGGAATACTACACAGCAGGAAAAAATGAAATCCTGTCATTTGCAACAAAATGGAAGCAAGCGGAAACCATTACACTTAGTGAAATAGCCAGTCACAAAAGGACTAATAGCATATGGTCTCTCTGATCTGTGGTAACTAACAGAGTACTTAAAATGTAATCTATAAGAGTGAAACTGACACTTTGAGATACCACAATTTTGATCAGCCCTTGCCTTGACTGTCAGGAGCAATGTTTTTCTTGTTTGTTTGTTTTTGTTCTTTTTTTTTTTATATTAATCAGTGAACCATCTACTTGTTGTAGAGTTAATCTTATGAGTATAAAAATTAGCTGAAAATTGATCTATGTAAAAAATAAGAATGGGAAAGGCAGAGGGAGGAGGAAGAAAGGCGGGAGTATTGGGGGGGAGGTAGCAGGGGAAGAAGCATCACGTTCTCAAATCTGTATATATTAAGTGCATGAAGTTGTATTCCTTAAACAAATCTTAAAAAAAAGGTATTAAATCAGGAGAAAAATCGGAATCTGATGCTGATACAGTGCAGGAGAGATGGGGGACTGAAATGGTGGATGGCTCGATGGTGATCAAATAACTCGGTCTGGTCAGAAAGGCAGGCTGCCGTATCAGACAGAGTTCAGCAGCTCAGGCAGTCAGCATGACAGTGCGCATCCTGTCCTCCGGCACCCGGGAGCAGGAGCCATGCTGCCAGCATTGTCACTGGGTTTCTGGTTCCAAGTATGACTTCAGCAACAAACCAAGGGGCCTAAGATTTAAAGAGCAGAGTTCAGCCTTGAGCATCCTGCCCCAGCGCAGCAGAGGGGGTCAAGCTGCACATCAGCACTCTGCCTCATGTCATTCTCCTGCCTATAGGCCTCCTTCTCTGGACCCTCGTTCTAGTTCCACCGCTCTGTCGCTCACAACCCGCCCAGGAGAATTCCTTCTCTGGTCTTTCCCACCCTCCACCGTGGTGAGATGGACATAGCATCTCTCCTGAGTTACCCCATATTCATGCAGGGATAGATAGCACAGGGAAGGGCTGTAGAAAATGTAGGACGGTGAATAGCCTGGGGCACTGACTTCCTCCTGTAGTTCCCAAGTCCTGAATGCAAACGTCTGGCCTAGGCCTCTGCTCCCTAACTGCATCCATGCCCTTTGGTCACTCTTTGCCTACTGAGAGGACAGCTACATGGTGCCCCAAGAGCAGGGGCCATTGCTACAGGCCCCATTGCTTCTCTTTCCTATTTCCCCATGATCACTCTGCAACCTACACCAGGGACCATTTCTCTGGTGGGCGGGGCCTGCTCACAGCACTGCAGGGGAGGGGCAAGTTGGTGTCATAATGTGCATTATGCCTGGGGGATGTTCTGTGTGTTGGGGGAGCTGTATGACAGCAAAGCTGCAGGAGACCTGGGTACTGCCAAGTCCTTTTTTTCCCCCCCAGGATGAGCAAGCAGAAGCCTCTTTCCGAAAAATGACCAAAAAGCTACCTACTACTTGGGAATTGAATCCCCATCGTCCCGCGGTATCTGCACCCCAGCCTCAGCCGCCCTCTGGTGTTGCACACCCGCCCCAAGCTCCTTCTCTTCCTACATGCCGGCCTCACCCTCCTTCTATCCCCAAACGCAGGCCTCACCCTCCTCCCCGGCCCACAGGCCCGCCGCAACCTCCTTCTGGCCCCACGTGCCGGCGCTACCCCCCTATTCCTCCATCCTGGCCTCGCCCGCCGTGTGTTCTGAGAGGCCGGCCTTGTCCTCCAGTTCCCACACGCCGCCTTCGCCCTCCCGGGATTGCACCCCAGCCTCGCCCCACTCCTGACGCCCCCCACCAGCCGCCCTCTCCCTCCGACGCCCCGCTGCAGCCGCTCCAGCTCCGCCCTCCTCCACGCTACAGTCCTCTTTTCCACGTTCCTGCGGACTCCCCGCACTTGGTCAGCTCCGAGACCATGCCCCACTGCGATCAGCCTCTCACGGTCTTCTGCTCCACTTCCCTGGCTCCCCTGCCTTGCAACTCTCCCTACTACCCTACCTTCATCCTCTCCCTGCCCAGCTTTTCCGCTGCTCCGGTGCGACCTCCCAGGCACGCCCCTGAGGGGTTCCCTCCTCTGTCCCATTCCTCCTCCTAACAGCCTTCCTTCCAGTCCCCTGTACTCCATTCTGTCCCCACCCCCACCCGTTCATGTGCATCCAAACCTGGTCATTCACAAAGCTCATCCTGGAGATACGCTTTCCCAACCACGGGGACAGTTCTGGCGCAGCTCACAACTCTAAGGACTCCGGATTCCCTGCAGCCCGACCTGGTGGGCCCAGGAAAGATGGGACCGTGGCAAGCCAACCCTCAGCCCGAGAAGTCACCTCGGTTAGTTACAGGACCCTTTCCAAGAGCAGGGCCCAGTGGTCTGACCCCTGTGTGTACTTGGCCTTCATCCCCATCCTGTTAACCCTCTGCCAATGCCAGGAGACCTTTAACCAGGTCCTTTATTCCACACAGGCTGTACATTTCCTCTCCCGCCTGCGCAAAGAGCCTGCATCAGCCTCTGCGCTTACAACTGGCTTCCTCATGGAACAGCACTGCCGGCCATGCACTGCTTGAAAATAGTTATTCCGTGTATCTTGTGCAGTTTTCTCCTTGTTAGCAGAGAGTCCGCTTACTGCATCACAACCAGAAGTGAAAGTCTTCTTTTATTTTTTGCCTTGTTCTTGCCTCCTCTGTCTCCTTATCCAAACATTGATGCTATGCACCTAGAATTTGACTGTACACATAAAGGCAGTCCATTTTTAATTTCATTAATAGAATTCTATTATAAACTTTTCCATTTTTTTTTTTTTTTGACAGGCAGAGTGGACAGTGAGAGAGAGAGACTGAGAGAAAGGTCTTCCTTTGCCATTGGTTCACCCTCCAATGGCCGCCGTGGCCGGCGCACCGCACTGATCTGATGGCAGGAGCCAGGTACTTCTCCTGGTCTCCCATGGGGTGCAGGGCCCAAGCACTTGGGCCATCTTCCACTGTACTCCCTGGCCACAGCGGTCCATTCTTTTTCCAATTAACACAGTTTTTACTATTGCTGCAGTCTATCTGGCTTGGTTTCTAACTGCCATATAGTTGCCTCAGCTCAGTGGGTATATCCATTCTTTTTTTTTAATAACTTCTATGTTACAAAATAGATTTAGTTTTCTTCTTCATAGAGATTTCATGCATCCCTTCTTAGGTGAACCAACAGACAATGTGGTTTGTTGCTAATGGGGATGGTATCATGCTTGCATTATATCTTCTGATGATTCCTTGTTAAGTGTGCTGATAGGTGCGATATGAAGTGAGAAGGAGCCACGATATTTCTGGAGAAATCATTCTGCTAAGAACACAAGGTAAGACGTTAAACACTAGGGCCGTTATGTGTTGTCAACTCTCTAGTATTTCTGATTATGTAGTCTCCCACAGGAATGCATCCTTTATCCCTGAAAGAATAATTGCCTTCACAGCATGCTGATGGCCTAAAGGACCCAAAGCAAGGAGAAGCTAGGCGCATGGTGTCACTGGGTCAGCCTGATCTGGACTGGGCTATCATACCTATGGCCAGAGCTCATATCAGAGAACCTGGGAATATAAAACGGTGCTTTGGGGACAGGAAGAAATGAAGCCACAAAAATTTCAGCCCCTTCTGTACTTCGCAGGGTTGGTGGGCTTCTGAATCCTCGTATTTATTGCATTGCTGAGAAGGACCCCTCACCGGGCTTGCCCCCTCTATGAAGATGGCAGAAGCTACTCCAGGGCAGACTTTGAGGTGCACCTGTCTGGCTCTGCCTGGGCTGCACCCACCTGGAGCCACTGTGGATGCCAGTGGATGCCCAGGCCTGGCTTGTGCCCACTGTAGGGAAGGGAGGGGGTGGGCCCGTCCCCAGAGCACTGGAGCCCCCAAGCCTTGTCCCCAATGCCCAGCTGTACTGATGCAGGGCCAGCCTCAACCCTGCGGTAGGCACTGGGTCCAACTCTGTGTGTGTATGTGTTCTCCAAAAAACCCTTCAGATTGCGGCTGGGATGTTGACATTGTAACCATCAGTGTGAAGAGCCAGTGTGTCCTTGTTTCATTGTTACCTCCACTTGTAAGATGTTGCTCTTGGTGCTCATCCCCCAGCCACCCTGATTAAACCACACGTGAGCTCTCAAAAAAAAAAAAAAATTTCCAGCCCCTCTTCATCTAGGATCCTCCACTTCTCCTTAACCCTAGCCCTGTCTGTGCTGAGAGTTACTGGATTACAATATGCAGGACGGGAACTCAGTTACTAGTATTGTTCTACTAGTCGTCCCTGGTCTAATGATGTGGCTTCTTAGAAAGATGATGGTTTAGCTGGCGCCAGGGCTCAATAGGCTAATCCTGGCGCCGGATTCTGTCCCGGTTGCCCCTCTTCCAGGCCAGCTCTCTGCTGTGGGCAGGGAGTGCAGTGGAGGATGGCCCAAGTGCTTGGGCCCTGCACCCCATGGGAGACCAGGAGAAGCACCTGGCTCCTGCCTTCAGATCAGCGCGGTGCGCCGGCCGCAGCATGCCAGCTGTGGCGACCATTGGAGGGTGAACCAATGGAAAAAGGAAGACCTTTCTCTCTGTCTCTCTCTCTTACTGTCCACTCTGCCTGTAAAAAAAAAAAAAAAAAAAAGATGATGGTTCATTTTCTTGTTAGCTTTAGGAATGCAGTAATGCAGTGACACAGCTAACATCGTCTACACTGATTCTCCCTGCTGTCAACACACCCTGAGACACGCTGGTCCTGAATGAATGGGAGAATGAAGGAATAAATAAAGTATACAGGGTAATGGGGAAGGATTTGACACAGTCATTGAGGTCCCACTTGGGATGCCCACATTCAGTAGCAGAGTGCCAGCTCCACTCCTGATACCAGCTCCCTACTAATGTGCAACCTGGGAGGCAACACATGATGGCTCAAGTCATCGGGTCCCTGCCACCCATGTGGGAGACCCAGATTGAGCTCCTAGATTTGCTCTGGCCCAGCTCTGGGTGTTATGGGTATTTGTTTCTTGTCTCTTATTTTAAGATTTACTGTATTTATTTGAAATGAGAGTAGCAGAGAGAGATGGGGTGGGGTGGAGAGAAAGAGAGGGTTGGACGAGAGAAAGAGAGAATCTTCCTGGTTCACTCCCCAAATGGCCACAATGGCTGGGGTTTGGCCAGGCCGAAGCCAAGAGCCCAGAACTCCATCAAGGTCTCTCACATGAGTGACCAGATAGGAAGCAAAGCAGCTGGGACCCAAACCAGGACTCCAATATTGGATTCCAGCATTGCAAAGAATTTCTTAGCCCATTGCACCACAATGCTGACCCCTGTTACAGGTATTTGAAGAAAATTAGGGGAAGGGAGCTCTCTTTCTCTGGGTGTCTCTATCTTTGTCTACCTCCGACTGTCTGCCTTCCTCCCTGTCTTTCACATCCATAAATAAACACACTTTTTTAAAAGTCCATAGTAGGGGAGAGCATATGCTTTAGAACCAGTGTGTAAGTGCTTAATAAATCCAGTGCTGGTTCCTCTCTTACCTGGCCTATTTTATTTCTTTAGGTAGAGGAGGCAAATTCACAGAACCAGAAAGGAAAATGGTAACCAAGGGCTAGAAGGAGTGGGAAGTGATAGCCATTGATAGCGTTACTATTAAAAAACATCTGGAGATCAGTTTCACATACTACAAATACATTTAACCCTGCTGAACTATACAGTTAAGCATGGCTGAGAACAGACTTTTCCTATCATATGGACTTTATCACAGTGAATAATGAAGACAGCAACTATAAAATCCTCCGGGTATTTAGTTTAGGAGAGGGTTGTTCCGTGTGTATGACTACATTGGTGATATGTATGCTTTCTCACATCTGAAATCCCCTGCGTTTGCATGTAAGATACACAAAGAAAGAAGAGTTTTGATGGTAGGCTTCTGCTTTAAAGTGGGTGAGGTTTCTGACTCCTTTCAAAATCTCTTTTAGGAGATGCACGACCCAGGTGTTGGCCAGTCATCATTGCCCTATCTCTTGGGTCTGCCATTGATGGTAAAAATCTGAATGTTGGAACTGAGTGTTAACTTCTGTTTTATACCCTGTGAAAGGAAAGATTTCCACTGAGCACTCAACAACTTCTGAGAATGCAACACATCTTTGCTTCTAGCCAGACTACTTGCCAGGTAGTATTTATTATGTTTTTTTTTTTAAATTAGTATAGACATCAACCCTGTGAAATTAGGGGTGTACAAAGAAGTAACCTGAAGCTCAGAAAATGAAGGCATTTTTTCAAGTTCATAGAGTCAATTTTCTTCTGCCTGGATTTTAACAGTTGGGATGAGTTGTTTGGTTTGTATCCAGGTGAGTACCTGCCCTTTCTATTAATAATGAGAATCTGAATGTATGTGAAGGGGCATTATTATTCTCAAGGTGTGATGTAGTAAAAAGAACTGGAACTTTGATGCTAGGTGTTGTCGTGTTAAAATCCCAGTTCCTGTTCTGTCCTGACGTTTAGCAAATCACCTACTCTCACCTCAAAAAAAAAAAAAAAAAACACATTGTGAGAATTAAAGCAAATACTTTGTACCAAAGGGTACTTGAATGCATGTTAATTTTTCTAGCTCATGCTAGGTGGAAGGTAAGTACACATCCCTATAACATCTCAAACAAATTGGTTAAATACTTGATACTACTTAGAGGTGGTCAAATTTATTAAAATTTATTTGAAAATCAGAGGAATGGGGGGAAAGGCTCCCATTTGCTGATGTACTCCCCAGATGCCTGCAATGGCTAGGAGTCCAGAACTCAATCCAGTCTCCCACATAGATGGCAGGGGCCCAATTAATTTGAGCCATCACTGTTGCCTCCCAGGATTTGTGTCAGTAGTAAGTAGGAATCGGGAGCCAAGGCTCAGCATCAAACCAGGCACTGCAATGCGGAACTCCAGCATTTTAACATGCTATGCTAACTGCCTGCTCCTTAATTAATCTCAGTTACAGCAAATGCCTACCTAAAAATTTGGCATTTTTGAGAAATCTAAGGAACATATCCTGAAACTGAGTAAATCTTACTACAGCTCCTGCAGGTTGAGACTCAACAGACCAATCCTGAGGCAGTGGGTGAGGCACCGTGAGAACTCTGGGGAGGAATGAGGAAAGCCTGCTGTCCTGGAGCTGTGTAGAATTTGGTCAGGGAGGTAAGCACAGAGACAGATGAAGACAGGAAAGTGTACGTTTCCCAGGACTGGTGCCGGCAATAACATTGTGTGGATTTGGAAGAGAGGGGGAGACCACTTAGAAAGAACCAAGAGGGGCCGGCGCTGTGACACAGCAGGTTAAAGCCCTGGCCTGCAGCACCGGCATCCCATATGGGCACCTGTTGCTATGGATTTGTTCTGAGATGAGGAGCATGGTGGGGGCAAGAGGTGCAGAGTCACCACACAGACCCCGGGAGTCGGGTGAAAGCAGGCCTGAGGCAAGCAGCCTGCAGACTCATTTATTTCAGTTGCTACAGCAGCTTATATAGCCAAGGCAGCCAATCAGTCAAGGGGCGGTTTATGCCCTAACCAATCACAGCCTGTTGCCAGGCAGTATCCAAAGCCATCCAATCACAGCCTGTTGCCAGGCAGGCTCTGTTGCTATGTGATTTCCAAAGCCATCCAATCACAGCCTGCTGCCAGGCAGGCTCTGTTGCCAGGTAGTTTCCCAGGGGGTTACCCAGGGGTTTTCGAAGCCACTCCTGCCTGAGTAACTGACACTGGCTTGCCAGTGGTCATCTTGGCATGGCCTTCTTTTTTTTTTTTTTTTTTTTTTTTTTTTTTTTTTTACAGGTGGAGTTAGACAGAGAGAGAGAGAGACAAAGAGAAAGGTCTTCCTTTTTCCGTTGGTTCACTCCCCAAATGGTCGCTATGGCTGGCACACTGCGCTGATCTGAAGCCAGGAGCCAGGTACCTCCCCCTGGTCTCCCATGCAGGTGCACGGCCCAAGCACTTGGGCCATCCTCCACTGCACTCTCGGGCCACAGCAGAGAGCTGGACTGGAAGAGGAGCAACTGGGACAGAATCCGGCACCCCAACCGGGACTAGGACACAGGGTGCCGGCGCCACAGGCGGAGGATTAGCCTAGTGAGCTGTGGAACCAGGGCATGGCCTTCTCATTCCACCACAGGTGCCGGTTCTGACCCACTTCCAATCCAGCTCTGCTATGGCCTAGGAAAGCAGTAGAAGATGGCCCAAATCCTTGGGTCCCTGCACCCATATAGGAGACCCGGAAGATGCTCCTGGCTTCGGATTAGCTCAGCTCTGGCCATTGCGGTCATTTGGGGAGTGAACCAGCAGATGGAAGATCTCTCTCTCTGGCTCTACCTCTCTCTGTAACTCTGCCTTTTAAATAAGTAAATCTTATTAAAAAAAAAAAAAAAAAGGACCAAGAAGACTTCATGACCCACTTCCCGCACTCTCTCCTTCTGTCCCTCTTAGTACTATGGGATTCTCCTAAAGTCACTGATTCCCTTGTCTCTCAGTAACAAGGTAGAGATAATGTCACTATATCTTAATAGCTAGCCCCAGAATTACTTCTGAGGGTAGAAGCAACTAGGTTTGGAAAAATCAGCTAGAGAGTGATGTATAATAATAGGTGTTGGGGCCGGTGCCGTGGCTCACTTGGTTAATCCTCTGCCTGCAGTGCCAGCATCCCATATGGGCACCGGGTTCTAGTCCTGGTTGCTCCTCTTCCAGTCCAGCTCTCTGCTGTGGCCCAGGAGGGCAGTGGAGGATGGCCCAAGTGCTTGGGCTCCTACACCCGAATGGGCGACAAGGAAGAAGCACTCCTGGCTTTGGATTGACATAGCGCCGGCCGTAGCGGCCATTTGGGGAGTGAACCAACGGAAGGAAGACCTTTCTCTCTGTTTCTCTCTCTCACTGTCTACAACTCTACCTGCTAAATTAAAATAATAATAATAATAATAATAATAATAGCTGTTGAGGTGGAAAGATCCCACCAAGGCGCTGGCTCTTAGAGGAGGGGCAACTTGCTGTGTGACCTACAGGGAGCATTTGGAATTCTTGAGGGTAGTCTACAAGGGGCAGTGTGAGGAAAAAGAGAACAGAGGAAATGGGACAGAACAGGCGGAGGGTGGCAGAGTTGTGCTGCTGCCCATCAGTGACATACCTGCTTCTTCCAAGATCGCTACCTACCCCAGGCAGCTTTGAGTGAGTGCCTTGTTGCAGAAAACAGGAAGGGACCATGTTTCTTTTTACATATACATAATTTTTTTAATTTTAATTTTTAATTAGTTTTTAACAGAGACGATGTGATTTGTAGATACACTTCTAAGAACATAATGATATTCCTTTCCTTGCTCCCTCTTCCTCCCTCCCCCTCACTCCCTCTCACCATCCTTCCATCAGGGACCACATTTCGTTTCAGCATTGTTCAGAGAGAGGTGAGGAGGTGGAAATGTCCTTCCTGAAGTTACCTACTTCTTTCTTTAAAGGTTTATTTATTTAGTTGAAAGGCGGAGTTACAGAGAGGCAGAGGCAGAGGCGGGGGGTGGGGGTCTTCCATCTGATAGTTCACTCCCAGATGGCCACAAGGGTCGGAGCTGTGCTGATTCGAAGCCCAGAGCCAGGAGTTTCTTCTGGGTCTCCCACATGGGTGCAGGGGCCAAGGACTTGGGCCATCTTCTACTGCTTTCCCAGGCCATAGCAGAGAGCTGGATTGGAAGTGGAGGAGCCGGGACTCATATATGAGATGCTGGCACTGCATGTGGTGACTTTACCCGCTATGCCACAGCACTGGACCCATTACCTAGTTCTTGAAAGGGCCAGGTATGGGTTGGGAGTCCAAGCCATTTTACCCAGCTCTTTGAAGGCCAGAAGGGTCCTCAGCTGAACTTTGAGTGATATCTCTGGGTCTTTTCATTTTTCTCTCCCCTCAAAAGCCTACCCAGTACAGAGCTTTACGGGTAGAGAAGGCAGGGTGTAAATACCCATAGTGCTGAATCTACTCTAAAGAAAGTTTGCACAGTTGTCCTGTGTATCCGTAGAGTGGACTCAATCTACTACCGATTGAAAGGATTTAGGGCCGGTGCCGCAGCTCACTAGGCTAATCCTCCGCTTGAGGTGCTGGCACACCGGGTTCTAGTCCCAGTCGGGGTGCCGGATTCTGTCCCAGTTGCCCCTCTTCCAGGCCAGCTCTCTGCTGTGGCCTGGGAGTGCAGTGGAGAATGGCCCAAGTCCTTGGGCCCTGCACCTGCATGGGAGACCAGGAGAAGCACCTGGCTGCTGGCCTCAGATCAGCGTGGTGCGCCGGCCGTAGCAGCCATTGGAGGGTGAACAACGGCAAAAGGAAGACCTTTCTCCCTGTCTCTCTCACTGTCCACTCTGCCTGTAAGAAAGAAAGAAAGAAAGAAAGAAAGAAAGAAAGAAAGAAAGAAAGAAAGAAAGAAAGAAAGAAAGAAAGAAAGAAAGAAAGAAAGGAAGGAAGGAAGGAAGGAAGGAAGGAAGGAAGGAAGGAAAAAAGAAAGGATTTGGGAAGAAATTGCTTCTGTACTGAACATGAACTTTTTCTCTTGCCATTGTTTCCCAACCAATATAGTATAACAAATATTTACAGAGCATTTATATTGTATTTGTTATTGTAATATAGAAATGACTGAAAACAGACAGTGGCTGTGCATAGGTCATTTGCAAATATTCCATCATTTCATAGAAGGGCTTCAGCATGAGAGGATTTTGGTATTTCATGGTAGCACAGGGCTGGGGGCCCAGGACCAATTTCCTAGCACACTGAGGGATGTGGTTTCTGCTGTCATGGTGCTTAAAATTGAGTGAAAACAACACATGTGTATTTCACATATAAAAATAAACCTAATCCTAACAATCCTGGGAAATGTCGATAAAAATACTAGTTCAACAGGCCTCACTCTTTTCTTGGAATTTTCAGTATCCTTCAAGGTTCAGCCCCCATGCCCCCATGAAATCCACCTGGATTTTCAGTGATGTTTCCTGTTTGAAATGCTGTGACATTTTATGACTGCGTCAGCCATTTGACACCAATCATTTATTTTTCAGGTGGATGTCTTGCCATGGAAAACACTATATACTCAATCCCTGAGGACAGGAAGAATGGCCACCATTGTCAAGAGCCTCACTCTTCCCCTAGACACGTAGCTGTTCAGTTCGTTTAATTGATCACGTGTGTCCTGTATGTTAGTCTCAGAAATCATCTTTGTGTTGAATGTGCAAGCACTGAATAAATATTTGCTAAACTGAGTTGGATGGTTCACTCCTACAGACCTCTCGAGAATACACGATTTGTAGACATCACTCTTCGGATGAGTAAATTGAACTGTTTTTCTGGTTGGTTGATAAAAGGGGATGCACAAATGTTCTTGGTATGTTGATGAAGATTGCTGTATGAAATTGTGTGTGCACAATCATCGGGTTAGGGAATGTTATTATTTGAAACAATTTTCGAAGAGGCTTCTCTTCATTGTATTTGATTTTGCTCAATTCTGATGAATGCCACAAATTACATGTTAGAAGGAAATGTCTAATTCCTCTATTCTACACTATTGTCTGTGGTATCATATACAAGCATCTGGAAAATGCATATTATGACAAAACTATGTATGGAATTCAAATACTTTTTGCCTTCAAATTTATGTTCAATTCCACTTTTCCACAAACTTTGAAGTACCCTCATATGTTCTCTATACAGTGAGTTTTAAAAACATGTATTCTCGGACATAGTGTTGAATTCCTCATCCAGGTTAGCTGGTGGCATCCTTGGTCAACTAGCCTGATAATCTGGGAGCCACCCAGGCTTCCTCCCGCTGCCTCTGTAGCCACATCTCAGCATAGGTCACCGTCTCCTCAGGCTCTTCCTCTGTGCACTTCCCCAGTCTACTGCCTTTGTGAGGCACCACACTGGGCAGCTTGCAGTTCCACAGTGCTAGGCAGTGAATCTCCTTGCCCTCCAACCCACCTTCCACATCATCTCTAGAGTATCAGCTCTCAATGCCAGGGAACAGGGGTAGAATTTCATGCCCATTTAGGGACATTTGGAAATGTCTGGGACATTTCTGGTTGTCAAGACAGGGGCAGAAGGAGTGTGGGGGTTTGGAGTGAAGGGGGAGTGACAGGGTTGCTACCAGCACATAATGGTTAGAGGCCAGAGGAGTTGCTAAACAGCCTACAATGCACGGGACAGCCTGATTCTGACAACAGCTTTCCAGCCCATATGGCAATAGTACTGAGGTTGAGAAACCCTGACCTAGAGCGATTTTCCTAAAACAAAAATCTGCTTAAATTCCTGGAAAACACAACATGTCTTTGAGGGAGATGTTTTGGACTCATATTTTCTCATTCCCAACGAACACAACATAAATTCTCACTGCCTGAGTATGCCTCCTTCTCCAGGCGCCTGTGACTTTTCTGCTACTTGCAGCTTTTTTTTTTTTTTTTTTTTTTTTTTTTTTTTTGACAGGCAGAGTGGACAGTGAGAGAGAGAGACAGGGAGAAAGGTCTTCCTTTTGCTGTTGGTTCACCCCCCAATGGCCGCTGAACCGATCCAAAGCCAGGAGCCAGGTGCTTCTTCTGGTCTCCCATGCAGGTGCAGGGCCCAAGGACTTGGGCCATCCTCTACTGCACTCCCGGGCCATAGCAGAGAGCTGGACTGGAAGAGGAGCAACCGGGACAGAATCCAGCGCCCCGACTGGGACTAGAACCCGGTGTGCCGATGCCGCAGGCGAAATATTAGCCTATTGAGCCGCAGCGCCAGCCGCAGCTTCTTTTTTTAAAGATTTATTCATTTATTTGAAAGAGCTACAGAGAGTCAGAGAGAGAGACAGAGAGCGAGAGCAATAGAAAGAGAGAGAGAAAGAGAGAGAGAGAGGAGAGAGAGAGGTCTTCTTTACACTGGTCCACTCCCCAGTCTCAAGCCAGGAGCCAGGAGCATTCTCTGGGTCTCCCACATGGGTGCAGGGGCCCAAAGGTTTGGGCCATCTTCCACTGTTCTCCCAGGCCATAGCAGAGAGCTGGATTGGAAGTGGAGCAGCTGGGACTCGAACTGGCACCCACATGGGATGCAGGCACTGCAGGCAGCAGCCTTACCTACTATGCCACAGCGCTGGCCCTGCAGCTTTTTTAAAAAATTTATTTATTTATTTGAAAGTCAGAGTTACACAGAGAGAGGAGAGACAGAGAGAGAGAGAAAGAGAGAGAGAGAGAGGTCTTCCATCCACTGGTTCACTCCCCATTTGGCCATAACGGCTAGAGCTGCACCGATCCAGGAGCCAGGAACCTCTTTCAGGTCTCCCACATGGGTTCAGGGGCCCAAGGATTTGGGCCATCTTCTGTTGTTTTCCCAGGCCACAGCAGAGTGCAGCTTCTTTTTTAAAAAATTATTTTATTTGAAGGAAAAATTAAAGAGCAAAAACAAAGAAACAGAGAAGTCTTCCATCTGCTGGTTCACTCCCAAAATGGCCACAACAACCAGGGCTGGACAAGGCAGAAACCAGGAACCAAGAACTTCTTCCTGATCTCCCGCATAGGTGCAGGAGCCCAAGCACTTGAGCCATCTTCTGCTGGTTTCCCAGGCACATCAGTAGGGAGCTAGATTGAAAGTGGAGCAGCCAGGACATGAACCAGCACCCATATGGGATGCCAGTATTGCCACAACGCTGGCCCCTGCAGCTTCTTCTGACCTCTTCAGGCTGAGTGTAATGGTTCTGTGACCAGTACATGATGAAACAAAAATCACAGGAATTGGGGCTGGCACTGTAGTGTAGCAGGTAAAGCTGACACCTACAGTGCCGGCATCCCATATGGGCACTGGTTCAAGGCCCGATGGCTCCACTTCTGATCCAGTTCTCTGCTATGGCTTGGGAAAGCAGCAGAAGATGGTCCAAGTGCTTGAACCCTTGCACCTGCTTGGGAGAACCAGAGGAAGCTCCTGGCTCCTGGCTTCAGATCAGCACAGCTCTGGACATTGTGGCCAATTGGGGAGTGAACCAGCAGATGAAATACCTTTCTCTCTCTCTCTCTCTGCCTCTCCTTCTCTCTGTGTGTAACTCTGACTTTCAAATAAATAAATAAATAAATAAATCTTTTTTTAAAAATCACAGGAATTGATTGTTGTTGCGATGAAGTACAAGGCTGCAGCTTCCCATATGCACAGCTTTACTCTCAGTAACTCTAGCCACATGGTATTTTTTCAGGCTGCTGTTACAAAGCACTATGTTGTGTTATGCTTCAAGGCCAGTCATGGGCTTTCCCTTTTTCCCTTTGTTTTACTCATGCCATGGAAGGGTTTTTTTTTTTATTTGATAAATGTGAATTTACAAAGTGCAACTTTTGTATTGTTGTGGCTTCTCCCCCCAACCTCCCTCCCTCCCGCGGCCCTCCCCTTTCCCACTCCCTCTCCCATCCTGCCCTTCATCCAGTTTCATTTTCAATTACCTTCATATACAGAAGATCAACTTAGTATACACTAAGCAAGGATTTCAACAGGCTGCACTCACACAACTGCACAAGGTACAGGGTATTGTTCGACTAATAGTGTTGTTTTTAAGTTTCGTAGTAAAACACATTAAGGACAGAGATCCTACATGGGGAGCATGTACTAAGTGACTCCCGTTGTTGATTTAACAATTGGCACTCTTATTTATGACGTCAGCAATCACCCGAGGCTCTTGCCATGAGCTCTCTAGGCTATGGAAGCCCTTTGAGTTCACCAACTCTGAACTTGTTTAGTCAAGTTCATATCACAGTGGAGGTTCCCTCCTCCCTTCAGAGAAAGGTGCCTCCCTCCTTGATGGCCTGTTCCTTCTGCTGGGGTCTTGTTCACCAGGATCTTTCATTTAGGTTGTTTTTGCCACCGTGTCATGGCTTTCCATGCCTGTGAAACTCTCACGGGCCTTTTAGCCAGATCCAAATGCCCCAAGGGTTGATTCTGAGGCCGGAGTGCTGTTTGGGGCGTTTGCCATTCTATGTGTCTGCTGTGTGTCCTGCTTCCCCTGCAGGATCATTCTCTCCCTTTCAATTCTATCCTTCATTATTTGCTTACACTGGTCTTATTTGTAAAATCTCTTCGACACTTACCCTATCTTTTTGATCAGTTGTGTACTTATACTTATCACTTTACCAAGTGCGCTGGCATTGGTGCATGCCTCCTTGGTAAGATTGAGTTGAAATCCCCTGGCACATTTCTAGTCCCACCATCGGAGGTAAGTCCAAGTGAGCATGTGCCGACCTATATGTCTCCTCCCTCTCTGATTCCCACTCCTATGTTTAACAGAGATCACTTTTCTGTTAATTTTAAATGCCTAAGAATGATTGTGTATTGATTACAGAGTTCAACCAGTGGTATTAAGTAGAACAAACAGAGCAACAACAACAACAACAATACTAAAAGGAATAAAATAGTAAGTTGTTCCTCAACAGTCTAGATAAGGGCTGATCATGTCATCGTCTCTCATAGTGTCCATTTCACTTCAATGGGTATCATTTTAGATGCTCGTTTAGTTGCCATCGATCAGGGAGAACATATGATATTTGTCCCTTTTGGACTAGCTTATTTCACTCTGCATGATATTTTCCAGCTTCCTCCATTTTGTTGTAAATGCCTGGATTTCATTGTTTTTTACTGCTGTATGGTGTTCCATAGAGTACATATCCCATAGTTTCTTTATCCAGTCATCCGTTCATGGACATTTAGGTTGCTTCCACGTCTTAGCTATTGTGAATTGAGCTGCAACAAATATTGAGGTGCAAATGGCTCTTTTTTTCTCCCTTTTAACTCCATTTGGGTAAATTCCAAGGAGTGGGATGGCTGGGTGCCATGGAAGGTTTTAATTCTCTGGACTTCTCTTACAGGCAGCCAAATTAGAGCAACCCAAACGAACATAAGGTTCATCACTCCACCTGCAGGCCTTTGCAAGGACTGATCAGCAATCTTCTTACAGCAAACCTGGCGCCTGGCTGTGTGGTTTTGGCCTGTATCACAGCTACCCCAAAGATGTGCTCCTGCATTTCCTGTGACACCAGCCTCCCTTCTCCGCAGCTTCAACAGAAACCCAGGCCATCCTCTCTAAGAAGAGCGGTAGTTCTTGAGATTGCTCATCTGCTGTTTAATCCTCTATCCGTAGATTAAGCTACCTCTTTCCTGTACCCTCAAACTTTGTCCTCGTTATTTTGATTCAGCACCAGGGACAGGGACAGAGCTTTGGTTAACTAGGGGAGCATGGGTCACCTGATTGCTGCTTGCCTGTCTTTGTACACAATGAGCATCCAGTGGTCAGGAGAGGTGTTTTCCCCCTCTGAATCCTGAGCATGTGTAGAACAGAGTGAATCAAAACTCACCAAGGCCCTCTCCCACATTTGTTCTTGAGCACCATGGGCTCCCTGCAGCCTGAGTTCTTTTTCTTTAACCCTTCTCATCACCTGGAATGCTGCTTTTCATGGCTCTCTCTCTGATCACTTCACTCCTACCTGCTCTTTATGGTCAGCTTAATGAAAATCACTGTGTTTTACTGAGTGCATGCAGTGTGCCAGCCCTGTATTATGCTAGTTCACCTTCACCAAAATGCCTGGAAGGAAGGTGATATCCCTACTTAACAGTTATTGAAAATAATGCACTCTTCCTCTCTCTGTTAACTCTGCCTTTCATATAAAAAATGTTTTGACAAAGAAGGGGCAGCAATGTTGCACAAAGGGTAAAGCCACTGCCTGCAATGCTACCATCCATATGGGTGCCAGTTTGAGACCCGGCTGCTCCACTTACAATCCAGCTCCCTGTCAATGTACCTGGGAAAGCAGCAGTAGATGGCCCAAGTGCTTCGGCTCCTGCACCCATGTGGGAGACCCACATGAAGCTATAGGATCCTGTCTTCAGCCTGGCACAGCCCTGGCTGTTGTGGCCATCTGGGGAATGAACCAGTAGATGGGAAATGTCTCTTTCTCTCTCTCTTTCTTTCTCTATAACTCTGCCTTTCAAATAAATAAAAAATAAAAAATTTTTAAAAAGAATGATATGCTAACTATGGTTTTTAAAAATATATATATAGGCCAGTGCCACGGCTCACTAGGCTAATCCTCCACCTTGTGGCGCCAGCACACCGGGTTCTAATCCTGGTCGGGACGCCGGATTCTGTCCCAGTTGCCCCTCTTCCAGGCCAGCTCTCTGATGTGGCCAGGGAAGGCAGTGGAGGATGACCCAAGTGCTTGGGCCCTGCACCCCATGGGAGACCAGGAGAAGCACCTGGCTCCTGCCTTCGGATCAGCGCGGTACACCGGCCGCAGCGCGCCGGCCGCGGCGGCCATTGGAGGGTGAACCAACGGCAAAGGAAGACCTTTCTCTCTGTCTCTCTCTCTCTCACTGTCCACTCTGCCTTTCAAAAAAAAAATCTTTAAAAATATATATATAAAATGAAGCACACAGCCCTGAGGTACTCACAGTGTGCCAGGCCAGGCAAGATGTGCACATAAACACTCATGGTGCATGGGGTCACATCTCCCTGCTTGATTTTCCTGTCCTCTCCGTGGCTTTTCTTTCTCTTTCTTTGTGGAGATTATTTAGTCTGCCACTCAGCTTTTTAGATGTGTACTTACTTTATTCATTCATTCATTTCAGAGGCAGAGAGTATGATAGACCGCAGAGAGATCCCAGCCACTGGATCACGCCCCGAATGCCTGCAGTGGCTTGGATCACAATCCAATTCTGCCACACGAAAGGCAGGAACCCAAACCCTGGAGCCATCACTGCTGCCTCCCATGGTCTGCGTTATCAGAAGCTAGAATCAGGAGCCAGATCTGGGAGCCAAACCCAAGTATTTCCATGTGGTGCCAAACACCATCTTCATTGCTGGATCAAACCCCCAGCCCATGCCGTTCAGCTTTGATAAGCAAACTGCAAATTGCTTAGGGAAATACAGGTGGTCACTGGTGGAAGGAAAACCTGAAGTCCAGGTGTCCGGATTCTGATGCTGTTGTCACCAATCACACCACATGCAGTATTTCTGCTTCAGTCTCTGTTGAGTAGCTGCCAAGTCGTCAGGAATGGTCCAGCACGGTCAGTGGAGTTATAGCAGGTAGGGCAGAGTCAGTGCACAGTGGCCTACCTAGAGCTGAAGAATTCTGAGCACCCGCAGCCTAGGAGGCTCTCCCAGGGGACTCCACTGAAGTGTTTTAAATGAATAGAACAGATTTGAATTTTAACTGGATTGGGTGGAACAGAGTTGAATTTTTATTGATTTATTTCAGAAGCGCAGAGAGAGATCTCCTGTCAGCACACTCCTTAAATGCACGTTGCCCAAGACCCAACCCAGGAGCCAAGACCAGGCTGATGTTCAGTCCAGCAGTGACCTTGGGACCCCAGCACTCTATATCCGAGTCCTATAGGGATCCTTTTCCTGCCTCCTGCTAGTGCGCAGGCTGGGAGGCAGCAGATGATAGTTCAAGTCCTGGTCCCCTGACACCCAGGTGGGAAACGTGGATAGAGCTCGGGACTACTGGCTTCAGCTTGGCCCACCCCTGGCTAATCTGGGCATCTGGGGAGTGACCCCCCCGGTGGAAGATTTTAAAAAGAGATTAGTAGGGATCCAGCTTTCAGAGGGGGCAGCCTGTGGGCAAATCCTGACCATTTTACTTCCTGCACTGGCAGAACTCTCCTCCCAGATGGGCTACAAAGAGGCAAGTTGAGGGCGGCGGCGAGGCGGCCGCAGGTTCAGCGCCTGGAGCCCAGGGCCTCGACCGCCTTCTCGCCCGCCTTTCCAGGCGGTGGCTGGTGACGTCACGAGGAGGCGGGGCTGGAGGCGGGGCCTGCGTGGGGCTGGCGGGAGGCCAGGCTTCTTCTCACGTGGAGTCACCCCGAGGAGGAGGCTGCCCGGGTCGCGGACTCGAGGGATCTGGACCCGCACAGCGGCAGGGAGCCGCCGGGCTCCAGCGCACGCGGGACTGGTGAGTGTCACCGAGAGCCAGTGGGGCGGCCTGCGCAGGCGCGGCGACGCCAAAACAGTCCCTCAGCCCCGAGGCGGTACCGCCGCTCGGTCCGCCCTGGAGCGCCCGCGCACCCCGGCCCGGGCTGTTGGGAGCTGCTGGCCCCAAGGCCGGGCGTTTCCGCCGAGCCGGAGCCAGCGGGCAGGCTGAGCTCGCGCCCCCCGCCCCAGAGCAGGGCAGGTTTCCTCAGCAAGCCCGGACCGCCCCGCCGGCCTGTGTGTGCCCCAAGGGCCCGGGCCGTGGGCTCCTTGCCTGTGTGTTTTCTTTTTTTTCTTTCTTTTCTTTTTCTTTTTTTTTTTTTTTTTACAGAGTGGACAGAGAGAGAGAGAAAGGTCTTCCTTTTTCCGTTAGTTCACCCTCCAATGGCCGCCGCGGCCGGCGCACCGCGCTGATCCGATGGCAGGAGCCAGGTGCTTCTCCTGGTCTCCCATGGGGTGCAGGGCCCAGGCACTTGGGCCATCCTCCACTGCACTCCCTGGCCACAGCAGAGAGCTGGCCTGGAAGAGGGGCAACCGGGACAGAATCCGGCGCCCCGACCGGGACTAGAACCTGGTGTGCTGGCGCTGCTAGGCGGAGGATTAGCCTAGTGAGCCGCGGCGCCAGCGCCTGTGTGTTTTCGAAGGAACTTGGCGAGCCTGGAGAACGCTGGGGTTGCTGCCCGGTGTCTGGGTGCTCGGCGTTCGGAGGGTCTTCTCTCCGCGGCTGCCTGTGTGTTCCTGGGGAAGGGAACCGCGTTCTCCCGGACACGCTGCTGTTCCCTGCCCCAACGCGTACCCGTCACTCTACAGACTGTTAACACGCGCACACACCTGGCCTGGGGTTCTCTCTCCGTGGCAGGAATGCCCAGTGGTAGGAAGCTGTCGTGGTGTCTTTCGGCGCGGAGAGCGTTGCAAAGCTCGGGTAGTTCAGTGAGGAGGTTCACGGAGAGACAGCCGGGCGGGATCGCGGAGTCTGTGCTTGCTGGCAGATCTGGATTAGTGTGGGCAGGTGGACACTGGGAAGACTCTCAGCTGATCATTTTGTATTGATGGCTTCTTTGCTCCTCCCGTGCCAAAACCCCATTCGGTGTTGTCTCTGCCGTTTGCTTTTGGTGACTCGGATGTATTCCAAGAGCAGCATGTTCCGTATTTTGCAGAGAAGGTTGATGGAGACGACCGGGCTACGGCAGCTGCTGGGACAGTGCGCTCTGTAATAGGGAGCAGCTGTGTCTCGTGTGCAGGTCCAGATCACATGGCAGTGTGTAAGTACAGCGTAGCTTAGTGACTGTGTGCACAGGTAGGACTAACGGTGATCTCCTCCCAGCTCTGTACATCGTACTTCACAAGCACTTCACTGTTAGCTCTGGTTCTCTAAACAGTTGCAAACTGCATTATAGCAGCATTGCTGTGCGACACTGCTTATTGAATATAGCCAATTTAGTTTCCTGTATTCCAGTGTACGATTATTTACTACAGTTGGGAAATGATCGTAGAGATTACATGAATAAGACATTGGTAAAATAATTCAGACAGTTCCCACAATATAATTACATTTCATTATTTTGTAATTAGGCAGTCTTAAAAATTTATTTTCATTTTTCTATTTGAAAGGCAGCAAGACAGAGACAGAGTGATTTCTTCTGCGAGTTAATTCCTCAGATGCCCACAACTGCTGCGGCTAGCCAGGCTGAAGCCAAGAGACCGGAACTCAGTCCAGGCCTCCCACATGGGTGGCACAGACCCAAGCACTTGAGCCACATCCACTGCCTCCCAGGGTGCCCATTAGCAGGAATGCTGGAATCTGGAGCAGAGCCAGGGCTTCAACCTAGAGGCTCCAACATGGGATGAGGGTATCTAACTCCTGTGCCAAACACCTGCCCTAATTTAGGCAGTCTTAACGTCAGGTTTTTTCCACCTCTCTCTTAGAGTTATCTCATTTACAGTTTTAAGGTATTACAAATATTCAGGCTGCAAAGTCTTGTAAAATTTTAGGCACTTGCTAAAATAAGGAATTTTGAGGGTGGGGTCATTTTGCATGAGTAGAGACTTCGGTTAAATGGCTTAAAGAAATGTAAGCCAAGAGCTTCTAAATAAGATTGTGAGGTCTGCCAGTGTAGATCTAGGTTTACAAACACTGGTGGGTCCAACCACACACTGCCAGCACAAATGCTAACGAGGTTGTAAAGTTATCGCTCAGTTTCTTCTGAATAACTAAGTAAAACAGAAACCCAAATGAAGCAAGTATTGAGAATATATGTAGGTTGTTTTTATAAGCAGAAAACTAAAGATGCTCAAAAATAACTCCATTTCTAAGGCTTATTATTAGTGAAGACCAAGATCTATGCTCACTCCCAGAAACCCGTGCTAAGTGTTTGTCCATCCTTTTGTTTTGCTTGTTTTTTGTTTTAGAATATTAAAGATGAATTCACCATTCTTTGCATGCACAAACATCTCTGGGACCAACTAAGTTCAGTATAAGGCAAGATAAGTGTAAGTAGCATAAGCCATCGTTTATGTGGAAATAAGCCTGCTAGATTCCCACTGTGGGAATGCTGTCAGAGAGGTTGGAATTCAGAGCCGCAGTACTCCTGAAGAGTGCTAAACCCTTTTTGCAAACCTTTTCCAGTGTACAAGCTTGCTTATGCTTCCAGCTACCACGATGCACACTCTTGGGTTCTTCGGGTCCTTCAGGCCTGTGACTCCTGTTGCTGATTTGATTGGAATGATCAAGAAAGCAAGGCATTGTGGAAAGACACAATGGGTAACCAGTAAAGTCTCTGCTGCTTATGACAATCGACGTAATTGGCAGTGCCAACAATTGGCCAAGTTGACTTCTTATTTCAGTACTTTCAAAATTAATTAAAATGTTGTGTTAGGGTTGGTGCTGTGGCACAGCAGAGTAAGCCTCCACCTGTGGCACTGGCATCCCATAAGGGTGCCGGTTCATGTCCCAGCTGCTCTTCTTCCAATCCAGCTCCCTGCTATGGCCTGGGAAAGCAGTAGAAGATGGCCCAAGTGCCTGAGCCCCTGCACCCATGTGGGAGACCCTGAAGAAGCTCCTTTCTCCTGGCTTCGTCTTAGCTCTGGCCACTGCAGCCATCTGGGGAATGAACCAGTGGATGGAAGACCTCTCTGTCTCTCCCTCTCTCTGCTTGTAGCTCTGCCTTTCAAATAAATAAATAAATAAAATATTGAAAATAAATTTTAAAAATTTAAAAATGTTGTGTCTCCACAATTAAATTTTTACAAATTAGTAAACCATTTGGTGCAATCGAGAGAGTGCCATCTCAGAGACTGGATAACACAACAGTACATGACAACAAGTTGGGCAAAAATGGTGTGTGAATATGTAGAAAAGCAAGAGGCAGAGTTAATGAATAGCATTTGTAAATACTTGTGACTTTTGTGGGAAAATCTACCAGTAGTGTATAGAAAATTATATGTAATTGCTCCTAAAATTGAATAATACGGGCTTTAGATAGAAAAATTAACCAGACATGTGAGAGAAGGAGATGACCTAGTACAGTCTTTTCTGTAGAAAGCCTCTGGTATAATGCTGGATTCGATCTCAGAGAACAAATACCTTCTTGTACTCTGGAGGATATTAGAACAGATTTAAGGGATCCTAGGAATGTAAAACCCTTAGTTGTCAGAGCACCCAGAGAGGAATTCCAAGCCTTATTAATGCAGTGTACCTCTCAGACAGGGATAGATACAAGGGCAAAGAGTTAGCATTTAAAGTGCTAAGAAAGGTTAAATCTTCTGGTACTATAAATGATAGACCAAGGAACCCCCAACCCTAGGACCCAGAGGACTATGATGATCCTTGGGGAGACTTTATCAATCCAGAGCAGTCATCATTAGTAGAATTATGTACTGGAATCATGGTATAGGATAACCACAAGAAATAAGTGGAAGCAGAAGGTATCAGGGCCGGGATTGAGGCACAGCAGGTTAAGCCTCCTCTGGGAACCCATTTGAGCATCCAATTTGAGCACCAGGTCCTATTTCTCCAGTTACGATCCAGCTCCCTGCTAATGGGCCTGGGAAAACAGCTGAAGATGGCAGGAGTGCTTGGGCCTCTGCCACCCACGTAAGACACATGAAAGGAGTTCCAGGTTCCTGGCTTCCACCTGGCCCAGCCCTCCCTCACCATTGTGGTCATCTGGGGAGAACCAGCAGATGCACAACCCTCTCTCTCAGTAACTCTGCCTTTCAAATGAATAAATCTAAAAAAGAAAAATAGAAAGAGAAAGAAGGGTGGGAGGGAGGGAGGGAGGGAGGAGAAGCAGTGTGTTAGACCTGAAATGCAAAAGATCAGGACAGACTTCTGTGAAGGGCAAACTGCAGGTGCAGACAGGCTCTTGTATTCATGGAAACAAGGTGCCAACACTCTCTCCTTGCTGGGTGATGAAATGGTGCAACTTAGCTCACTTGCAGAGAATCCAGCATTTAACCACAAACTCAAAGAAGTAACTATTTTACACCCAGCCGAGAGTTATCCTTCTGGGACTGTACAGCAGTAGTGTGGAAAGAGATCCACCATACTTAGGTGCTGCCAAATTGAGACAACTCGGGAAGGAATGATCTTACACAAGCACAGAAAAATGTAAGATGTTTAGCAATTTTGAGGATGGTATGTAACAGCAACAATATAAGGCTCTCTTTGAGGTACAAACAACAAAGAAGGTTAAATGTATAACGCCTACAGGAGTACCTCCAGATATGGAAATCTCATACATAGAGGCATGATTTCAGGTTGCAGAACTATGAAAGATCTATTAGAATTGATAAAATTAGACATACAGTGCTGCATCCCATATGGGTGCTGGTTCAAGTCCCAGCTGCTCCACTTCTGATCCAGCTCCCTGCTTAATGTGCCTGGGAAAGCAGCAGAAAATGGCCTAAGCACTTGGGTCCCTGTACCCACGTGGAAGACCTGAAGGAAGCTCCTGGCTCCTGGCTTCAGATTGGCCCAGCTCTAGCTGTTGTGGCCATTTTGGGGAGTGAACCAGTAGCTGGAAGAACTCTCCTCCCCTCCCCTCCCCTTCCCTCCCCTCCCCTCTTCTCCCCTCTCCTCTCTCTGCCTCTGCCTCACTGTAACTCTGCCATTCAAATTAATTAATTAAAAAGATATTTTTCAAAAAAACCTAAAAACCAGGAAATCCCCAGGCGTGTGTGTGTGTGTGTGTGAGAGAGAGAGAGAGAGAGAAAGAGAGAGAGAAACAAGAAGACAGAAGAAAAGATGGTTTTGAATCTGATGTTCTGCTGAAAGTAAGAGAAACTGTTGACTCCTTGCAAAATTTTTTTCAGGACATGGTTGGCCCAATTGATCGTCAGGCTGAGTCCCACTGGGTCTGTGATATTACACTGAACTCTTTCTTGGGGAGTCTGGTAACAGGTAGTTTAGTTCCTACACTGAACCCAGAGAAGCTGAGGTGGAAAAGTCCTGTGCTGGAATGGAGAGATAGGATTAGGGGTAGAACATGGCCCCAATGGTCAGTGGAAAAGAGGACTGGAGGCTGCAGAATCCAGTACGGATTGGGGATCATTGTTCCACATGAAGGCCATTCTTCAGTCCATTACCTCCGTGGCTGACTGTTGATAGCAAGTTTTTTATGGCTGTACCCAGGGGCTACTTCTAGACCTAGGTAAGCTGCAAAGAAACTGATACAGTAGAGTCCAGCACAGGAAGTGGGCAGTCAGAAACAGGATCCTGAGAGTAGGAAGCCAAGTTAACGATCCATGGCATTTGCTTGGGACAGATTTTGAGGGACCCAGGAGGGTAGCTCTGTACCTCAGGGACACCTTTGCCTGGAGACAGCAGAAGACAGCATGTCCTGGGAACAGCAGTGTACACTATTGCCTCTGGATACTGTGGGACTATTACTTGGAGATGACCCAAGGCCAGCAACCTCAACAACTACAATCATGAGATGCTGGAAGACACACCAGGAAATAGGAGCTGTCAAGGCTGTCAGGTGGATGAGTAGATTGGACCCCTGGAGAAGGAAGCTTCTCTAATACCCCTTTCAGACACTTGACACCATGTGTGTTTGGAGGGGTCTCACCCCCAGATCACATCAGATATTAGCTATATTAAAACAGACACTCAAGAGCCTTGTCCCTCAGTGACCTCCAAGTACCTAGTTATGCAGTGAACCTGCGCAACCACAGCCACCCTGGGTTTTTGACCCATGAGTTCTTTATTGTCCTGGCTGCCCTTGCTTGGGAACAGCTTCAGCTATTCCAAAATTTAGATGCATAGTGGTACCAGAGGAAGCCAATGCCCAGGAGATGTATTTGGTTTAATGAAAAAGGGTGAAGGAGAGTTGCATGGGAGAATGTGAAAGCTATTGAGCTGCCTAATGGGAAATACAAAGGAAATACAGCTTCCAGGAGTGAATTCCTCTGGCAACATGACCAGTGGAAAATTCAGGAAGGTGATGAAAGGTTTTCAAACGCAGAACTAGAAGGGGGGGAGGGTAGTGTTTTGAGAACCTCTGCTGCTTTGTGTCCCCAAATCTGTGGAGTTTCAAAGGCTATGTGACTCCTGTGACAAATTAGCATCAGTGTCACCCTTCTTGGGCTTTTAGTTCAACTGGTGCCCTAGAAGAGATGTTCCAGAAAACTAGGGAATTTGTCCCACCAATCCAGAAGAACCTTGTGGACTGCTCTCTGCCTCAGGGCAGAGCGGATTGATTATGCCTTCAAGTGTACTATGGAAAACAGAGGCCTACAGTTCGAGGAATGCCAACCACATGGAGGAATGGCCTGAGTATTGTGTTGCTAATGACACTTGCTTTGTGGCCGTCCTTGGGCAGGAGAAGGACCTTAGGAAGTCCATGGCCACCTGGGTCCAGTGTGTGTTGCTGTTGATACAGGTCATGTTTCCTTCCAGTCCTATAAATCAGGCCTTCATTGTGACGTAGACACAACAGCAGAGACCTCGGGAATGATGTTCTGGTGATCAGCACCTCCACATTTGAACACCTCAAATGAACAACTGGGGTCCAAAATGGGCTCCAATGGCTACATGCAAACCATTAACGAAAAGGACAACCACTGTGAGACTGCCACAGCCACAGCAGATGGACAGGGAGAGTGGAGGACTTGAGGACATCATGGCCAAAGGATTTTATCTTAAAACTGGCCAGACATGTACTGGGCAAGGTAAAACTTGGATCAGAGAGGATCCAGACTGTGGTTTGAACTCTGAGACATTTTCTCAATGGTCAATGTTACCACTGCTTTACTGCAATTAAAAGCTTTATGATATTGAGGACTCATTGCTTAACTCTTAAGACTTTTGAATTTTCATTTTGAAAGATGCATAAAGCTGGGGCCGGCACTGTGGCATGGTGAGTTAAAGACCCAGCCTGCAGCACCAGCATCCCATATGGGTGCCAGTTCAAGTCTCAGCTGTTCCACTTCCAATCCAGATCCGTGCTAATTAACATGCCTGGGGAAGATGGCCCAAGTGCTTGGGCCCCTGTATCCATCCACGTGGGAGACCTGGAAGCAGCTCCTGGATTCTGGCTTTGGATCGGCTCAGCTCCAGCTGTTGAGGTCATTTGGGGAATGAACCAGCGGATGGGAAGAACTCTCTCTCTGTAACTCTTTCAAATAACTAAAAATAAATCTTAAAAAAATTATAAAACTTTCTTTGCCATTTGAAATAATTTGTAATGCAGTTTAAAAAAAAAGCCACATCACAATGAAATAGTATTATAAAATAATTGAAAAGCTTTATATAATTTTTATTTTGAAACGCATTTTACAGCATTTTTATTCTGTTTCTGTATTTGCTGTCTTCTTAATCATCAAACTGCTTTTTCAGACTTATGCTCAGCCCACGGTGCTCCCCGATAGTGCAGCCCTACCCCACCCTTGTCAGCTGCTCATTCCTAGTGCGGTTTCATCTGGTCCTGAAACAGCAGATCCCCCTGAATGCCACAGGGCCTCACGCCAAGCTCCACACCCCATGTCACCCACCTCTGCTCATCCCAGAAGGGTCTCACACTTGCCAGTTGGAAAGCTGGGTTCATTCAGCTCCCTCTTCCCCACCCCTGCTCCCCCAAAACATCCTACTCAGCAGAAGGTACCACAGTCCCAAGCTGGAGCCCGCAGTCACCCTCAACACCTCTCCCTCCCTCCCTCCCTCCCTCCCTCCACACACTTGAAGTATTCTCAAGTCCTATTTATCCCTCCTCGGCATCCGTCTCACCTGACCTTTCCTAGTTCCCACCTCCACACATGGGAATGATCTCCACCTCGACTCAAGTCCACCCTGCAAGTAGCCCCTGCCTTGTCCTCTCTGTCCCCAGTCCTGAAGCCGCAGCAGGCCCTACTCTCTCCTGCCTGGAGTGGGCTCCCAACCACTCTTCTCTCCTACAAACTGCTCCCGCCAACCCATCCCCTGCACCACTGCTATGCCCCTCAATCCATTCTCATTCCTGAAGCCACAGCAGAGCCCAATCACTTGGGCCTAGATTGGTATCATGGACTCCCAACCATTCTCCCTCCAAACTGGCCTCTCTACCCATCCCCTACATTTCATCATGGCAACCATCCCACCACCACCACCACCACCACCACCACGTTTCTGAGTTGAAGTGTAAGTCAGTAGACAACCCCAGGCCCCTTAGGATCTCGCTGTTTCCCACCCAGCTTCATCCTGTGCTTCTCTCCCCCCTCCCACCCAGATGCCCTAAGACATATTTAGTATCTGTTCTGTATCAGCCATTGCTCAGGGCACCCACACATGCTCCTTTTCTTCCTGCTTTTGCTAAATAAATTGATTCCCTAAATATATCATGACACTTCCCACTTTTGTCCTCCTGAACCTCTCCCCCAGATACTGGGCCTCATTAAGTCCAGTGTAGCCTGGCACCTATGTAGCAAAAATGTAAGGCTTCATCTTACTTCTAACTCAGTTTACCTTGTAGCCCCCACCCACTAATTTCAGGAGGAAAAACTAATGTCTAGTTGCATCTAAGCTGGGTTGAGTCCAACCTGCAGGCAACATACTGGAGACTGCTGCTCCTGCTAGGAGGTTCAAGTGCCTAAGCAAACAGCCAGCTTTGCTCCCTGGCAGACATAAAACACCAGGCATGTGCCAGGTATTCAGTAAGTGCTGAATGGATGCCAGGCCTAAGATGCTCCTCAGAGAGGGCAGAGTCAGTGTTTAACATGATCTATGATGCTGCACCTCGAGTTCACAGTAGCCAGAAAGCCTGTTCCTGGACACAGCAACCTGGAGGAACCTGCAGGTAGTAAGCCCTGGGCACTGAAGATCCAGTGAAGACAGCACAGCCAGGCGGGAAGAGCTCTCCAGCTAATGTGTGCTTTGACCAGCATCAAGATCCTAGACTTTGATCCTGTAACCTGGGCTCAGGCCACCCAAGTTTACAAGACACATTTTTAGTGTTAACAGAAGTATTCCTAATGGGTCCATTCCTCCCTCAAACATTTAGGTGTTAGGACAAGTTCAGGAGTCATACTGAGTTCCAATCCTAGTTCTACTCATTGACCTTGTGACTTTGTGACCTTGTAACTGCTTAGGGCCCATTTCTCAGTTACAAGGATCAAATTAATACAAGTGCCAAGATCACTATCTGATATATGGTACTCAGTTAATATGATTTTGTTACTATGTGACAGTCACTAGGATGGGGCTGGTGAGGGTTCTCAGAGCACTGTGAAAGAGAAGATAAAGAGACTTATAAGTCAAGTATAGATTAGTGTGGCGACAGCAGAGACAACAGGTGCTTAAGTCAGGGAGTGCAGTTCTGGAAAGGCTTCCTGGAAGAGGTGATCACAGGATGAGGTGAAGGTCAGGTGAGTTATATGGAAATGTAATGAAAAATAGCACAGCCTGAGAACTGTGAGTACTCTGGCATGGCCACACTTTAGAAGTTGAGAGGGGGCAACATTGGAAATGAAGCACAAAGATATTTGGTGCAAAGCCTAATTCTTTCTGTAAGCCCTTCTCCCCTCACCTCCCTAGAGTCGAGTGAGGGGAGGAAGGGTGGGAAGTAGGGGTAGTGAAGGAGACAGAATAGACTATCAGAACACAAAGAAGTCGGGTGCTGATTAGTAGGTCCTCTCTTAGGTAGAGCTGGGGTACAGGTAGGGCACTGGTAGCAATCCGAAACAGCCAGTGACAAGGGCCTACAGAGCCAGGCAGGAGTTCAATGCCATCTACCTTGTACAAGGATGCATAAAATGCAATGCCACCCTTCAATTCAGATTCCTTCTTCCCATTCTCAGTCATCTTGCTGAGGTGACACACTCCCATTTGACGGATGAGTGACAGAGATGTGTAGCCACCTGATGAGCTAGTGTGAGTGGCAGGGCCAGGAGTGGCTGACTACAAAGCTCAACTTCTCTTAGCAAGCTGCCTCTCTCAAGTAACAACCTGATAGGGCACAGCTGCTGTGAGGCTACAGATAAACCTGGTGCTGGCAGCCAGAACCACTTCAATACAGAGGGACCTGACCTCACATCTTAGAATCTTCCCATCTGTCCCATTCAGTGGCCCAGCCCCCTCATGCCCCAGCTCCTTGGCTTCTGCTGTCTGCTGGGCGCTTTGCCTCTTCCCACTGCTGGTCCCTGCCTGCCATTCAGCTGCCTTCTATCTAAAGCAGCCACCCTTGCACTCACACACTCCTTGCCTACTCCCTTCCTCAGTTTGTATCACTGTCTGCACTGTGGGGTCTACTGGCATGGGCACACCTGTATATTCTGTCCACGGCTGCCTCACCCTACCCAAGGCTCCAAGTCCCCATGTGTTTCACTCAGTGCTCTCTGCCCTGGGCTCGGAACTCTGCCTGCCAGAGTTTGACCTCAACATATATGTTTAAAGGTGAGTGGAGGGACCAAACATTCCTGTCTCAAGGCATAGGGAAACCTCAGAGGTAAGGAAGCTGCGCCCCTAAGAGACAGTGTGGCCAGAATAAAGGACGTAAGATATTTGGTTGGTCTCATAGCCTGACTCCTTCCTAACTCACACCTTCTCTCAGCCAGGTTAATCTTTACCAGCAGCCCAAGGACAAAGGAAGAAATACCCAGAGATACAGACTAGAACTCAAGAAATCAGATGGGACTCAGAGCCTTTGTTAAGCTCCTGAGAACATGGTAGGGAGCCAGGCTTACCTCTGTATGAATTCTAGCTGTTGCTAAGTAGCTGTGTAACCCTGGGTGAGTTACTAAGCCCTGTGAGGACTCCATTTCCTTGTTATAAAATGGCACAGAAAAAGTCTCTTGCCTAAGGTCAAACAAGGAAGCAGCGGAGCCAAGCAGTTAACATCCGTGATGCACCACTGCTAGAGGGAGGCCAAAATGCACAGGAGGCTGAGGAAGCATGTTGGGAACAAAAGAAAACGGCTAAAAAAATTAAAAAGGTCAAATTCACATCAGAAATATGGCAAACATACTGAATTTATAGAATAAGAGTAAAAATGTTACAAAAAAGGACAAAGTGGAGAATAAAGAACTCTTGAAAGGTAAAATGAAAGCTAAAATATCCAATGAAGTGATTAGAAGGACAGGAGTTTGGTCTAACGGTGAAGATGCCCACATCCCAATTGGAATGTATGGGTTCAAGACCCAGCTCTGGCTTCCAATTCCAGCTTCCCAACAACGCAGACGACTCAGTAACTGGGCTTCTGCCACTCAGGTGGGAGACCCAGATTGGGTTTCCAGCTCCCAGCTTTGGCCTGAGCCCAGCCCTAATCATCACAGGCATCTAGGGAGTGAAACAGCAGATGAGAGCTCCCTTTTCTATCAAATATAACTTTTTAAATTTTTAAAATAAAATAAAATCTTCCCCACAAAAGAACTAAAATATAAACTTAGAAATTATCAGAAAGGGTTCAATATTTGACTCAAAGAAAACTGTAAGGTAGATAAAATGGTAAAGCATCTGGAAAAAAGTAAGA
Source organism: Oryctolagus cuniculus (assembly GCF_964237555.1). Lineage (NCBI taxonomy): Eukaryota > Metazoa > Chordata > Mammalia > Lagomorpha > Leporidae > Oryctolagus > Oryctolagus cuniculus. The sequence goes on along the minus strand of NC_091438.1, from coordinate 129,859,874 downwards.
AAATCAGACAAGAAGAAAAATATAAGGTAAAGATTGACTCAAGAAAAATCAATAGCTGGGGCCTAAAGTACCGACATCCCATATGGGCACTTGTTCTAGTCCCAGCTGCTCCTCTTCCAATCCAGCTCTCTGCTATAGCCTGGGAAAGCAGTATAAGATGGCCCAAATCTTTGGGCCCCTGCACCTGCATGGGAGACCCGGAGGAGGCTCCTGGCTCCTGGCTTTGGATCAGCCCAGCTCCAGCTGTTGTGGCCAGTTGGGGAGTGAACCATCGGAAGGAAGACTTCTCTCTCTCTCTCTCTGCCTCTCCTCTGTCTGTGTAACTCTTTCAGATAAATAAATAAATCTTTAAAAGAAAAAAAAGAAAAATCAATAGCTGGATCACAGGAAATTTTATTATAATTCATCTAGCTATAAAGGGATTGATAGCGCTATAACTATTTCAAAGAGTGAGGAAGACATGAGGAAGGTTTTAAGTTAAAGCTTCATCGATCATAAAAGGCAATTTGGACTCTAAATTATCATCAATACATAGCAATGCTTACAACAACATATATTATAAGTAATTTCTAAACCTTCTAGTCCTGAGATATGTTTTTTAAGATTTATTTATCTGAAAGGCAAAGTGACAGAGAAAGGCCTTCCATCCACTGGTCCACTCCCCAAATGGCCACAACAGCCAGGTCTATGCCAGGCCAAAGCCAAGAGCCAGGAACTCCATCCAGGTCTCCCACGTGGGTGGCAGGGGCCCAAGTATTCGGACCATTGTCTGCAGCCTTCCCTGTTGCATGAGCAGGAAGCTGGACCAGAAGCAGAGTGGCTGGAACTCAAACTGGCATTCCAATATGGGATCCTGATGTGGCAAACAGCCCCTTCACTCACTGCACCACAGTGCCAGCCTCCTGGTCCTGAGGCTTTAATCAAGGGTATAAGTATATGTGTCTTTAATAATTTTTCTTTAGTTTATTAAAGGTATTTTTAACAAACAAACAAAAAAATAAAATAAACAGAAGGGACCCAACTGTATCAGGAAAATAAGGCTTCATCCCTTTTTCTTGGTTCTCTGTACAAAAGATGCTGTTTAGCGTGTTCGGTTCTTCATCTTCTCTCTTGTTCTCTTTCCAGGTCTCTTCTGCAGGGAAAAAAGCACCACACCTAGTCAGTCACATTTCTTCCCCAGGGTATGAGGGCACAGGGGTAGGGGAAGAGGGAGAGGAGGCTGAGCCAGCCCCAGCCTGGGCCCCCGGCCCACTTACATTTGACCCTTTCTTTCCAGGCCTCTTGAGGCCCTTGCCATGAGCTGTTTTGGCCCGGAAGCTGGATACATCATCGTAGCTCTCACGAGTGTTCCACTTGGAGCCTTTCTTCTTTCCACCAAAACCAAACTTCTGGTTTTTATATCGTCGCTTAGCATTAGGCCTGCAAAAACGTGGTCCCATAGGTTACTCACTGCATAGTACATCCTGGTGAATCTGATGACCCAATGAGAGCCCCAGTTTCCTTTCTGTAAAACCCCTTAGGCATTACTGTCACCCACGTTCTTACTCTACAACCTCCCCAAGCAAACTCACCTACACATGATCTTAACCACCAGGGCAGGGAAACAAGTCCAGAAGCAGAAAAGGATCTGCCTGTACCATGTGGCTTGCAGCTATCTTTGGAAACCTGTGTCTTTTAACAAATCTTGTATTTTAACAAACCACCCTGTACTGTTTCTGGTCCTCTCAAGGATATATATATATGCAGTTAACATTCAAATGTAAAAAACTGTAAAGCCTGCCATCCCAACTGAGAAACCTCAAAGTCAGCATATGAAAACCACATGGTCTCCCTCTTCCCTGACCAGTCTCACTGCAGGGGGGGCTACACCATCCCCCAATGCTGAGAGCTCGCAGGCACTCTCTAGACACACACTGAGTCTTCCTCTTTGAGCTCTGAGGTATTTCTTCAATGAATTTCCCTTCCCTACCTCATTACCAGGTTCAAGTCATTGTCACTGCTCATCTGGACTTTTGTAAAAATATCCTAACCAATTTCCCTGCTTCCCTCAAGTCCATCACCCACATAAGTAGTATGGTAATCTTCTTCAAAACATCAATATGGCCTGCTCATTAATGTGAGTAAAGCCCATGTGTGTCTCCCCACTAGCTACCCATGCTCCTCAACAGTCAAATAACAGCCCAGGGCCCTCCGGCCACATCTCTCCATTCCTTGCCTTGCACTGTATTCCCAGTGATGCACACACACCTGCTGTCTACTTCTATGCCTTTGCTCATTCACATTCTTCTTCCTCCCCAAACCAGCTTAGCTTCTCTTCTCCTGATTAATTCTTTTATTTTTATTTATTTATTTATTTATTTTGACAGGCAGAGTTAGACAGAAAGAGAGAGAGAGAGAGAGAGAGAGAGAATTATAGACAGTGAGAGACAGAGAGAAAGGTCTTCCTTCTGTTGGTTCACTCCCCTAATGGCCGCTATGGCCGGTGCTGCGCCGATCCGAAGCCAGGAGCTGGGTGTTTCCTCCTGGTCTCCCATGCGGGAACAGGGACCCAAGCACTTGGGCCATCCTCCACTGCTTTCCTGGGCCACAGCAGAGCTGGACTGGAAGAGGAGCAACTGGGACTAGTACCCTGCGCCCCAATCAGGACTAGAACCCAGGGTGCCGGCGCCACAGGAAGAGGATTAGCCAAGTGAGCCACGGCGCCAGCCCACCTAATTCTTTTTTTTTTTTTTTCCTAACAGGCAGAGTGGACAGTGAGAGAGAGAAACAGAGAGAAAGGTCTTCCTTTGCCGTTGGTTCACCTGCCAATGGCCGCCGTGGCCGGCGCACCGCGCTGATCCGATGGCAGGAGCCAGGTACTTATCCTGGTTTCCCATGGGGTGCAGGGCCCAAGGACTTGGGCCATCCTCCACTGCACTCCCTGGCCACAGCAGAGAGCTGGCCTGGAAGAGGGGCAACCAGGACAGAATCCAGCACCGCAAGGCGGAGGATTAGCCTAGTGAGCCGCAGCGCCGGCCTGATTAATTCTTATTCATCCTTCAGGCTAAGTTTATGAAGCCATCTCTGTTCTGTGTCAAGTATTCCTTTTTTCTTTTATTCAGGATTTATTTACTTCAAAGACAGAGCAACAGAGAGAGAGAGAGGAGAGATGGAGAGAGAGCTTCCATCTGCTGGTTCATTCCCCAAATGGCCAGGAAAGCCAGGTCTGGGCCAGGCTGAGACCAGGAGCCAAGAACTCCATCCTGGTCTCCCATGTGGGCAGCAGGAACCCAAGCAATTTTGCTGCCTTCCAAGGTACATTAGCAGGAAGCTGGATCGGAAGGGGAGCTCCCAGGACTCAAACCAGCAATCCAACATGGGATGTGGGCATCGCAAGCAGCAGCTTAACCTGCTGTGCCAACACCAGCCCTTAAGTCAGATACTTCTAAAATGTGCTTGCATACTACTCCCTAAATGCTTCTGTCATAGCATTTACTTTATTAAATGGAAATGCCCAACCTTCCAAGGCCTGACATGTAAATATGCAGAAGGGAGCAATGATAGCCAACATCGTCCCTTCTCATCTTCACACCGCAGTGGGGCACCTACTCTGTCTTCCTGCTGGCAGATAAGCAGTATTTTAGAAAGGTCAAGTGACCTGCTCAAAGCTACCTCCTCATGAGCAGCAGGCAGCAGCTACCCCTCCAGCTCTTCTCTAAACCACCACAAGGGTGCTACAATCACAGTGATTCAACATTCACTAGAAGTGTGCCAGATACTTAAAGAGCTTTATTTTTTAAGTTTAATTTACTTGAAAGGCAGAGCAAGAGCAAGACATCTATTCACTGGTTCACTACCAAAATGCCCACAATAGCCATGACTGGATCAGGCCAAAGCCAGGAGCCAGGAATTCCTTCTTGGTCTCCAACCTGGTTGGCAGGGAGTCGAATAGTGAGTGATCATATGCTCCCTCCCAGAGTTTACACCAGCAGGAAGCAGGGTAGGAAGCTGCATTGGAAGGGGAGTAGGAATTCACACCCAGACGCTCTGGTAGGGGATGTAAGCGTCCCAGGCAGCACCTTACCCACTGCAGCAAACACCCACCACAAAGTACCTTATTTCAATCTTCAAAGACTGGTATGGCTAAAAGGGCCCCACACGGACCATTAGGTCTTGGTCACAGCCACTCTCTTAACCGAGGCTGCTCCTGCTGGAGGTCTGCAGTTACGCTCATCAACCGCTGGCCCATGGCACTCACAGAACGGAACCATGCCCAAACTTCTTACCCCTTCTTCATCTGCCGGCCCTTAGCTCCTGCCTGTGTGCCCTTGGCAACAGGTTTCTGATCTCCTTCAAGGAAATCCAGCTTATCAGAGAAGCCTGTGGGTGAAAAAGTACTTTGGTCAGCACCATTATTTGTAAAGAAGCAAAGTTTAAACCTTAAAGAATGAGGCTGGTACTTACTACAATGATTTTAAGAGACACAGCTTGCTACCCACACCATTCCCAAAATTTTGGTCCAACAGTTAAAGATCCATGGAGACGTCTTTAAAGCTCTGTGTTAAAATTAACGGTGGTTCCCAGTACCCCCGTTCCTTGACATCCTTGGCAGAGACATACTGACCTTTCTGATATTTCTTAATGGCACTCATCATATGTGCCTTCTCCTGCTGCCTCTTTTGAAGAACCTCTGTCTGTACCTGTGATATGGAGACACAAACACTCAGACCCCTTCCAAACCTTTACTACAAATATCCATTCTTTTCATAATGACATTAACACAATGTGAAAATAACTGTTACATTCTAAGTATATTCTTAGTTCATCTTCTCAATTATTCAGTGAAGCTGAAATTACTATCCCCAGGGCCGGCATTGTGGCATAGTGGGTTAAGCCACCACCTGCTGCACCAGCATCCCATATGGGCACCAGTTCACATCCTGGCTGCTCTACTTCTGATCCAGCTCCCTGCTAATGCACCTGGGAAAGCAGAGGAAGATGGCTCAAGTGCTTGGATTTCTGTACCCACATGGGAGACCCAGAAGAAGCTCCTAGCTCCTGGCTTCCACCTGACCCAGTTCTGGCCGTGTGGCAATTTGGAGAGTGAACCAATGGATGGAAGACATCTCTCTTTCTCTCTCTCTGTAATTCTATCAAAATAAATAAAATAAATTTTTATTCATTTATTTATTTGACAGGTAAGAGTTAGACAGTGAAAGGGAGAGACAGAGAGAAAGGTCTTCCTTCCATTGGTTCACCCCTCAAATGGCCACTACGGCTGGAGCTATGCCGATCCGAAGCCAGGAGCCAGGTGCTTCCTCCTGGTCTCCGATGCGGGTGCAGCAACCCAAGCACTTGGGCCATCCTCCACTGCCCTCCTGGGCCACAGCAGAGAGCTGGACTGGAAGAGGAGTAACCGGGACTAGAACCCAGTGCCCATATGGGATGCCAGCACCGCAGGTGGAGGACTAACCAAGTGAGCCACAGCACCAGCCCCTAAAATAGATCTTTAAAAAAAAAAGTATCCCCTACACTGAAGCACAGAGAACTTAAGTAACTTGCCCCAGTTACAAAGTGAAGAAGTTCAGATTCCAGATTCATACCCAGCTTGCACTCTTACCTCATTATGCAACCCTGCCTACAAAACTATCAAACCATGTCTAGATCTATGTCCAATTTTTCCCATCAATTATGTTACTAAGCATAACAATATCAAAATAAAAGAAATAACCTCCCCAGGAAAAACAACAAAGCTTTGAGGACAGAAGAAGGCACTGTGAACTTCCAGGCAGGGTCGCGTCCCTGCTGGCATGCTGTACAGAATACTTCTCTGCGGGGCAGAGGCCTGTTCAGGGAACTGGAGGTTGCTCAGCAGCATCCTGGCCTCCACCCAGTAGAACCCCGTAGCAGTCTCCCCTCCCCAGTATGACAACCAAAAATGTCTCCAGTGACAAATGTTCCCTGAAGCACTAAATCACCCCAAGTTGAGAACCTCTGCCCTAAAGGTTTCCCCAAATTAAAAACAGCTGGGGCTGGAGTTATGGCACAGCATCCTATACAGGCACCGGTTCATGTCCCAGCTGCTCCACTTTCGATCCAGCTCCTGGCTAATAGCCTAGGAAAAGCTGCAGAAGATGGCTCAAAACTCAGGTGGAGCTCCAGGCTCCTGGGTTCAGCCTGGCCCAGCCCCAGCCTCTGTGGCCATTTGGGGAGTGAACCAGCAGATGGGAAATCTTTCTCTCTCTCTCTCTCTCTCTCTCTCTCTCTCTGTAACTCTGAATTCCAGATAAAGAAATTTTAAAAAAGATTTTCTTTGCTTTGACAAATTACAATGTGTTAAACTGACTGCTGGGATCTTTGCAATGATCTCAGCCTTTCACCTCCAGATCAGAGAAACAACAAACCTTTTACAGGGGACAAGATTCTAGTCTACTCTGTGCTGAAAACTATCAGGGAAGTGACCCCAATTGTGGAAACGTCCACGCCTCATCACAGTGTTCATGTCCAAAACACCAACAAAGTTCCAAGATTCATGCTGATCTTCCTCATGCTCATTTCTTCCTGCAATCCTCACTTAACTCCTGTGTTCTTTAGGAGCCCATAAAATAAAAAAGGAAAACCAAGCACGCTCTGATGGTGTGCTTGATCTGGTTTTATGTTAGAACTCAGGATGACATTAGAATGTCATTCACACAAATGCTATTTTTTGTCTCTCAGACTGGGTAACAGTATTATTCCTTCAAGAACTTGACAATCGTCTAGGCCTATCAATCACAAAGATACAGATCAGCATCACCTGGTAAGTTTTTGGGGGAATGAGAGAAACATACACACAAATTCCCAGAGTCTGAAGCCCAGAAACAAAATTCCCCCGGGGCGTTTTGCTGTGAGGTCAGGTTGGACACCACTGATCTGACCCCCAACTCTTTCCTCCATAGATGTGGAAGCTTTAGCCCAGAGGGTGAAGGAGAGGTTCATGTGCTGTCACAGAGTCCTGGGCCTGCCCTGGGGCTGAGGTAAGACTGTGCTCACAAATACGAGCACACACACGCCACCATGACACAGGAAGCCCATGATCAAGCATGCAGGGCATGGAACTCGATCAGACCACAGCCATCGGACCTGACAAACACCCCGCCTCGCCCTGTCCCCATGTATCTCTCACCTTCTTCCCGTATTTCCGAAGCGCTCGCAGCTGCTTGGCCTTCTCAGACTTCTCCATGGCAGCCTGTTTAGTCTGCAGCTTCAGTCGAATCTAAAACAAAAAACGTTGTCAGTTTATGTGTGTGAAAGTGGGGTGACCACTAAGGAAGCCGAGCAACAGGAAACACGTTCCCAGTTCTGCCAACTGCAGAACATGTAAATCACCTATTCCAACGGAGCGCTTTCTGGACAAGCACTTAGTGTGCAAGGTTCCAAAGAGTGTCAGCGGTGGAACTCCAGCCTGGAAGTTACCTTCTCGTCAATGCCATTTACTCCAGCACACAGTCTACTTGCAGCCCAAGAAAGAACACCAGCATTCTCTACCGTCTGCAGACTGAGGGTAAACAGCGAGCAGCCTCCGTGCCCTTCTCTAACACCACCTACAGGATAAAGTCTCCAGCAGACAAAGAAGGTGCCTGGCCTCTTCCATCAACCGCACACATTCCATATGAATGTACAGATGTGTCTGGCTTACAAGAGCTCCTAAAATCCAGCATGAAGCCCAAAGAACTATTTCAGTTTACCTTGGATTAGATGTTAGCAATTCTCTCCCTCCCAAAGTTAAGTGAGAACCAAGTTCTACCAAACTTAAGTTTCACAGAAGAGAAAACAGGCCCAGAGAAAAGTCATCATCTGTGACAGCACTCCTCACTGGTAATGGCAAGACAAGAGATGTGCTGTCTTCTATACACAGCACGTCATGGCCATTCCAGGAAATGCAAAAGGCCCTCTTTACCTTGGGGACCACACTTCTTACAGTCCTTTTCCCAAATGCCAGTCTTGCATTTATCTAATTGGTGGTGACTGGCATGACTGGAAGTAAACAATCTGTAGAACAGATAAAGCCTTGGCTTTCCAGAGACAAACTTCCCTGTCTACCTTTTGCATCTGCTGATCAGACTTGGCCATTTCGGCAAAGTAGTCGGTGGGCCTCTTGGTAGGGACTTTGAGCTGGTGGAGGCGGGGTAACACGGCGAGCACTGCAGCCTGGGCCTGGCGGTAGCTGAGATGGAAGACAAAGTGAGACAGGGGCGGTGGGGCCTGCCATTCCCTCTCCCTGCCTCTGCGTCTGACTCCCTTCCCCTCTCCCTGAGGCTCCAGCACAAGGCCCCCCGCCCCTCCCCCACTTGAAAACAAACATACAAACTCATCTCCCGCTGGAAGTCGTCTTCCGGATTCAGGGCTCCTTGGTCCTTGCTCGGAGGCGCTGGCTGCGGTCCGGGGGCTTCCGGCACCGGACCCAGGGTCACGTCGAGCCTCTCCACCCACTCCAGGTCCCGCTTGAATTCGGCCAAACACTGTTTCAGGCCATTCTAGGAAATTCAGCCACTGAAGTCGTCAGGAGGGAAGCCTGAAGTCGTCCCTCCCCAGGCCGGCGGACAGGGCGCTGAGCCCCGACACCCCGGCAGGCGCGACTCGGCCCCACGCACAGCGCCAGTGCCCCCGGGCCGGCTCTGGACTCACCACGTTGTTGACGGCCTTCTTCGGCCCCTCCAGCACGACATTGAGGCCTGGCTTCAGGAGCCCCTGGGAAAACGCATCCTGCAACTGCAGGACACAGCCGCGGTCAGCACCAGCCGGGCAAGGCGCCGGCTCCGGCTCCCAGCCCCGCGAGCTCGGCCGACACTTACCTCCCGGTCCGTGACCAGGGACTCGTCAGAATCCGAGTCCGACCCCGAGAGCGGGGGGGTGTCCATCCCGCAGCACGCACGCCTAAGGCGGGCCGAAGAAGCGGGATGTTCGAGGCCCCCGCGGCTGGCCGAGGGCCACGCGCGTCCCTGCCGCTGCCGCTGAGGGCGTCACCCGCTCCTCTCACACCGCAGCTCCACGTGGGCTCGAAGGGCCGGAGCGCCCACAACTCTCGAACTCTCGGCTCGGGCTTTTTTTTTTTTTTTTTTTTTTTTTTTTTTTTTTTTTTTCTTTGATCGGCACTTCCTGTTCCGGTCGCTGGCTCATACTTCCGGTACGTCGTTGCTATAGGAACGGCTCCGCGTTCGGAAGGGCCTGAGTTGCGTGCGATCAGTCGGGGGTAAGACTTCTGGAGAGGCACGTGGTCTGGTGACCCAGAGAGAAGCGCCAGGTGGGAGGGGGTACCTGGATCGTGGGGAGAAGTTGGAAAACGCGAGGGAGCGAAGGAAACGGGAAGAGGAGCGGGGTGGCGGGGAAGCGCGAGGGGAGAGCAGGGTCCGGGGCGGGCGGGGGCGGGTCCGGGGCGGGGCGTTCCCCGTCTCACCTGTGCGCTCGGTCCCCGCAGCGCTCTGACCCGGGACCATGTCCTCCGTGGTAGCCCAGTCGCTGCATGTGTTTGGACTTCGAGCTCACGTAGCCAACAATATCTTCTTCTTCGACGAGCAGACCGTTATGTTTCCTTCAGGAAATCACTGTGTGAAGTACAATGTGGATCAGAAATGGCAAAAATTCATTCCAGGTAAAAACCCTTTCCATCCAGACCCACGCGTTAAAAGTAAGTGCCACGTGTCGTCCGAGAGCCCCAGCACGATGCCCGGAAGGACCTTTTTTGGCCAACTTGAATGTGCATACTGTTTTATGAATGTGGCGGGCATGAATGTTGGCTTGCATTCCCGGTTAAAATCGCACATAAAATAGTGTTCCTTTAAAAGTACTTTTTTCACTGTAATTTCATTAAAAGAATTACTTTGATGAATCTGTTCGTGCATTTTCAGTATCATTTTTACCATGACCAGAGCACTCTCTGAGCTCTCTAGCCCAGTTTCCCAGAGTATACCACCTTCTATACAGCACCCTTTGAATCCATGTGTGTTTAAAATACTGGAAATCTCATCCTGTTTGTGTAATGTTACAGCATTTGATTTTGATTGCATTGTCCCTGCGGGTGGTAGTCATGATTTCTTTAATCATTTTTCCCTACTCTGTTATCTTCAGCACTTGGTACTGTGTCATACATACACAAAAAAGAACAGCTACATATATATATTTATATATATATATAATATATATAAACAATGACAGTAAAACGGAGATGTATGAACTCAGGATGGGAAGCAGAACATTGCCAGTTCCAGTTCTCCCCAATTCCTTCTCTACCCGCCCCCCCACACAGGCACATCCCATCTTGGATTTTGTAATAATTCCATTTTTTCAATATAGTTTTACCAAATATATGTAACCTTATACAAGATATATATTTTTTTTGCCATTTTCCAGTTTTATATAAATGAAATCATATTCTGTGACTTGCTACTTTCATTCAGTGCTATGCTTTTGAGATTTGTGTATCTTTTTTTTTAAGAGTTATTTATTTGAAAGACAGAGTTACAAGAGAGAGGAAGAGACACAGAGAGAGTTAGAGACAGAGAGAGAGAGATCTTCATCTGCAAGTTCACTCCTCAAATGGTGGCATTGGCCAGAGCTGGGCCAAGCAGAAACCAGGAACCAGGAGTTTCTTGCAGGCCTCCCACGTGGGTGCCGGAGCCCAGACACTCGGGCTGTCCTCTGCTGCAGGTGGCACAATGCCAGCCCTGGGATTTGTGCATCTTGATATATTTAACTGAGTTCATTTTACTTTCATATAATGCTCCATCATATGAGAATAATGCCTTAAATATATTCATCATCCATTCTAATACTGGAAGACTTTTGTCAAATCATTTTTGTCATCACGAACCATACATTCATTTATACTCATCCCTGTGTGCTCATCCCCATGTGCAGAGTCCCTCCAGGAATACAGCAGTGGGATAGGACCACCCTGTACCCTGCCAGAAGGACGTAAGAGTCTTCATTCTGGCACAACTGCACCAGCCCCTGCTGTCATCCAGTATCCTAATTTTTTGCTGATCTAGTGGTTGAGAAAAGATACAGTATTTTTTAAAGAGTTATAGAGAGAAAGAGAGAGAGAGAGGTCTTCCATCCACTGGTTCACTCCCCAAATGGCTGCAGCAGCCGGAGCTGTGCCGATCCGAAGTAAGGAGCCAGGAGATTCTTCCAGGTCTCCAGCACAGGTGCAGGGGCCCAGGCACTAGGGCCATCTTCCACTGCTTTCCCAGGCCACAGTGAAGAGCTGGATTGGAAGAGAAGCAGCCGGGACTAGAACCGGCGCCCATATGGGATTCCAGCGCCATAGCGCCAGCTCCAAGATACAATATTTTTAGATTGCATTTCTGTATACTAATGAGAATATCTTTTCACATGTTTATGGGTTCCTCCTATTTAGTTCTATGGTAACTATGGTAACAACAAGTGTTGGTTTTCTATATTGGGGGGTGTTTGGTAATTTTCTTATTGATTCATGGGGTACACTGTAAATATTCTATGTACTAATCATTTGTCAGATATATGAGTTGCAAATAATTTCCCCTAGTTTGGGACTTGATTTGCTTTATGTTTTATTTTTTAATTTAAGACTTTAAAAAATTGTTTTATTAATGTATTCTCCATATGACATCTTTGATGGACAGAATATTTTACTTTTGTTAAGGTCAGATGTATCAGACATCATCTAGTATTCTGTTAGAATAAACTATATTGAATACAGTTGGATTTTATTGATTTTTACATCCAGCACATCTGCTGTTATTCTGATGATTTTATCTAAAGATTATTTGAAATTTTCCATTTAGACTGCCATATTCTATACAAATAATGATAGTCTTGTTTCTTTTTCTTGTGTTGTTTTACTGATAAATACCTTCAGGGAAAGGAAAGTGGACATCCCTCCTTGTTGTATTTCTGGTTTTCAAGATAATTCTTTTAGCTTTCCCTTATAAAGGATGTTCTCAGTAGACGTTTGTCAATGTACTTTATCAGGGTAAGGAAGTTGCTTTCTCTTTTTGACTTGCTATGCTCCCCCAACTCAAAAAAAATAAAAATACTAAGTTTTATTATGTCCATTTTCTGCACTTTGCATAAAACCATATTACTTTCTAGAATTAAATCAGTCATCCTTTTATGCAAACATTTCTCTATATTTGCTCTCATTTTGACCAAACCCTTTGTCAAATCAAATACTCCAGCTGGGGTCATTTTTTTTCTGCATTTAGTAATAATGTGTTAATGGTAAACTCTCTCTTGTTGCTTGTTTGAAAATACCTTTATTTCATCCTCATTTTAAAAAGATAGTTTGGCCAACACTGTTCATCATCACATTTTAGGTCATATTCCATTAATTTTTGCCTTCTATTTTGTCACTGTCATTAAGAAGCTAGCCATCAAGTTCTTCTTTCTGTAGATGATGTGTCTTTTTTTAACTCTAAAGAATCGTCCCTTTTTGTTATTAGAAACACACACACACACATAAATACGTGTTTTATTTTCAATTTCTATCCTAAGCATTCTTAGAGATTACTGGATCTAAGGATCTAAGGATAGTTATCTCTCAGTTATTCTAGAAAATCCTCAATAATTGTTACTTCAATGTAGTGTCCTTTTTGTTCTGTTGTCTCCTGGAACTCCTCATCATCTCAACTCCATCCTCCATGTTTTTTAATTCTTATTTGGGTTTCCCAATTCTTAGTCTCTCTGTGTTACATTCTAGATCATTCCGTTAGGTTTGTCCTTTAGTTCATGGACCCTCTTTTCAGCTGTGTCTGACCTGCTGCTTAATGTATCCACTGAGACCCTGGTTTTGGTAGTTGTGCTCATGTTCCCGCACTTCCTCCACCCTGAGCTCTGACTTGTATCACTGTGTGTGGATCCTCCCAGTCCATCCACACGTCCTATAAACAGCCACCTTCTGGCCAGCCTTCAGGCCTCAGACCTGTGGATGAAGCTGGTGCTGAGTTTGTCAGCAGACTCTGGACCATTTGGTCAGAGTCCTGGGTTCCTGGGGTGGGTTCTGGAAGAGGCAGTGCCAATTCCAGGTGGCCCCCTCCATTCCATCTTACAGTAAGTTGAGAGCCACAACACAGCACTCTAAAATATGGGGCCCAGGGATGGATCTATGCTGGCCCAGTGTCAGGGCATTACTGGTGAAGTGCAGAGTATAAAGATCATGAAATCAGGAGATCAGGATTTGATCTAGCTTTCTTTCCATCTTATAACCTTACAGAACCTCATTCTCATTTGTAAATTGAGATGCTGCCTGGCTCACTCAGCTCGAAGAGTCATGATGAGGTTGAGACATGCTCATTTGTTCATTCAACAAAAATTCATTCAAAGCCTCCTGTGAGGGGCTGGAATTGTGGCACAGCAAGTTAAACTACCACCTGCCTCCCATGCATCCCATATGAGCACTGGTTCAAGTCCTGGTTGACCCATTTACAATCTAGCTCCCTGCTAATGCGTCTGGGAAAGCAGCAGAGGATGACCCAAGTGCTTGGACCCCTGCGCCTACTATGGAAGACTCAGATGGAATTCCAGGCTCCTGGCTTTGTCCTGGTCCAGTCCTAGCCATTTGTGGCCATTGGAGAGTGAAACCACTGATGGAAGATCTCTGTCTCTCCCTCCTTCTGTCACTCTGCCTTTCAAATAAAAAAAAAAAAAAGTTATTTAAGAAAATAAGAAAGGGTGGAGGACTGAGAAGGTGAGCAGCGCCTGCCATGCTGCCTCCCACCGGTAAGGACCTCCAACAGCAAAGGGCTGCCTGGCAGAGGCCGCCCCTCTGCCACCTCCGGGGGGCAGCGCTGCGCCAGCCCACAGTCTCAGTGCTGCTTCTCTCTGGCTCCGAGGCACAGCATCCCCAGGCCCAAGGGATCCTGCCTGTCACCCTGGCGCCCACCAGACAGCATTCACGCTTGTGGCGCTCCCCTGGGCATCCCAGTTTGACAGTGACCCAGAGACCTCTTGCGGGGTGAAAGCGGGACAGGCAGCTGGCCACAGCACAGATGACTGGAGGTCTGTGGCGCCCATCAGAGACCCTGCAGGCTGTGTGCAGTTATAAGCCCCCAGCTCAAAGCTCATCCGAATACAATGCAGCTACAGGAAAAGTCTTCATCTCTTCAGGACAGGGATCCATTACTGTGCTCTCCTTATTTGAGCATAGCCAGTCATCAAAAAGGAGCTAGGACAAGCCTAAATTCAATGCAGAGGAAATTGAATTCTAAGAAAAAGGTGGAGGAGAAATTTGAGGCGAAGTTGGATAATTAGAAATGTTTCTCAGCAGGCATGTGACCCAGGGCTTAGGACTCCAGTCCCCATCGGAGAGCCCAGGTTCACGTCCCAGCCCCGGCTCCTGGCTCCAGCTCCCCACAAATGCAGACCCTGCAAGGCGACAGTGACAGCTCAAGTAACGGCTTGTGGCACCCTTGGGGGAGATCTATGTTGAGTTCCCAGCACCAGCCGGTACAGGCATTTCGGGAGTGAACCAGCAGATGGGTCCGTCTTTCCGTGTGTCTTTCTGTCCCCTTTTCTCTCAAATTAAAACAACTTTAAAAAGCGGAAGAAAAAAAAAAAGAAGAACCTCCTGTGTTCCTGACACAGAAGAGAGACAGACACACACACACACACACACACACACTCCTATGCTTGTGGTGCTTTTACGCTAGTAGGGGAGAGTGCCAATAAACAGAGTAAATTCAGTACCTAGGTTGGGTCATGATTGATGCTAATGAGATCAAATAAAGCATGGAAAGAGAAACTTAGGGGAGTATGAAGTTGTAGGCCAGGGGCCTAAGGGAAGACTGAAGGAAATGAAGGAGTTGGCCGTGCTCATACAGGAAGGGCAGGGGAGCAGCAGAGAGACTGGCCACAGCTCCGATTTGAGGTGCTCCGTGTGTTAGGAGAGAATGAAGGCGTGAGGAACGAGAGGTAAGGCAAAGAAATCATGGGAGCAGTGCCGCCTAGGACTGTGCCGGTCGTGCGCCTGCTATAAGTGAAATGAGAAGCCAAAGCGGTCTGAGCAGAGACAGGATCCGAGTGAGGTTTGCACAGGTTCCTCTGGCTGCTGTGCAGAGAACAGACTTGAGGAGGAAGCAGAGAGAGATGGCTGCTGGAATCCATGAGAGGAAAGGGTGCTGAGAGCCAAGGGGCTGGCGTTGTAGCATAGCTGGTAAAGCCCATAAATCCCTTATGGGCGCTGGTTTGAGAGCTAGCTGCTCCACTTCCAATCAGGGTCCCTGCTGATGGCCCTGGAAAGCAGGGGAAGATGGCCTAAGTACTTGGACCCCTGCACCCATGTGAGAGACCCAGAGGAAGCTCCTGGCTCCTGGCTTCGGATTGGTGCACCTCCGGCTGCTGCAGCTGTTTGGAGGGTGAACCAGTAGATGGAAGCTCTTTCTCTTTCTCTGCCTCTCTGAAACTCTGACTTTCAAATAAATAAATCTTTAAAAAAAAAAAAAAAAAAAGATGATGGGGTAGGCTTTTGGTGAAGCAGTTGAGAGGCTTATATCCCTTATTGGAATCCCTGTTCCACTTCTGATCCAGCTTCCTGCTAGTACACACCGTGGAGGCAGCAGGCAGTGCCTCAAGTACTCGGGTACCTGCCACCCGTGCAGGAGACTGAGATTGAGCTCTGGGCTCGCACCTCAATCCTGTCTCTGCATCTGGGGAGTGAACCAGCAGATGGAAGGGCTGTGTTTCTTTGCTTTTCAGATAAAATTAAAATAAATAAGTGAGAAACATTTTTAAATCAAACTGGGGCAAGCCCTGTGGCACAAGTCAGGCCACTGCTTGAGATGCCAGCATCCCAAATAAGAGTGCCTGGGTCAATTCCCGACTCCCCCCCCTTTTTTTTTTAAGATTTTTTTTTTTTATTTATGTATTTGAGAGGTAGAGTTACAGAGAGAAAGATCTTCCATCTGCTGGTTCACTCCCCAAATGGCTGCAACTGCTGGAGCTGCGCTGATCTGAAGCCAGGAGCCAGGGAGCTTTTTCCAGGTCTACCATGCAGGTGCAGGGGCCATCTTCCACTGCTTTCCCAGGCCTTAGCAGAGAGCTGGATAAGAATAGGAGCAGCCAGGACTAGAACCATCGCCCATATAAGATGCCAGCACTACGGGGAGGGAGGGGAATTAACTACTACGCCACAGCACCAGCCCCCCACCCTCTAATCCAGCCTCCTGCTAATGTGCCTGAGAAGCAGCAGATGATGGCCCAAGTAGTTGGGTTCCTGCCTCCCACATGGTAGACCTGGATGGAGTTCCTGGCTCCTGGCTTCAGCCTGGCTCAGCTCTGGCAGTTGTGGGCACTTGGGAAGTAAACCAGAAGACAGAAAATCAATCCATCTCTCACTCACTCTTTGTCACTCTGCCTTTCACATAAATCTTTAAACACACACACACACACACACACACACACACACATAAAATACCAGAAGCAAATATACAAATTAGACACATTTGGATTTTTTTTTTTTTTTTTTTTTTTTTACAGGCAGAGTGGACAGTGAGAGAGAGAGAGACAGAGAGAAAGGTCTTCCTTTGCCGTTGGTTTACCCTCCAATGGCCACCGTGACTGGTGCGCTGCAGCTGGCACATCGCGCTGATCAGAAGCCAGGAGCCAGGTGCTTTTCCTGGTCTCCCATGGGGTGCAGGGCCCAAGCACCTGGGCCATCCTCCACTGCACTCCCTGGCCACAGCAGAGGGCTGGCCTGGAAGAGGAGCAACCAGGACAGAATCCGGCACCCCGACCGGGACTAGAACCCGGTGTGCCGGCACCACAAGGTGGAGGATTAGCCTGTTGAGCCACGGCGCCAGCCTGGATGGTCTATTTTTTCACTTGAAAGACAGAGACAGTGATCTTCCATCCACTGGATGCAATAGCCAGGTCTCCCATGTGGGTTGCAGGGGCCCAAGTACTTGGATCATCCTCTGCTGCCTTCCCAAATGCATTACCAAGGAGCTGGATTGGAGGTGGAGCAGCCTGAGCTCGAGCCCACAGGATGCTGGCATGCCCACTGTGCCGCCCTAGACTGGGTGGGATTTCCACCTTTGCTCCTAACTTCCCTAGCCTATATTCTATCCCAAGGGGTCCCTCCGACTCCAGTCACCCAAACCAAAAACCTAGACATCATTTGCTACTCCTGTCTCTCTCCCCTCATAAGGCAATCACAAGGTCCCGTGAGTTAACCTTAGCCTTTCTGCCTTTCTCGGGTCTCCCTCCTCTGCATTCCCACTGCCCCTGCCCCCTTCACACTGCTTATTGCGGCCGTCACTTCTCACTTCTCCCCGTCGCCAGCTGACTGTCTTCCTTCCTTTTTCTTCTTTTTTTTTTTTTTTTTTGACAGGCAGAGTGGACAGTGAGAGAGAGAGACAGAGAGAAAGGTCTTCCTTTGCTGTTGGTTCACTCTCCAATGGCCGCTGCGGCTGACGCACCATGCTGATCCGAAGCCAGGAGCCAGGTGCTTTTCCTGGTCTCCCATGGGGTGCAGGGCCCAAGCACTTGGGCCATCCTCCACTGCCTTCCCGGGCCACAGCAGAGAGCTGGCCCAGAAGAGGGGCAACCAGGACAGAATCCAACGCCCCGACCAGGACTAGAACCCCGTGTGCTGGCGCCGCAGGCGGAGGATTAGCCTATTGAGCCACAGCGCCGGCCTGTCTTCCTTCCCTCCAGGGTGATCTTCCTGCCAGCCGGCTCTTTCTACTGCATGCACGTGGTGCTCCCTAGATGTGTTCAGTGGCTTCAGTTTGCCTCCCCGGTGAAGTCCACACTCTCGTGCAAGGCTCTCAGTGACACAGACCTGGATTCTGCAGGGTGCAGTGACTGCCCGCAGCCCTCCCAGCAAAGGCCTGGGCCCCGGGGCAGCACTGATGAGCAGCTCGCCTCAGCCCTCCTTGGCCTGTGAAGCAGCAGCAGGGGCCCATAACTGGGGACCCAGCACACCACTTTCTTTCTTTTATTTTTAAATTTATTTATGTATGCAAAAGGCAGGGTGAGAGAGAGAGAGCGAGCTTCTAACCTCTGGTTTACTCCCCTAAATGGCTGGGGCTGGACCAGGCTGAAACCAGGAGCCAGACTCTATCCACGTCTTGCATGTGGGTACAAAGGGCCCAGGCATTTGGGCCATCTTCCACTGCTTCCTCAGGCCATTAGCAGGGAGCTGGATGAGAAGTGGAGCAGCCAGGGGGTCGGCACTGTGGCATAACAGGTAAAGCCACCACCTGCAGTGCTGGCATCCCATATGGGCACCTGTTTGAGCCCCAGCTGCTCCACTTCTGATCCAGCTCTCTGCTGTGGACTGGGAAAGCAGTGGAGGATGGCCCAGGTTTTTAGGCTCCTATACCCATGAGGGAGACCTGGGTGAAGCTCCTGGCTCCTGACTTCGGATTGGCACAGCTCCAGGCATTGCAGCCATCTGGGGAGCGAGCCAGCAGATGAAGGATTCTCCCTCCCTCTCTCTCTCTCTGCCTCTGCCTCTCTATAACTCTGCCTTTCAAATAATAAGTAAATAAATCTTTAAAAAAATAATAAAAAAGTGGAGCAGCCGGGACTCGAATCAGTGCCCATAGGGGACACCAGTACTGCAGAATCCCGGCCGCCCAGTGCCTCACTTCCTAATGCATCTTTTCTTTCCCCGTTCCCTCCCTGCCTGGGCTTGCAGCCGCGGGACAGCTTGCCAGCAGAGCACAGCGCCTAAGGTCTGTGGTACTTTTAACCCAAGAAACTGGTTTCATTTTAATTTATTTTAAAAGCAGGAAAAATGGATATAATAATGAATTATATATTAGTGCATGCAACCTGGGTTATATTTCTCTTTATGTCACTCATAATACATATTACTGCATCCATTTTTAAAAATATATAAAAATATGAGAAGTGTTAGGCTCAGTGGTTAAGATGCTGCCAGGTTGAAATCCTTACTTAAGGTATACTAAGCTGATCTTCTGTATACTAAGATAATCGAAAATGAATCTGGATGTGAATGGAAGGGGAGAGGGAGTGGGAAAGGGGAGGGTGGTGGGTGGGAGGGACGGTATGGGGGGGAAAGCCATTGTAACCCATGAGACGTACTTTGGAAATTTATATTCATTAAATAAAAGATAAAAAAAAAAAATAAAGGAAATAACTAGGAAAAAAAAAAAAAAAAAAGATGCTGCCAGGGACACCTGAGTCCCACATCAGAGTTTGTAAGTCTGAGTCCCAGCTCTGCTGCTGATTTCAGTCACCTGCTAGCGCACACCCTGGGAGTCAGCAGGTGATGGATCAAGTACAGGGCTTCCCGCCACCTGTGTAGGAGACCCAGATGGAATTCCAAGTTCCTGACTTCAGCCTGACCCAGCCCCAGCTGTTTCAGGCATTTGGAGAGCAAGCTAGCAATAGGAGATCTCTGTCTCTGCCTCTGCCTTTCTAATAACTAAATAAATAAATTTTAGAAAGTAATGTATGGGAGCCAGCATTGTGGCATAGCTGGTGAAGGTTGCAGTGCTGGCATCCCATATTGGAGTGCTGCTTCAAGTCCTATCTGATCTGTTTCTGACCCAGCTCCATAATGCACCTGGGAAAGTAGCAGAAAATGTCCCAAGTGCTTGGGCCCCTGCCACCCTTGTGAGAGACCAGGATGGAGTTCCAGGCTCCTGGCTTCAGACTGGCCCAGACCTTGCTGTTGCGGTCATTTAGAGAGTGAAACAGTGGGTGGAAGATCTCTCTCTCTCTCTCTCTCTCTCTCTCTCCTCCCCTCTCCCCCTCTCCCCCTCCCCCTCCCTCCCTCCTCCCTCTGTCATTTTGCCTTTTAAATAAACAGCAGACAAATCTTAATAATATTAGGGCCTGTGAAAGCAAAAGTGCATGGCGAAGGACTCCTAAAGCAGCCTGGATTGCTTGCGGCCCTGGCCCCGGCTCTGCTTTCTGGAGGACCGTGGCTGTGGCCTGCAGCCTCCTTGCTTCCTGGTTGGCAGAAGACTGCGGGGTCTGCCTGCAACACCTATAGATCCCAGCAAAGGGACTGAGTGCATCTGTCCCTGGTTTGCAGAAGACCACGGGTTTTATTGTGAAGCCGTTCCTGCAGCCTCTGCCCCCATCCTCTGGCCGAGGCTCGCCTGCTGTCCCGCAGATGCCCTGAGAGGAGTGCACGAGGCAGCAGCCAGCGTCTGGAGCAGAGGAGGAGTGTGAGGTGCTGGCCACTCATGGCAAAAAGGCCTCTGTGATGTGCCCCAACTGCCCCTCTAGGCCCATCTTCCGTCACCTGGCTCACGTGCACTCTTCAGCCATACGCCCCTGTGTGGTTCTTCCACCTGCTCTACCCTGTACAACATTCACATGCAGCTCGGGCTCTGCCTGCTACTACGCCCCTGCTGCCACCCCACCTCATCCACCTTCAGGAAGGGCTCAGACCTCTCCTGCCTCAGGCTCTCCAGGGTGCCTGTCCCAGTTGTCCTTGGGCCAAGGCACTGCCACGAACTGATGTTTACCACCCACGCGCCTTTCCCTACAGCATCAGCGGTGCCCACTGTCCTGTCTGGCTCGTGTTGAGCCCAGGTAAAAGCATGGTGGACCCTCATTTTCCCCTTTCACCTCTTGTTTGCAGGCTCAGACAAGAGCCAGGGCATGCTGGCCTTGTCCATCAGCCCCAATCGGCGATACCTGGCTATCTCGGAAACCGTGCAAGAAAAACCTGTCATCACCATTTACGAACTGTCATCTATCCCTTGCCGGAAGCGCAAAGTCCTTAGCAATTTTGATTTCCCAGTTCAGAAATTTATTAGCATGGCTTTTTCTCCAGACTCCAAATACCTGCTGGCTCAGACATCAGCCCCAGAGTCCAACCTTGTCTATTGGCTATGGGGAAAGCAGAAAGTCATGGCCATCATCAGAACTGACATTCAGAACAACCCCATCTATCAGGTACCTCTTAGCATAGCAAGTACCATGCAAACTGAGGAAAATGGTAAGAGCTATCTTTTATTGACTGCCTTCTGTGTAGCACTGTGCTGATTTCTTTCCTACATGCATTTTAGAAGTTAATCCTACAGCAACCACGTAAAGTGTGGGTGATCATTATCCCCATTTCACAGAGAGGGGAGCCGAGGTTCCACAAGATGAAGTGATAGCCAAGTTCCAAGAGGCAGTGCGGGGCAGAGCCGGGGTTCTCTGACTGTAGCTCTTTTGTCTCTGCTCTGGCCCAGAACTGCTTTCTGATCAGAGCTTGGGTAGATTCATAAAGCTTGCTTGCTGTCCTCATGGTCCTGGCCTCTTCCTGGCAGTATTTCTGAGCAGTAGGAAGGTTCCAGGAACATGGTGTAAAATGGCAGATCTATAGGAAGCTGTTGATGAAGTTGCAGTTATACTAGGAGAAGCATTTCCTATTGTGGTTTGAGGGCAAAGTGAAGACTTCTCAGGAGGCGGTTTGCTTCATGGGCAGGAGATCTAAGGAGGGGTTTTATCTTGATAGAGTCACCCCACTCTAGGATCTAGTACTCCATTCTACAAGTTCAACAATTCACTTATGTTCATGTTCAGAGATCCAAGCTAATCAGACATACTCAGTTATTCAACTCGTAAGAGGCTGATGTATAAACAACTACATCACAACAGTACACACATAATTTATCCTCCCTACTCCCCCTCCTGGTAATCAAAAAGTTAAGGGGTGAAATAGCAAACAGAAGGTGATCACAGATCTAGAACAAAAGCAGGTAGAGCCGAAAGGCTGTCTCATCCAGGCCATAGTAAGGCTGAAGAAGCAGCCTCATTGAGAGCACTGGGTACCTCCTCTCAAGGAGATTCAATAATCATTTATTTGATTTGCACTATAAAATTTTTTTTAAAAAGCCAGCACTGGGAATACATAGATGAAAAAGCCATAGAGGCTGGTGCTATGGCTCAGCAGGTTAAAGCCGTGGCCTGTAGCACCGGCATCCCCAGCCCATGCACTGGTTCAAGACCAAGCTGCTCCACTTCCAATCTGGTGCCCTGCACCTGGGAAATCAACAGAGGATGGCCCAGGTCCTTGGACCCCTGCACCCGTGTGGGAGACCTTGAAGAAGCTCCTGACTTCTGGCTCCTGGCTTCCACCTGGCCCAGCCCCAGTCGTTGCAGCCATATGGGAAGTGAACCAATGGATGGAAGATTCCTTCCCCCTCCTCCTTTCCCCCTCCTTTCTTCTCTCTTCTCTCTTTGTAACTTCTCTCTCTGGCACTCTGCCTGTCAAATAAATAAACCCCCTTTAAAAAAAAAAAAAAAAAAAGCCCCAACCCCTCAAGTGGGCCCCGTCTGACTGCCCATCACTATACGCTGGGATATGGGTGAAGGCTGAAGCAGCCCAGCTGGTGGAAGGCCACACAGCTTCCCCCAGCTTGTCTCTCTGCCCCGGACAGGACTATTCAAACTGCCAGGCCCCTGTTTTTCTGTTTCTGTAGCTGAGCTTTGTTACATTTCGTTGGCACAGAGTTTGGCTTTTGTCAAAACTTATCCTTCTGGGTTTTTGGAGCTTTATAGATTTCCTCTTTCAAGACTTAGGAGTAGGGGCCGGTGCTGTGGTGCAGCAGGTTAAAGCCCCAGCCTCTAGTGCCAGCATCCCATATGGGTGCCGGTTCAAGTCCAGGCTGCTCCTCTTCCAATCCAGCTCTCTGCTATGGCCTGGGAAAACAGTAGAAGATGGTCCAACTCCTTGGGCTCCTGCACCCTCATGAGAGACCCGGAAGAATCTCCTGGCTCCTGGCTCCTGGCTTTGGATCAGCTCAGCTCTGGCCATTGGTGGTCATTTGGGGGAATGTCCAGCAGAATGGAAGACCTCTCTCTGGCTCTACCTCTCTGTAACTCTTTCAAATAAATAATAAAATAATTCTTAAAAAAAAGACTTAGGAATCTTTAACACAAATATTAAATCCCGAAGTCTTGGAGCCAGCACTGTGGTGTAGCAGGTAAAGCTGCTACCTGCAATGTCAGCATCCCATGTAGGTGCCGTTTTGAGTCCCGGCTGCTCCACTTCCAATCCAGCTCTCTGATATGCCCTGGGAAAGCAGTAGAAAATGGCCCAAATCAACACGGAAGATGCTCCTGGCTCCTGGCTTCTGATCAGTGTAGCTCTAGCTGTTGCAGTCATCTGGGGAATGAACCAGCAGATGGAAGACCTCCTTCCCTCCCTCCCTCCCTCCCTCCCTCCCCACCCCGTGCCTCTGCCTCTCTGTAACTCTTTCAAATAAATAAATAAATCTTTAAAAATAAATAAGTAAATCCCAAAGTCTTAAATTGATTGTACCAGGGGAGGACATGTGATCAAATTACAATGTCTAGGAAATAATGGGACGTCCTTGGGTGTTGGGGCAATGCTCTCGGTAAGGAGTTCCTAGGAGAGGGTTGGTTATAATAGCCTGAGTCAGGCTTCATCATTCTCTCTTCTTCCTGGCTTATCATGGGGTCCCTCCTCTGCATATGCTGTGTCATTGCTGTCCCTCATCCAGACTAGTGGGGCCTGACCAATCTTAGACTGTGAACCTCCGAAACCATGAGCTAAATAAACTTCCTTCTTTCCTAAGTGGCTTCCCCCATGTATTACAGTGATGAAAAGCTGATTATTAGAGGGCCCCACAAATATAATGAATGTAGATGTGTGTCCTTATCAAATGTGGTATAAAATTAAATGATTTAGTGATCTGTAAAGGACATTGTGAGCTACTTAAAATAAATGTTAATTAGTAAGGTGAGAAATAATCCCATCAAGATTAATTTTATTTTTTCTTTTGTTTATCCACGTCTTACAGGTGAGCTTCAATCCCCAGGATAACACACAGGTTTGTGTCACCGGAAATGGGATATTTAAGCTTCTCCGTTTCACTGAGGGAACTCTGAAGCAAACCAATTTTCAGAGAGGAGAACCACAGAACTATCTAGCCCACGCCTGGGTGTCTGAGGACAGGATTATCGTTGGCACTGACACAGGCAAGCTCTTCCTCTTTGAATCTGGAGATCAGCGCTGGGAAACAAGTATCATGGTCAAGGAGGCCACCAGTGGCTCAAAGAGCCTGGATATCATCCAGGAGTCAGAGAGGTAATGGCACCCTCTGGGCTGGATCCCGCACACCCACTGTGCTAGCAGCTGTGCCCAGGAAGCTGCGTTTTTAAAAACCATTCTACTTAAAAGTCTACTGTGTTCATTTCCCCTTTTTCTGTATAATGTTCCTCCACATCCAAACACAGACTTGATGGGACCATAGCCTAGATGCAAGCCTTTTTATTATTTTTTTTAATATTTATGTATTTATTTGAAAGGCAGAGTTACAGAGGGGCAGAGGCAGAGAGAGAGAGAGAGAGAGGTCTTCCATCTGCTGGTTCACTCCCCAATTGGCCGCAATGTCCAGAGCTGGGCCAATCTGAAGCCAGAAGCCAGGAGCTTCTTCCTGGTTTCCCATGTGGGTGCAGGGGCCCAAGGCCTTGAGGCATCTTCCACTGCTTTCTCAGACCGTAACAGAGAGCTGGATCAGAAGTGGAGCAACCAGGACTCGAACTGGTGCCCATATGTGATGCCGGCACTGCAGGCAGCGGCTTTATCTGCTATACCACGGTGCCAGCCCCAAGATAGAAGTCTTTTTTATTTTTATACCTAATCTCATTTTATAGCCATTTTAGTATGACTAGTCTTCAAAATTATACTTTTCCAAAAATACATTTTCTAATGGCTGCCTAAGTTACTGTATTGATTATGGTAATGTCCACTGGGCCCTTGCAGCGTGTAAAACATCTTGCTGGGTGCAGGGGATCCAGGTCCTCAAGGAACATACCATCCACTGGGAAGCGGCAGACCAGCAAAGTACGAGAAGTTGTGAGTAAACCTAGTAGAAGCGTGAGGAGTCAGGTGGGGCCTCAGGCGGGAGTGCTCTGTTTTACCACTGTCATAACCGGAAATAACTGTACCTCACATGTGCTGGGTGCAGCCCCACCTGTACCCAACACTCTTTCAACTTTCCTTATTTGTTCCCATTTGAGTCCTCCCCTGCACGATGCATATCACTATCATACATATTTTATAGACCAGGAAACAGGTTAAGTGACTCACTCAAGATCACAGCACCATTACCTGGCAGAATCAGTATTCAGACTCAGATCTAGCAACCTCTGCAACCTGAGCCCTCAACCCAGTGGCATCCAGTGGCTCCTCCCTCAGTGACTTCCCACCCTCCGCTCCTTCGCTGTGCCCCCATACAACTCCTCTCGGGTCGTGGTGTCGGAGGCGCATCCAGTGTGCAGTGTGCAGTGGGCTCAGGGCTCCCGGAACAAAGGCCAGATCCCTTCGCTTAGCCCACACATCCCCGCTGTGCTCACCCTTCTTTATATCCGGGGCATCTGCTCTCACCTCTCGCCGCACACCCTCTGTGCAGACTCGCTTCCAGGCCTGGCGGTGTGCAGTTCCCCGTGTCCCCCTGTCTGTCCTGTCTGTCCTGCAGGTCCCAGCTCGCAGCCTCTGCTCATCTCAGAACCGTGCCCCTCCTCTGTCCCTGTCCTCAGAAAACCCCTGTTACCTGCTGACCAGCTACTCCCATCCCACTCAGCTGTCCCCTAACAGCTATGCCTTGGTCCATAAGCTTCTCAGGACAAGAACCGTGTCAGTCTTATTTACCATTGTTGCACAGAGCTGTTAACACAGTCTAACTCCAAATAAGAATTTAGAGAAAGGTAAGAATATTTAATGTATGAATCTATGAAAGGCAATGGAGACCTGGATTCAGACCTCAGCTCTGCCACTTAGTAGTTGGATGATGTCAGTAAAACCACTCTGAACCGCCTCCTTCAAAGCACAGTGGGGGCTGAGCGTCCTCTGACAACGTGGCCATCACTGCCGTAACACACAGGGTTGTGAAACATCCCGTACATGTGTAGCCTGCTGGTCTCCTCTTGTCGGAGTTGGCGCCCGCAGGCCGAGGGGCAGCATTTGCCTGGGGGAGCAGGGATCACCGGGTGGCTTCTCCTCCACCCAAGGGCGCCCTCTTTCTCACCCCGAGCAGAATTCAGCCCCATGGAATTGGCTGTGAAAACTGTGGATGCTGTTTTCCTTTTCCAGCCTGATCGAATTCCCGCCAGCCAGTTCCCCAGTCCCTTCATACGAGCAGATCCTGACGGCCAGCAACTACAGCCAGCTCTCCATGCCCCAGGTGTTTGCCATTGCAGCCTATTCCAAGGGGTTCGCCTGCTCGGCTGGGCCGGGGAGAGTGCTGCTGTTTGAGAAGATAGAAGAGAAGGATTTTTACCGGGAGAGCAGGGAAATCCGGGTAAGGAGGGGAGAGGGGAAAGGCGCAGGAGCAGGGTCGCCCCCTTGCCGTCGGTGCTCCGGCAGCAGGGGCTCTGACAAGGCACTGAGGGGGCAGAGGGCAGCAGCATTGGGCACAGATGGTGGTGACTGGCGATGCCCGTCCCGGGGGAGGTTTTAGCGTGAGGTGGATATGTTTGGGTTTTTTTCTTTCTTTTTAAAAACATTATCTATTTATTTGAAAGAGTAACAGAAGGAGAGGGAGAGAGAGCTCTTCCATATGCTGGTTTACCCCCCAATGGCCACAATAGCTAGCTTTGGGCCAGGCTGAAGCCAGGAGGCAGGAACTCCACCTGCGGCTCCCACGTGGGTGACAGGGACTCAAGCACTTGGGCCATCGTCCCCTACCTTTTCAGACAGCGATAGCAGGGGCTGGATTGGAACAGAGCAGCTGGCACTCAAAGCAGCACTCTGGTGTGGGACGCCAGCATTGCAAGCTGTGGCCTGACCCCCTGTGCCTCAATGCTTTACCCCACTTTGGGGTTTAGAAGTAGGAAGATATGGGTTTGAGTCCTGGGAGATAACTTCGGCACGTTCTATTTCCTGTGTCCCCTCCGTGTTCCCGTAGCCTCTGTTTGTTATGGCCTGTGTGGATGTTGAGTGCCCAGCAGACCTCCTGGCACATCGTCCGTCAGCCTTCAGCCGTTGGGTGTGGAATAAATGATACACAAGGTGGTGTGGAAGGGGTTGGGGAGGGTCAGGAAGGCTTCCCAGCATTGATGGGAATGTTCGAGGAAGGGTCCTAGAAGGTGGAGAACTTCTGACTGCAGGAAACGAATTAGGAACTCCCCTTGGAGGGAACAGCGTAAGCAAAGACACCACTGAGGGGGCCATGTTCTGTCCCCAGTGGACAGGGGCTGAAGTCACTTGGAGGAAAAAGAAGGGCGCGGAGGCTGGGGAGAGAGCTCAGACGCCAGCCTCAGGGCTGTGTGTGGAACTAGCAGGCGCCCTGCCGGGGTTTTGAGCAGAAGGGCCTACGCGTAAGGAATCTGCCCCTGATACCTGGTTGGACTGACTCTAGAGGCACTGGACGCGAGGGGGTTAGAAGCGAGGGAGTCAGACTGGGGCTGTGGGGCTGGATCTCGCACACCCGTGTCTCTGCATTGAGAAAATAACCCAATCTCCCAATACTAAAAGGATGAAAGGACAGCCCAGCCAGACCACCGTGGGCAGGGCTTGGCCACTCGGTGCTCAGTGAATGGTAGAAGTGCTCCTATTTGGAATTGGTGAAGAGAGTCTATGGGACCAGCTTTGTGACATAGCAGGTAAAGCTATGTGGTGCTGGCATCCTGGATGGGCACCATTTGTGTCCCAGCTGCTCTACTTCTGATCCAGCTCCCTGCTAGTGGCCTGGGGAAAGCAGCAGAGGATGGCCCAAGTGTTTGCACCCCTACACCCATGTTGGAAACCTGGAAGAAGCTCCTGGCTCCTGGCTTCGGCCTGGGCTAACCCTGGCCATTACTACCATGTGGGAAGTGAACTGTTGGATGGAAGATCTCTTTTTCTCTCTCCCTCCCACTCTCTGTAACTCTGACTTTCAAATAAATAAATAAACCTATAAAAAAGGAGAGAGAGAGAGAGTTTATTAGTGAAGTCAGGAAGTAGTAAGGTGTAAGATCAGGGCAGTGAGTAGCAGGGGAAGTGGGGCAGAGAGCCTTTGTGAAGGTTAAGTCTCTAGGACTTTCCCTAAGGAGCTATGGGAGGTCATGGACATGGGACGCTCAGAGATAGCTCCCAGGCATTAGGGCCGGATGTCCAGGAACGGACCAGCTGTAGGGAAGCTGGGTAAGAGCAGAGTAGCTGGGACTGATGGGAAGAAGGCAGAAGCAGTGTGAGTTTATTTTTGCTCATAAAACAATTAATTCTTACTGTTTATCTTATGCCAAGCTCTGTGGTAGATGCTGGGAGTGCAGTGGGGGAAACCAACACACCAAGAGCCTGCCCTCACTGCTCAGTCAAGAAGCAGAGAAACACAGGAATCAGTTGTCAGGTGGAGATGAACACGGTGAAGAAAATCAGCTAGAAAGAGGACAGGGAGCGAGAGGGCATTCTGGTCCGGCAGGAGTAGAGGAGGAGGGGCCGGTGCTGTGACACAGGGGGTTGAGCCCCTATGGGCACTAGTTCGAGGCCCTGCTGCTCCACTTCCGATCCAGCTCCCTGCCAGTGCCCATGGAAAAGCAGCAGAGCTTGGGCCCCAGTACCCACATGAGAGACCCGGGATGAAAATCCTGGCTTCAGCCTGGCCTAGCACTGGGGGGTGAAGCAGCAAATGGAAGGTCTCTCTCTCGCTCCCTCTCTCTCTCTCTCTCTCCCTCCCTCTCCCTCTCCCTCTCTCCCCCTCCCCCCCTCCCCCTTCTCCCCCCCTTCTGTGTTACTCTGCTTTTCAAATGAATAAATCAGTCTTTTTTTAAAAAATGATGGGAGGAGCCTTGCTAATAAGGAAGTGGACTTTTGAGCAGAGACCCAGATCAAGTGAGGCTGCTGGAAACATGGATTTATGGTTTGGGAATGGGAATGGGATCAATACACACACATACACACACACACACACACACACACACACCAGAGAGAGAGAGCGAGCAAGCGAGCTTAGCATTATAATCATTTGTACTGCCGTTGTTTTCTTTAGCACACTCATATTAAGTAAAATCCCTGAAAGATAAACTACGGAGGGGGTGGAAAAAGACTGGGGCCAAGCCTGGGAACTTCCTGATGTGGAGGCTGCTGCAGGGTGAGAGCCAGCGAGGATCCCGAGAAGCAGCGGTGGTTCGTTCATTCACTCTTTCTCCATATCCATTGTGCACCTTCCCTGACAGAACCCACGCTGGCACCTAAGACAGGGGTCAGACCCGGCCTCTTGCCCGCAGGAGCTCACTGATGCTGGAGAGAACGACCGTGTGCCGGGCACTGCTGGAAGCCCTGGGCCACAGCAGGGAGACAAGATGGACAAGGTCTTTGGTCTGAGGGCTCCCACTCTACACCGTGTGGCAAACCTGACCACAGTGGGTGCACCTAGAGGCCAGCAGCACCCACGCGGCCCACACTTCCCAGAGGCTGTACTGTCCTAGGGTGCAAGGATGTTGGCTCCGTGAAGAGGCTCGGGTACACAGAAAGACAGGACTCCAAGCCCAGGGAGGGAGGCATGCGGCCCAGGGAGCTGAGCAGCAGCGGCGGGGCTGCCTCACTGCCAAAGGCTCCAGGCAAGTCCAGAGGATGAGGGCAGAGAAGCTACCTTTGGCCTCGGTGATAAGGGAGTTTCTGATCTTTGTGAGGACAGTTTCAGAAATGGTGCAGTGGAAGCCAGAATCTAAAGAATTAAGAAGCTGAGTGCGAGGTAAGGAAGTGAAAAGGTGGGCACCTTTCAGGAAGTTTGGTTGTTGGTGGAAGACCAGTGGCAAGGAAATCTAGTTTTATAACTTCTGCGTTGGATGTTAGGAACCAATGTGAAGAGGGAACTGCTGGCGGGAGCTGTGGGGCCCCTTCTCTCTCCTCTGCCCTGCCAGCCACCCAATGTGGTTGCCAGGCCGTCACATAGCCCTCTGCTGCCCTCAAGTGTGCACCAGTGTACTCAATGCCAGGGGACCTCATGCCTTGGGCTTCCAGCAGGTGGCAATAATGGGATGGTTGGACTGATTGATTCTTAAATTTTTACTTAGTTTATTTTACTTGAAAGAGGCAGGCAGAGGAGAGAGCAAGTACATGCAAGATCTTCCATTCATTGTTTCACTCCCCAGATGCCTACAACAGCCAGAGCAGAGCCAAACCAAAGCCGGGAGCCCAGAACTCAATCCGAGTCTCCCACATGGGTGGCAGGGACTCAAGTACTTGAGCCATCATCTGCTGCCTTCCAGGGTGTGCATTAGCAGGAAATTGGATCATGAGTAGCCAGGACTTGAACCAGGCACTGTGATATGGGAGGTGGGCATCCCACTCAGGGACTTAACCACTGGGCCCAATACCCACCCTAAGAGTGGGATTTAAATGCTCACTCTAAATTTGGGAGGGGGGTCTCTAATCGAAATGTATAGATTGATCGTTGGTCACATTTGCTGCTGTCTTATTATTTAGCCACTAATCACTTAACGGGGAATACATGGTGGTATTGAAAACTCAAAGACAGAGTCAGCTCCAACCCTCCCTTCACACCTGAGGCGGCTCCAGGAAGCATCCTGGACTAGGGGGTCTGTAAACCAGCAGAAAACTCCAGAAGCCTAAGCTATGCCTGATGATGTGGGGACGGTACTGACGCTGCTTTGCATCTTGGGCAGATCCCTGTGGACCCACAGAGCAATGACCCGAGTCAGTCCGACAAGCAGGACATTCTCTGCATGTGCTTCAGCCCCTCGGAGGAGACCCTGGTTGCCAGCACCAGCAAGAACCAACTCTACAGCATCACCATGTCCCTGACAGAGATCAGCAAAGTGAGTCTCCCCCAGCAGCGCCTCCTTCCAGAACAGTTCTGTGCACCTGGCGGAGGCTGGTCACCTTGGGGACAGATTTAATGCAAATGAGCTGAGGCTGGGCTGCTTCACCTGCTTCATAACAGAGCAAAAGAAACTCTCGGCCGGCGCCACGGCTCACTAGGCTAATCCTCCGCCTGTGGCACTGGCACACGGGTTCTAGTCCTGGTTGGGGCGCCGGATTCTGTCCCGGTTGCTCCTCTTCCAGTCCAGCTCTCTGCTGTGGCCCAGGAGGGCAGTGGAGGATGGCCCAAGTGCTTGGGCCCTGCACCCGCATGAGAGACCAGGAGGAAGCACCTGGCTCCTGGCTTCAGATCGGTACAGCACTGGCCGTAGCGGCCATTGGGGGGGTGAACCAACAGAAAGAAGACCTTTCTCTCTGTCTCTCTCTCACTGTCTATAACTCTACCTGTCAAATAAAAATAATAATAACAATAAAAATAAAGAAACTCTTGGGTGTTCATGCAGGTGCACTCTGAGACACCCGGTGGGGCTGTGATGGCTGCAGCCGCTTTGGGTCACATTGATGTTGTCTTACTGAATTTAAATCTTACAGTTCAATTATACTTGAGGCATTTAATCTGTTGTTTTATTTGTGTGCACAAAGATGTACGTATGAAAAGCTTATTGCTGCTCTTGTGTTATTTGGGAATAACAAGTACACTGCAGAGGTCACAACCCAAAAGCACTGTTAACACACAGATCGCCTTGGACTTAGGAAAGGGACACTTTGCCAGTAAGGTACTGCAATTTCCAGTTTGCATGCACCTAAGGGCATGAATTAAAAATGGGTAATACAAAATTTGACAAAACAGGGAAAAGAAACCCTCTATAATCATAGCAGGAGATTTCATGTCTTTCTCAGTAATTGGTATGTTTAAATAATAGCTTTATTGAGTTACATTTATATAATTACACTAGTAATTATTGTATTTTTTAAAAGATTTTATTTATTTGTTTGAGAGGTAGAGTTACAGACAGTGAGAGGGAGAGACAGAGAGAAAGGTCTTCCTTCCGTTGGTTCACTCCCCAAATGGCCGCAACAACCGGCGCTGCGCCGATCCAAAGCCAGGAACTAGGAGCTTCTTCTAGGTCTCCCACATGGGTGCAGGGGCCCAAGCAGTTGGTCCATCTTCTGCTGCTATTCCAGGCCATAGCTGAGAGCTGGATTGGAAGAGGAGCAGCCGGGACTAGAACCGGCACCCATATGGGATGCCAGCGCCACAGGTGGAGGATTAACCTACTGTGCCATGGCGCCGGCCCCTATTGTATGTTTTAACATACAGTTAATCTGTTTGCAAAGTGCAACTTAATGAGTTTTAGTATATTCAGAATGGCATGCAGCCATTACCACAATCATTTTTAGAGCATTTTCATCATCTCAAAAAAGGAAGGAAGGAAGGAAGGGAGGGAGGTTGGGGGAGGGGGATGGAAGGAAACCACCATTCTCTTGAGCTATTATCCCTCCTCTCCTGTCCACCCACCTGCCCCAGGCCTAAGCAACCACTAGTCTACCTTATGTCTTTATAGATTTGCCTATTCTGGACATTTCATATAAATGGAATTATACAATAAAAACATGTATGATTTCAGAGTTCTGCCATATTGTAGCATATATCAGAACTTTATTCCCTTTTTATGGCCAAATATTCTATTGTATGAATACATCAAAATTTTGTATAACTATGCATTAATTTTGGACATTTGGGTTTTTCTCATCTATTGGCTATTATGAGTACTGCTGCTATAAACATTCCTACACTAGCTTTTATGTAGAAATATATTTTCATATCTCTTCTTAGTAGTGGAGGATAGTAACTCCATGTTAAATCATTTGAGGAACTGTCAGAATGTCTTCCAAAGTGGCTGTACCATTTTATATTCCCATAAGCAGTGGATGAGGGCTCTGATTTCTCTATATGCTTGCCAACACTTACTATTATCTCACTTTTGATTACAGCCATCCCGGTGGGGGTAAAGTGGCATCTCATGATTCTTTTTATTTATTTATTTTTATTTATTTGGAAAGCAGTGTGATACAGAAAGAAACAGAGAAAGAAATCTTCCATCTGCCAGGTGACTCCCCAAATGCCCATAATAGCTGGGACTCAGCCAGGCAAAACCAGAACCCAGGAACTCCATCTGGGTCTCCCACATGGGCGGCAGGAACCTAAGTACTTGAGTCATCAGCCACAGCTTCTCAGGGACGTTAGCAGTAAGCTGGATCAGAAATGCTAGTACCTGGGACTCAAATCGAGTACTCTGATATGGGGTGTGGGCATCCCAAGCAATAGCTTAACCTGCCAATGCTACAGCTCCTGCCCCGTCTCTTGATTTTTATTTGCCTGGTAGTGATGATGTTGAACATATTTTCACATGCATTTGGCTATTTAGAGAATATATAGTCTGGTGCTGATTTAAAAAATTGCTCAACTACGTTGCGGCACAGTGGGTTAAGCTGCTGTTGTGATATCAAGGTGGTGGTTTGAGTCCTGGCTGCTCTGCTTCTGATCCAGCTTCCTGCCACTGCACCTGGTAAAGCAGCAGAAGGTGACCCAAGTGCCTGGGCCCCTGCCATCCATGTGAGAGACCAGGATGGAGTTCTTGACTCCTGGCTTCAACCTGGCCCAGACCTGGCTGTTGTGACCATTTGGGGAGTGAACCAGCAGATGGAAGCTCGCTCTCTCTCTCTCTCTTTCCTCCACTTTCTTTCTCCCCCTCTCTCTCCCCTTTCTGTCTCTTGCTCTGCCTTTCAAATAGATAACTAAATCTTTTCTAAAAATTTCATTATTTTCCTTTTCATTATTGAATTGTAAGAGTCTCATTATTCAAGACACAGTCCCTTATATTGAGACTTGCAAGTACTTTGTTGTAAGAGTTTGTCTTCACTTTCTTGATAGTATCCTTTCACGTACAAATGTTTTTAAGTTTTATGAAATCTAATTTGTCCATTTGTATCTTCTGGGTTAACCTTTGGGTGCTGTATTTAACATTCAGGGCCAACACTAACGGCTTACTGGAGTTTCCTGCAAGTGAGCAGTTGTTGTCTTCATGATGCTTTCCAAATGCTCTTGTGTTTGACTTGCAGCAGTTTTTACCATGATGTGACTACTTTGGATCTCTCCATGTTCCTCCTACTTGGAGTTTATTGAATTTTCTGTGTGTATAGTGTACAACAGTGTTTTCCGTAAGTTTAGGATGTTTTCTCATTATTATTCAAAGATTTTTTGGGCTCCTTTCTCTTTTTCCTCTCCTTCTAATCACTTTATACGTAAGTTGGTGTGCTTATTGGTGGCCCTCATTTATCTGAGGCTCTGCTCATTTTTCTTTTTTTTCTCCCAGCTCTTCAGATTGCATAATATTAATTGACTTTCAGGTATACGAATTCTTCTGTCAGTTCAGTTCTGGTCTTGAGTCCCTCTAGTGGATTTTCCATTTCAGTCACTGTACTTTGTAATCCCAGAATTTCTAGTTTTTATACACTATCTGCACCTTTATTGGTAAGATCCCTTTATTGTTCTCTATTTGATGGGCTTCATTCTTTGTATATATTTACAGTGATTACTTTAAAGCCTTTGTCTTTTTTAAAAACTTTTTGTTTTATTTATTTATTTGAAAGAGTTACACAGAGAAAGAAGGAGAGGCAGAGAGAGAGAGAGAGAGAGAGAGAGAGAGGTCTTCCATCTGCTGACTCACTCCCCAGATGGCCACAACAGCTGGAACTATGCCGATCTGAAGCCAGGAGCCAGGAGTTTCCTCAGGGTCTCCCACATGGGTGCAGGGGCCCTCCACTGCTCTCCCAGGCCACAGCAGAGAGCTGAATCAGAAGAGGAGCAGCCAGGGGCTGGCGCTGTGGCAGAGTGGGTTAACGCCCTGACCTGAAGCACCGGCATCCCATATGGGCACTGGTTCGAAACCTGGCTGCTCCATTTCCTGTCTAGCTCTTTGCTATGGCCCCGGAAAGCAGTAGAACATGGCCCAAGTCCTTGGGCCCCTGCACCCACGTGGGAGACCCACAAGAAGCTCCTGACTCCTGGCTTCGGATCAGCACAGCTCTGGCCATTGCAGCCATCTGGGGAATGAACCAGCAGATGGAAGACCTCTCTCTCTCTCTCTGCCTCCTTTCTCTGTGTAACTCTGACTTTCAAATAAATAAATAAATCTTAAAAAAATAAAGAAATAAAGAAGTGGAGTAGCCAGGACTTGAACCAGCACTCATATGGGATGCTGGCACTGCAGGTGGTAGCCTTACCCATTACACCACAGCACCGGCCCACCTTTGTCTTTAAGTCTAATACCTAGTCACTCTCATAGGCAGTTTCTGTTCCTTATGAGCAGAAAAATGGAAATTAAAACAACTCAAAACAATTCTTAGGTGCTTCTTTATAAGACATGTATTTATTATGTCATTAAATGTTAGAAATCCATGAGGACAGGGAAAAAGGAAACGCTAATGTGGCGATGTTAGGAGTGTAAACTAGTCCAGCTGTCTATAGAGAAATCTAAGTTCTTGGTCAAATAGAGAATGTATGTACTTGTTATCTGGTAGTCCACCACTGAATATCTACTGGTAATTCCATCCTGCATGGCCATTAAATAACATATATAAGGATGTCCTTTGCCCATAGAATAAAAAATTTTATTATCCATCGTAGTTTCTGTGGCAGTGTAAAGTTGAAGACAAATCACATATCCATCTTTAGTGGCAATGCAGAAGTAAAGCAGCTAGCTGCTGAGTGTGGGATACCATAGTCAGGAGCAATAAACTATGCATGCCACAACAAAGATAATTCCTTAAAAATACAGTTT
Source organism: Oryctolagus cuniculus (assembly GCF_964237555.1). NCBI lineage: Eukaryota > Metazoa > Chordata > Mammalia > Lagomorpha > Leporidae > Oryctolagus > Oryctolagus cuniculus. Next base: position 129,824,330 of record NC_091438.1, on the reverse strand, counting down.
TGAGAGGAAAAATAAAAATACAGCATTAGATCTGAAGCACAGTACCACTTTACAGAAATAAAAAATATGTTCGGTGATATAAATGAAATCTACTAGGTGGTACATATGATAAAGAAGGAAGAGGAGTTAAAAATTAAAAAAAAAAATAGGGCCGGCACTATGGCATAATAGGTCAGGCCTCTTCCTGCAGTACCGGCATCCCATATGGGCGCCAGTTCGAGTCCTGGCTGCTCTACTTCTGATCCAGCTCTCTGCTATGGCCTGGGAAAGGAGTAGAAGATGGCCCAGGTCCTTGGGCCCCTGCACCCATATGGGAGACCCGCAAGAAGCTCCTGGCTCCTGACTTCGGATCAGCACAGCTCCAGCCATTGCAGCCATCTGGGGAATGAACCAGCAAACGGAAGACATCTGTCTGTCTCTCTCTCTCTCTCTCTCTCGCTGTCTTTCAAATAAATAAATAAATCTTAAAAAAAAAAAAAAAAAAAAAAAAAGAAAATTGACCTTGCATGAATTGATTATAGTAGTGTGAAACTCTGCTTCTGGAATATAAAATAAATAAAACAAAGATACAAAAATCAAGGAAATAGGAGATAAAGTCATCATATGAGATTTGAGAATGGGAGAAAGAATTTGAAAAGTTTTAGAGGAGAATAAGTAGTATGAAATAGTTATCCTGGATGTGCAGAAAGCAAACTTACTGAAAAGTGTGGTAGCATTAGCAGGCAATGTTAAATGCCAACTGCAGGTTTGTGGTCATGAGTTCCAAATGAAACCAATAAACCTGTTTGTCTGATGCTTCATCCCACATGACCTATACAGGCAGGGGTACAAATAAGAGGAGGAAGCGAGAGAATGATTTTTGTTCTTAAGACAAGAAAGCTTTGAGTAGCTTTGGAAGCTAGTGGGAATGTGCTTGTGCAGACAGGCAGGTTTAAGGTACTGGAGAAAGTAGGGGTAGCAGATGGAGAAGCGTGAGGCAGATCTTCCCAGCACGGCGCCTCTGTCCCTGAGATACAAGTGGTAGAGGAGGTTGGAGTAAATGCACCTAAGCGCTTAAGTGGTGGTGGGCCAGAAATTCAAGGGAATCCCCATTTCAGCCTTTTCCTGGATTGTTAACAGACCGGAAATGTGTCCACCTCATTACATCTCCTCACTCCAGTGTCCTGGAGATGACGCCCCTGGTGGTGAACACCTGGGACCTACATGACCAGTGCAATAGGATGCATTTCAATTTAAAATCACTCACCAGACTCTCGTTTGCTTCTGGTGGCAATTAGTACAGTCTCTTTGGAGAGAAAATTGGCTTTACTTACCAAGATCCTTAAAATTATTCATACCATTTTACCCAATATTCCACTTCTAGAAATGTATCCTAAGGAAGTAATCAGAGAAGTGCATAAAGGCTTATGTGCAAGGGTGTTTAGTTTAATGTTACTTCTAAATAAAAAGTGGAAGCCACTTAAGTGTTCCCACAGTAGAGGAATCACTAAATTAACTTCTGGGGTTGCCATAGAATAAAGTCTTTTATTACCATTAAAGGAATAATGGCATGGGAAAATACGGGTAATGCTAAAACAGTTTGCCCATAGCCTGGTATCTCTGTCCCCAGGCTAATAAATGTTCACGGTACTAATTAGAGCTGAAGGGCAAACCAGCCTTTTGTTTACTCTGCCAGAATTCATTCTGTGTGGTTTCTTCAGGGGGAGCCTGCTCACTTTGAGTATCTGATGTACCCATTGCACTCAGCGTCCATCACTGGTCTAGCCACCTGCATCCGCAAACCCCTCATTGCCACCTGTTCTCTGGACCGGTCCATTCGCATCTGGAATTATGAATCCAAGTAAGAAATGGAAGGCTTTGCTACTGTAGCATTCAGGAGTTTGGTTGTTAAATTTGTTTAGGTGAATTGTTTTCATTGGAGATACTTTGTATTATTATTTGAAAGGCAGAGTGTCAGAGAGAGGGGTGAGAGATCATCCATCTGCTGGTTCACTCCCCAACATGCTTGCAACAGCCAAGGCTGGGCCAGGCTGTAGCCAAAAGCCCAGAATTCCGTCCTAATCTCTCACATAGGTGGCAGGGACCCAACCCCCTGAATCATCCTCTCTTTGCATTCCAAGCTCAGAAGCTGAGTCAGGAGCACTCCTGTGTGGATGCCGGCATCTCAAGCGGTGGCTAACCTACTGCACCATGATGCCCACCCTTAATGAGGGAGTTGTAAAACTTAATTAATGGGAGGGAGGAAGGGAAGAAGGAAAATATCATTATGTTATTAGAATTCTATCTTTGTGGCCGGTGCCATGGCTCACTTGACTAATCCTCCGGCTGCGGCGCTGGCATCCCAGGTTCTAGTCCTGGTTGGGGTGCCGGATTCTGTCCCGGTTGCTCCTCTTCCAGTCCAGCTCTCTGCTGTGGCCCGGGAGTGCAGTGGAGGATGGCCCAAGTGCTTGGGCCCTGCACCCGCATGGGAGACCAGGAGGAAGCACCTGGCTCCTGGCTTCGGATCAGAGTGGTGCGCTGATTGGAAGGGTGAACCAATGGAAGGACGACCTTTCTCTCTGTCTCTCTCTCACACTGTCTAACTCTGCCTGTCACAAAAAAAAAAAAAAAAAAAAAAAAAAGAATTCTATCTTTGTAATGAAAATCTGTTCTCTTTATATTAATTTTAAAAATAAATAAAAACTTAATTACTTCAAAATTGTCAATTGGAAAAGACTTTTTAACATCAAGTCAGCCAACCTACTGACTTGATTTCTCTTATATGAGCTAGAAAATAACTTTGTGTTCTTACTCAATGCAAGACATGCCAGACACTATGCTAGAGTCCCCATGTCCTTCTAGCCCTCCCGTCCCCTCGTCACCCTCATCTGGTCTTAGCATCACGAGCTCTCCAGACTCTACTCCTCCTCGTCAATCAGGGCTGCAGGCACCGCCAGCATGCTAGTGATTTATCCCTGGCACAGCTGCCGGGACCCTGCGTCAACCCCACACTGACGTTTGTTTTGTTCTTGTGTACAGTTTCAAGGGCTGTTAAAAGAATATTTGTACACTACTTGTGACTTTTGGAATATCAACAGAGTTGGGTCTTCACCATCACAAAACAACCCTGGGTGCCATACTCAGTGTTGGATTTTACTGCAGATAAACAAAATCTAGGAAAGAGAGGCACCACTGATTGCAAGCAATGGAGCATCCAATTGCTGTGATAGTAATAGATGTCAGATTCGGTGGAGGGCTCAGGATGTCATGAGCTAGGCTCCTAACTCAACTGTCCGTCTTTTCCGCAGCACCCTGGAACTGTTTAAGGAGTACCAAGAAGAGGCATATTCTATCAGCCTTCACCCATCTGGACACTACATTGTAGTAGGGTTTGCTGACAAATTACGCCTAATGAACCTACTCATTGATGATATTCGTTCTTTCAAAGAATATTCCGTCAGAGGATGCAAAGAGGTAGACACTGCTGGAGATGAGTGTCTAGTTTCTTGGAAAGCCAGAGCTGAAATATCATGAGTTCACACGTTCTGGGGAGGGGGACCTGACATCTGTCTTACAGAACTTTAGTAGTTTCAAAAAGAAAAAAAAAAAAATGCCAGTTCTTCTCCCACCAAACTCATTGAGTATCCAGTTCTTTTCCCATTTTCTTTTTTTAATCTATTTGTTTATTTGAAAGGCAGAGTGACAGGAAGAGCAGGATTGAGAAAATAGATTTTTTTCCATCCACTGGTTCACTCCCCAAATAGCCACAATGGCCAAGGCTAAACCAGGAACTCTCTCCAGGTCTCCCATGTGGGTGACAGAGGCCCAAATACTTGGGCCATCATCCGCTGATTTCTTGGGCACTTTAGCAAGGAACTGGGACTTGAACCAACACTCCAGTATGGGATGCCAGTGTCACAAGTGGCAGCTTAACCTGTGGCACTGCCCTGCTGGCCCCCTATTTCTGTTATCTTATGCCCACCAAAATATTTCATTGAATCCCAAACCTTATGAGATCCCACCTGTGAAAAACCCTCCCTGTGGCTGTGGAATATTGACAGATACTGAAAAATAAAAGTCATTGCAGAATCAGAGTCACCACTAGGAAGGTGAGGTTGGGGAGTGGGAGGAGCCGTGGAAGAATAGGCATCACTGGTGAGATGCAGTGAACAGCCCAGCAGCTCAGCCCTTGAGGTGACCTGCAGAAACCAGCCCATGTCTCGGGACTCCCCTCCACACTCTGTATCAGTCTATCTGCAGGCAGAATGGGGGCTCTGCCATCCAGGCAGCTTCATGCTTAGTGGGCACAGCAGTGTCAGCATCTTGACCCTTATGAGATTCAGGAATAGTGAGAGTACCTGAAAATGTGTTCGAATTCTGTCCTATGAGGGGGACTCCAGAAAGATCATGGAAAATAGAATTAAAAGGTATATGTATTTTGGTGCAAGACAATTGGAAATCAGTGTGCATGAGAGGTCTGCAAAAAGTTCATGAAAAGTGCATGCTATGAAAAACTGCGTGAATTTCCACGACCTCTTGAGGTCCCCCTCCTCCTGGATGCTCATCTCCTCCATGCTCGCTTGCTCTCTTCCTGCAGTGCGCCTTCAGCAATGGAGGCCACCTGTTTGCTGCAGTCAATGGAAATGTGATTCACATTTTTACCACCACGAGCCTAGAGAACATCTCAAACCTGAAAGGACATACAGGGAAGGTAAGTGAGTGAGCCGAGCCCGGGGAACAAGGGCACAGAACCAAGCACTGGGCGAGCCGGTAGGTTACAGGTGAACAACGGAGAAACTATTCCTTCCCTCGTAGGGTTTATTGTCTACCTGAGGAAAGAGACAATAAAACAACGAATGGCACAGACAATTTTAATTATAAATTGTGATTAATTCAATGGAGAATAAAACATGAGGCTTTATTAGAGGAAATAATGAAGAATTGGCATAATTTAGGTTGAGAGGTTTGCAGACTTGGTCCTGGAGGAGTGAGTAGGAATTAACCAGACAGAGCTGGCGGGGATAATCATTGTAGACAGGGACCCAAAAGCGGGAGGTCTATGGAGTGTCAGAGGAACTGAAGGCTCTGTGAGAGGCATCAGGAGGAGGCTGAGATTGGAAAAGGTCACAGGGTCCCAAATACATGGAATCTTGTTAGCCTTGAATTTTTTTTTTAATTTTTTTTTAGCAAAGCAAGAAATTTATTTTATTTTATTTATTTATTTATTTATTTATTTTTTGGACAGGCAGAGTGGACAATGAGAGAGAGCGAGACAGAGAGAAAGGTCTTCCTTTTTGCCGTTGGTTCACCCTCCAATGGCCGCTGCGGCTGGCGCACCATGCTGATCCAAAGCCAGAATCCAGGTGCTTCTCCTGGTCTCCCTTGCAGGTGCAGGGCCCAAGCACTTGGGCCATCCTCGACTGCACTCCTGGGCCACAGCAAACAGCTGGACTGGAACAGGAGCAACCAGGACAGAATCTGACGCCCCAACCGGGACTAGAACCCAGTGTGCTAGCACCGCAGGCGGAGGATTAGCCTATTGAGCCACGGCACCAGCATTGAATTTTATACTCTAGCTTCCTTTTTGAAATCATTGAAGTCGTAGGGAAGGAATTAGATAATCGTATTTGCGTTTTAGAAGATTAATTTGGCTACAGGGGAAGAATATGTTGAAGGACACAAGAGTAGAAATGATGAGGCTGGCGCTGCAGTGTAGTAAGTTAAGCCTCCACCTGCAGTGCCAGCATCCCATACGGGTGATGGTTCTTGTCCCAGCTGCTCCTCTTCCAATCCAGCTCTCTGCTATGGCCTGGGAAAGTAGTAGAAGATGGCCCAAGTCCTGGGGCTCTTGTGCCAGCACACTTGGAGACACTTAGAGACCCAGAAGAAGCTCCTGGCTTCAAATCAGCATAGTTCAGCCATTGTGGCCATTTGGGGAGAGAACCAGCAGATGGAACACCTTTCTCTCTGTCTTTCCCTCTCACTCTTTGTAATTCTACCTCTCAAATAAATAAAATTTTTAAAAAATGATTTCTATCAATTATTTGTTAGAACTTGTCATCAAACCTCCTTTTAATTTTGTTTTGAAGCCGGCGCCGCGGCTCACTAGGCTAATCCTCCGCCTTGTGGCGCCGGCACACCAGGTTCTAGTCCCGGTCGAGGCACCGGATTCTGTCCTGGTTGTCCCTCTTCCAGGCCAGCTCTCTGCTGTGGCCAGGGAGTGCAGTGGAGGATGGCCCAGGTCCTTGGGCCCTGCACCCCATGGGAGACCAGGAGAAGCACCTGGCTCCTGCCATCGGATCAGCGCGGTGCGCCAGCCGCGGCGGCCATTGGAGGGTGAACCAACGGCAAAGGAAGACCTTTCTCTCTGTCTTTCTCTCTCACTGTCCACTCTGCCTGTCAAAAAAAAAAAAAAAAAAAAAGAAAAGAAAAAAAAAATTTGTTTTGAAAGTTTGCTTCATATAGATTCTTTTTACATTTGTATTTATTTATTTTCATTTTATTTGAAAGAGAGACCTAGAGCAAGATCTTCCATCTGCTGGTTCACTCCTCAAATGCCTTCAACAGCAGTGGCTGGACCAGGCCACAGCCAGGGGCCTCCAACTCAATCCAGGTCTCCCATGTGGGTGGCAGGTTCTCAAGTGTTTGAGCCATCACCTGCTGCTCCCCAGGGTGCACATGATCAGGAAACTGGATCCGAGGCAGAGGAGCCAGGACTCGAATGAGGCGCCGCGGTAGAGGATGTGGGTGTCCTGGGCGGTGGTTTAACCACTGCACCAGGTGCCCATCCCTTCCTTTAGTTCCCTGTGCACATGTGCATCTGCCGAGGCTGCCCTCTGGGCGCCTGCAGAGGCGGTTCTGCTGCCTGCTCCTTGTTCTGTTGTTACTTCCTTATTGGTCACACTGCCCTGCTTGCTTTATAGGTTTGTTTGTTGTTTCTTTGCATTTTTCATAATTTTTGTTGATTAAATGGTTTAGAGCAGTTCTAGATACTTTCCCCCCAAGGGGTGGTGCTGTTGGTGGTGTGGTGATCTGTGTGGCTGGTTGTTTAGTTACCGCTGAATGAATTCTGTGAAGTCATTTCTCCCAGCCTCTGATGTCGCTGCTCGGACTACGTTTCTTGCCTTTTTAGTTAATTTTTGGGGGGGGGGTGGTGGTGGTGGATTGTTTGTTTGTTGTTTGTCTTTTAGCCTAGCTACCTAGAGATTCCCACTGCTAATTCCTAAGCTGCTTATTAATCACAGATCTTACGTAAGCCCCTCAGCCAACTGTGGCTTGGAGGCGGCTATCCCAGTTCAGGGAGTCTGTTGTTTTGTTCCTTGTTCAACCAGAAACTGCTGTTTTGGAGATTCTCTGACTGTGCCTGAGAAGGGGCAGCCATGGCCATGGGTGCAGTCTTCGGGCTGCCAGGGAAGAGTGATGTGGGTGTGAGCCTGGCTCCTCGGAGGTGGCCCTGGGTCACAGGAGCTGCATGCTCCTTGCTGATCAGATGCTGCGTCTCTACTCCTTGTGCCAGTGAGGCCCCATCCTGGGTCTCCAGCAGCTTGGGAGATACCTTCAGGTTTTCACCACGTCCTGCTCGATCGCTCCTGGGTGGCTGTAGCCTAGCGCACACACACAACCAACCAGCCCTAGAGTCGGCTGTGACCCCAGAAGCATTCTCCTTGACTGTCTCTTTCCCGTACTCTCTTTATGAAAGCTCTGCTACCTGCCATCTTGCTTGTACCATGTAGTTACACTCTACCATGGTCTCTGTTGTAATCACTGCCGGTAGGCATGACCTCCTCCGGGCTGTGTACAACATAAAGGCAGTCCCTCAAGAGAGGCGATAGAACTCTTTGTTTTAGGGCATGAAGTCACCCTGGGCAGGGTCAGGGTCAGGGACCTGCTTTTCCAGGAGTGACTCCCCACTTGGAGTGGTACTTGCAGGGTGAATAGGGATTGGTTGGTGAATGGAAGCCTGCAGTCTTTCCAGCTTGCGTCCACCTAGGTGCAAACTGAGGCAAGAGCAGTATGGCATTATTTTTGGCCTGCTCTGCTCTGAGCAATAAATGGGAGGCTGGCCAGGGGAAGGCGGATGGGCTGCCCTTGGGCATGCCTTCTGGGAACAGACTTTGTACAGCGTCAGGCAAGGCTGAGGATGAGAGATGCCAGTAGCCTGCCCTTCCCAGGGTGAAACCGTAGCCCAGGACTGGGAGCTGCTGGGAGAGGGCATCCCATTGGCTCTGCCATGCCCTCCCAGAGCACACAGCCGCGAAGTTTCTGAAGCTGGGACCAGGAATGGCGAGAGTTAGGACTCCAGTGCCACAGACTGTTCTCACCAAAACTGGGCAGCTTGCTTCTCCACTTGTTGTATGCTTTTAGGACAACTTTTGGAGCCCTTCGATGATCATTTTGATGCTTTGGGGAGAGGATGGGCTGAGGTCTCTCCTTTGCCTTTCCAGAAGTCTACTTCCACTGTACTATTTTTACAACTTTCGGTGAACACATAGCCATTTCCCAATAAAAAAAAAAAAAGCCTTGAAAAACATAGCAGTAATGGATTTTTTGTAGCTTTAAGAAACCATTCTGAGTTAGTCCTCATGTTCATAAAATGATAAAGAAGTGGGTGTTTCTTCTTCAGTATTTTGCAAGCCTCCAGGAAAACGGTGTTAGCATTCCAAGGAACGAAGGACTGTAACAGGGAAGGACGCACTGCCTCAGTCTGTTGGAGCACCTGGAGAGTTCACCCCTTTGTGTGTGTGTGCATGTGCGCACACGTGTGTGTTTGCACACTCTTGAGTACGTCTTCCTCCCTGCAGGTGCGCTCAGTTGTGTGGAACGCAGATGACAGCAAACTGATTTCAGGCGGCACAGACGGCGCAGTGTATGAGTGGAATCTGTCGTCAGGGAAGAGGGAGACGGAGTGTGTGCTCAAGTCCTGCAGCTACAATTGTGTCGCCATCTCCCCGGATTCCAAAATCATCTTTGCTGTGGGATCAGACCAGACACTCAAGGAGATTGCAGATTCTTCCGTGAGTCTGTCCCCCCTTCCCCAACCCTGGGCCACTGCCCCGATCTGCGGAACACAGCCTCCTATGCTCAGGGTGGAAGGTGGGCTTGGCCAGAGCGCCTGGGAGAACAGGGCCCCTTTATCCTGGGAGGGCAGCTGGCTCCTCCTCCTTTTACGTTTCCTGCCTGCGACGCCCCTTTCCATTTCCTTTTGCTCGCTGTCTGGCGGCTCATCCACCTCCAGACAGGAGCTCAACAAGGTCTCTCACCTGCTCTCTCAGCCCCGATCTGTGCTTTCCTGGGTCAAATACAGCTAGAGCTAATGGCTGGCATCCAGGCTTGAAATCTCCAAACTCTGAAACTTGAAGATTTGTCAGATTTGGCCCCAGTTAAGAGAGTCTAGCAAGGACACTTCGTGTAAAGGTGGCTGAGGTCCTCCTCCGGTGTCCAGTGACATCTGAACTCATCAGCTTCTCCAGCTGTTCCCCAGTGATGGTCACTTGTGGGGCTGGGTACCTGCGTGCATGGATAACTTGGCAGCATCTGATCTGAGGCACCATCTCCCCATGGCCAGAGCCCAGCCCAGCGCAGGCACTCCCCCACGTGCCCCCAGGATGCCTGGTCTTCCTTCTGTGTCAGCTTTTACGGTGCTGTTCCAGAACAAGGCTCCTTTGGGACAGGCCCATATTTCACTCCTCTTGATGTCTACCAGCTGGGACACTGCGTGACCCACAACAAACATTCAGTAAATGTTTGGACGTGGGGGTGCGTGGGTATATTAATGAGTGAAGGAATTAGTGGATTCCCTTATAGTCCTTGTTTCTATAATGGGCATTCATACAGGGTTCCTGAATATATTTATGGTCAGCATCTCATTCTCACATTGCAGTGCATGACAGCCTAGCAGCCAAGAGCAGACATGGGAGCCTGGGTGCCACACACTAGGTGTACTACCTTCTCTGTGACTCATCTGTCTCATCATTCAAACAGGCATAGCAGAGGCCAGCACTTAAGCCACTGCCTGCACTGCCAGCATTTCATTATTGGAGCGTGATTTCCAGTCCCAGCTATGCCATTTCCAATCTAGCTCCCTGCTGATGTGCCTGGGAAAGGAGTAGAGGATGTCCTGAGTACCTAGGTCCTTGCACCCACGTGGGAGCCCAGGATGGAGTTCTTGGCTTCTGGCTTTGGCCTAGCCCAGCCACCACCATTACGGCCATTTAGGGAGTGAACCAGCAGATAGAAGACCTCTTTCTGTATCTCCTTTTCTCTCTACCTTTCAAATAAATACAATAAATCTTAAGGGAAAAAAAAGAAATTTTTAAAAAAGAGGCAGCACTTTGGCTAAGAAGGTTAAACTGCTCCCTAGGACACTGGATTCTCATAGCATCTCATATTAGAGTACTGGTTCAAGTCCCGGCTGCTCCACTTCTGATCCAGCACCCTGCTATGTGCCTAGGAAAGCAGTGGAGGGGGGCTGGTGCCATGGTGCGGTAGGTTAATCCTCCGTCTGTGGCACCGGCATTCCATATGGGCGCTGGTTCTAGTCCCAGCTGTTCCTCTTCCAATCCAGCTCTCTGCTGTGGCCTGGGAGAGCAGTAGAAAATGGCCCAAGTGCTTGGACCCCTGCACCCACATGGGAGACTGGGAAGAAGCACCTGGCTCCTGGCTTCAGATTGGTGCAGCTCTGGAGGTTGCAGACATTTGGAGAGTGAACCAACGGACAGAAGACATTTCTCTCTGTCTCTCCCTCTCACTGTCTGTAACTCTACCTCTCAAATAAATAAATAAAATCTTTTAAAAATTTTTAAGAATTAAAAAAAAAGAAACAGTGGAGGATGACCCACATGCTTGGGCCTCTGCCTCTCATATAGGAGACCAGAGTGGAGTTTGGGGCTCCTGGCCAAAGCTCTGACTGATGCAGTCATTTGGGGAGTAAATCAGCAGATGGAAGATCTCTTTCTCTCTGTTACTCTGCCTTTCAAATAAATATAACTTTTTTAAAAAACACATGGAAAACTGTAACTTCCTCAGAGGGCTTGGAGATTGAATGAGTTACAGCATGCAGATAGGAAGCTATATTAAAATTTCCTTTCTTCTGCTGGCACTGTGGCTCACTTGGCTAATCCTCCGCCTGCGGCACTGGCACCCCGGGTTCTAGTCCCGGTTGGGGTGCCGGATTCTGTCCCGGTTGCTCCTCTTCCAGTCCAGCTTTCTGCCGTGGCCCAGGAGGGCAGTGGAGAATGGCCCAAGTGCTTGGGTCCCTGCACCCGCATGGGAGACCAGGAGAAGCACCTGGCTCCTGGCTTCGGATCGGCGCAGCACCGGCCATGGCGGCCATTAGGGGGGTGAACCAACAGAAGGAAGACTTTTCTCTCTGTCTCTCTTTCACTATCTATAACTCCCTCTCTCTCTGTCTAACTCTGCCTGTCAAAAAAAAAAAAAAAAAAAAAAAAAGATTTCCTTTCTTAAGTAGTATCCCTAATGCCTAGAACTGTTTATTTTTCAGTCAAGCAGCTGAGAAATACTGTGTCTTTATGTGTTAGGTACTACGCCAGATGCCATCAGGAATAGAAAAACATTTTTCTTTTCTTTTTTTTTTTTAATGTTTATTCATTTATTTGAGAAGCAGAGAGACCAATAGAGCCCCCATTTGCTGGTTTATTCCCCAATTGCCTACAATGGCTGGGACTAGATCAGGCTGAAGCTGGGAGCCAGGAATGCGATCCAGGTTTCCCAGGCAGGTGGCAGGAACCCCAGTTACTTCTGCTGTTACCACTGCCTCCCAGGGTCTTCATTCGCAGGAAGCCAGAGTCGGAAGCTAGCGCCAGGTATCAAGACTGGTCACTGGCTTTGATGTAGGATGTGTAAGCATCTTAACCACCAGGCCAAATGTCTACCTTGGAAAAATTTTTTTGGTAATCCAGACCCTTAGGATGCTATTGGAGGAGGGGATGAGCGCCACCAGGAAGCTGCAGACCCAGCTCAGCATCTCCACTGAACAGAGCTGTCTGTGTTCCAGGTCCTTCGAGAGATGTCAGCATATGAAGTCGTCTACACAGCCATTGTCATCTCACATTCTGGGCGCATGATGTTCGTGGGCACCTCCATAGGAACCATTCGTGCAATGAAGTACCCTCTGCCTTTGCAGAAAGAATTCAACGAGTACCAGGCCCATGCTGGTCCTGTCACCAAGGTGAGAGGGGCCCTGTCCTTGGTCCTGCCATCACCTCTTTCTTCTCCCTTCAGCCTCCCAGTGTCTTGACTCTTTCCTTATTCTTTCTCTCTCCTTATTTACCCCTTGCCATCCATTCAGTAACAGTCTGTGGACTATTAATGCTCTTTGTCTAGACTACTTCTAGGAATTTACTTAGGAAATAATCAGAAATATATCTGTAGGCTTATGTATTTTACCACAGTAAAAATTTCTTTAAAAGAATTCTCTAACACGCAGTGTGGTTACCAAGAAATCATAGTCATCCACAAATTAAGGTTATTAATGATTTAAGGAAAAGAAAGAATAATGTCTATGTTTATACAGAGCCTGGAAGAACAGGCACTGGGAAGATGTCCCCTCTGTCCTCTCCTCTCTTACTCACATTGAATGACATGGACGCCTGAGGTTGATTATGTCCCAAACTCCCTAGTGGCCTGTCTGCAGATACTATCCTCGTTAAGAAAGAGTTTTTCAGTATAAAATGGAACATTCCTGCACTGAACCTGGCCTTGGGGACAGAGGAAATCATTATAACATAGTCTTCCTCTTTCCTTCATATCTACTAAGTTTTGTGGCTAAGCATGCTTGTTTTAGAATAAAACTCCTCAGGGCCAGCATTGTGGCTTAGTGCGTAAAGCTGCAGCCTGCAATGCTGGCATCCCATATGGGTGCTGATTCGAGTCCCAGCTGCCCTGCTTCTGATCCAGCTCCCTGCTGTGGCCTGGGGAAAGCAGCAGAAGATGGCCCGAGTGTTTTGGCCCCTGCCACTCACATGGAGACCCAGGTGAAGCTTCTGGCTCCTGGCTTTGGCTAGTCCCAGCCCTGGCCATTGCAGCATCTAAGGAGTGAACCAGCAGATAGAAGATCTCTCTCTCTTTCCTTCACTCTCTGTAACTCTGACTTTCTACATAAATAAGATATATGTTTTTAAAAAATAAAACTAATAATAATATTAATATTTTGATGCATTTTCTCCAACCCTTTTATATACATTGTGTGTGTTTTAAATTAAATTAACATCATACTCTATGGCCACTCTTTTATGACATGCTTTTTTTAAATTGTTTTTAAGATTTATTTTATTTATTTGAAAGAGTTACGCAGAGAAAGAAGAGAGAGAGAGAGAGGTCTTCTATCCGCTGTTTCACTCCCCAGTTGGCCACAACAGCCAGAGCTGCGCTGATCCGAAGCCAGGAGCTTCTTCCAGGTCTTCCATGTGGGTGCAGGGGCCCAAAGACTTGGGCCATCTTCTTTTTTTTTTTTTTTTTTTTTTTTCTGACAGGCAGAGTGGACAGTGAGAGAGAGAGACAGAGAAAGGTCTTCCTTTTCCATTGGTTCACCCCTCAAATCGCGCTGCACTGATCCGAAGCCAGGAGCCATGTGCTTCTCCTGGTCTCCCATGGGGTGCAGGGGCCAAGCACTTGGGCCATCCTCCACTGCACTCCTGGGCCACAGCAGAGAGCTGGCCTGGAAGAGGAGCAACCGGGACAGAATCCGGCGCCCCAACTGGGACTAGAACCCAGTGTTCCGGCGCCACAGGCGGAGGATTAGCCTATTGAGCCACGGCGCCAGCCTTGGGCCATCTTCTACTGCTATCCCAGGCCACAGCAGAGAGCTGGATTGGAAGAGGAGCAGCCAGGACTAAAACCGACACCCATAAGGGATGCCGGCGCTTCAGGCCAGGGCGTTAACCCACTGCTCCACAGTGCTGGCTTGCTTTTTTTTTTAACTTAACACTATGATAAGTATTTTTCATATGACTAAGTATTTCTCAACAGCATGAATTTTTAAAAAAAAAAAAACTTTCCTTCAAAATTTTTTTAAAATATTTATCTATTTATTTGAGAAGTAGAGTTACAGAGAGGAAGAGACAGTGAAAAAGGTCTTCCATCCGCTGGTTCACCCCCCAAATAATGAAATGGCTGGAGCTGGGCTGATCTGAAGCCAGGAGCTCTTCCGAGTCTCCTATGTGGAAAGAGGGGCCCAAGCACTTGGACCATCCTCTGCTGCCTTTCCAGGCCAAAACAGAGAGCTGGATCAGAAGAGGAGCAGCCGGGACACAAACCAGCGTCCATATGGAATACCAGTGCCACAGGAGAAGGCTTAGCCTACTGTGCCTCAGCGCCAGCCCCCAAAAGCATGATTTTTTTTTTAAGTTCATTTTTTTTAAGGCACAGAGAAAGAGAAAGAGAGACAGAAATGAAGATACTCTGTCTTCTGCTTCACTGCCCAAATGCCTGCAACAGGCAGAGCTGAGCCAGGCCAAAGCCAGGAGTGCGGAACTTAATCCCTGGAGTACAGGATATTTTAAAGATAGTGCAGAGTTCTGTGCACCCTTCATCCAGTTTTCCCCAACAATTATACCTTATGTGACTGTAGTACAATATGAAACCAGAAGATTGACCCCAGTGCACTGATTCTGCATAGAGCCTGTGTCACTTTATCACATGCTCAGTTCATGTCACCAGCACGACACTCAAGATCCAGAACTGTCCCATCAGCACAGAGACTTGCTTCATGCCACCTCTGTAGTCACACAGACGCCTCTAACCCCAGGAAGTCACTAAATTATTCCCCATGTCAGTGATTTTGTCATTCTGAGAATTCAAAATAAATGGAATCCAACAGTATGTAAGCTTCTGACAGAGGCTTTTCTTCACTCAGCCTAATGCTCTTCAGACGCATCAAGTTATGTTCTGTATTAATTGCTTATCCCTGGGGCCACACTGTGGCATAGTGGGTAAAGCCACCACCTGTGAAGTCAGCATCCCATACGGGCACAGGTTCAAGGCCTGGCTACTCCACTTCCTATCCAGCTCCCTGCTGATGTGCCTGGGAAAGCAGCAGAAAATGGCCCAAATCCTTGGACCCCTACACCCACATGGGAGACCCAGAAGAAGCTTCTGATTCCTGGCCCAACCCCAGCCGTTGTGGCCCTTCGGGGAGTGAACCATCAGATGGAAGACCTTTATCTCTGTCTCTTCCTCACTCTGTGTAACTCTGACTTTCAAATAAATAAATAAATAAATCTAAAAAAAATAATTAAATAATTGCTGGATCTGGCACTGTTGTGCGGTAGGCTAAGCCTCCTCCTGTGGCACCAGCATCCTATATGGGAGCCAATTCATGTCCCGGCTGCTCTACTTCCGATCCAGCTCTCTGCTATGGCCTGGGAAAGCAGTGGAAGATGGCTCAAGTGCTTGGGCCCCTGCACTCACATGTGAGACCTGGAAGAAGCTCCTGGTTCCTGGCTTCAGAATGGTCCAGCTCCAGCCATTGCAGCCATTTGGAGAGTGAACCAGCGGATGGAAGACTTTCTCTCTCTCCCTCTCTCTGATCCCCTTTCTCTCTCCCTCTCTCTCCCTTTCTCTCCCTCTCTCTTCCTCTCTCTCCTTCTCTCTCCCTCTCTCTCCCTCTCTCTCCCTCTCTCTCCCTCTGTCTGTCTGTAACTCTACCTCTCAGATAAATAAATAAAATCTTTTTAAAAAATTGCTTAGCCCTTCTTGTTGTCAAGTAATATACCATGGTACTCCACAGTAAACAAGCCACTGTTCATTTAACCCTTCACCAGTTGTAGAATATTTTTATTGTTTTCCAGTTTAGCCATTACAGTTAAAGCTGCCATGAACAAACATGGACAGGCTTTTGTGTGGACATAAATTTTCATTTTTCTGTGGTAAATTTCCCAGAGTGTGATTGCCAACTTAAATCATAAATGCTATGTTTTTTAAGAAATTGGAGCAGACATTTGGTGGAGGTGTTAAGATACTGCTTAGGAGGCCCATCCCCCACTGAAGTGCCTGATTCAAGTCCCAGCTACTCCACATCCAATCCAGCTTCCTGCTAATGCACACCCTGCAAGGCAGCATATGATGGCTCAAGTGCTTGGGTCCCTGTCATCCATGTTGAAGACAGGTTGAGTTCTGGGTTCTTGGCTTCAGCCTGGCCCAGCCCTGGCCATTGTGGGCATTTGGGGAGTGAACCAGCAGATGGAAGATCTTCCTCTATCTGTCCCTCTCTCTCTGTCTTTCTCTTCTCTGTCGCTCTGCTTCTCAAATAAAATTCTTTTAAAAAATAAAATTTTTTTGAAAGAAGCTGCCAAAATTTTATCCAGAGTGGCTGTACCGTTCCCACCAGCAATGTATAAGAGAATTAGTTTCACAAGAGACCCTGAATAGCTAAAGCAATCTTAAACAACAAAACCAAAGCCAGAGGCATCACAATACCAGAGATCAGGGTGTACTACAGGGTACTTACGATCAAAACAGCCTGGTACTGGCACAAAAATAGACATATGAACCAATGGAAGAGAATAGAAACTCCAGAAATCAATCCACGCATCTGCATCCAACTGATCTTTGTCAGAGGAGCTAAAATCAGTCCCTGGAGAAAGGACAGTCTTTTCAACAAATGGTGCTGGGAAAATTGAATGTCCACATGCAGAAGTATGCAACAAGAGGGACAGGTACAGAGAGAGAAAGTGATTTTTCCATCCGTTGGTTCACTCCCCAAATGATCACAACAACCATGGCTGGTCCATGCCCAAGCCAGGAGCCAGGAGCCAGGAACTCTGTCCTGGTCTCCCACATAGGTGGCAGGGGCTCAAGTACTTGTGCC
Organism: Oryctolagus cuniculus; assembly: GCF_964237555.1. NCBI lineage: Eukaryota > Metazoa > Chordata > Mammalia > Lagomorpha > Leporidae > Oryctolagus > Oryctolagus cuniculus. Next base: position 129,807,526 of record NC_091438.1, on the reverse strand, counting down.
ATCATCAGCTGCCTTCCCAGGTGCATTAGCAGGAAGCTGGGTTAGAAGCACAGTAGCTTAAACTGGCGCTCATATAGGGGATGCTGGCATTGCAAACAGAAGCTTAACCCACTGTGCCACAACACTGTCCCTGTCCCTTTTCTAACTTGGATTGTTTGTTGTTGTTGTTTAAGCTTTATTTTATTTATTTGAAAGACAGTTACAGAGAGAGATCTTCATCTGCTGGTTTACTCCCTAGATGGCCACAACAGCTAGGCCAGGCTGCAGCCAGGAGCCAGGAGCTTCCTCCAGGTCTCCCACGTGGGTACAGGGGCCCAAGCACCTGGGCCATCTTCCACTGCTTTCCCAGGTGCATTAGCAGAGAGCTGTATTGGAGATGGAACAAGCAAGTCTTGAACCTGTGGCCATATAGGATGCCAGCATTGCAGGTGGTGGCTTAACCTATTTTGCCACAAGTCCGGCCCCTGTTTGGTTTTTTTACCATTGAGTTCTGAGATTTCTTGATTCATTCTAGATAATAATTGACTCTTCAGACTCCATTCCCTCTATATAGCCTTGCTTCTTCTGGCCCTTTGAGGCTCCTGTTCTTGCCCAGGACCAAGTCCACCTACCGGTGAGGCCATGAAAGAGGGAGGTCACTCTGCCTGCTCCCCTGGGGCTTCAGGAACTTCCTCTCTGCGGTCTTGGTCTCTGCAGATGCTGCTCACCTTTGATGACCAATTCCTGCTGACTGCCGCTGACGACGGCTGCCTGTTCACTTGGAAGGTCTTTGATAAAGACGGCCGGGGGATCAAGCGAGAGAGGGAGGTGGGCTTTGCCGGTGAGGTGCTCGTGACTAAAACAGACATGGAAGAGAAGGTGAGAAAGAGACCCACTGGAGAGGGACCTGGGACAGGGGAATTCCTTACCAGACCTCCAGCCTCCCCTGAGATTACAGAGAGGCCTGAAGCTCACAGCCTGGGAGGATGGCTGGGTAAATTTAAGAAAGGGGAGGTAAGTGTGTGATGGGTTTTATCAAAGAACAGCGCTGTCGGAGCCCAGGCGTGGTGGTGAGGTGAGCGTGGCACAGAGCCTTGCCGAACGAATGGGAAAGGGCCTGCCACACAGAGTGCAGAGGGGTGGGAGTGGGGTGCTCTGAGGAAGAGGCTGCTAGCTGGGGGCGCCGGAGAGAGGACCAGAGATGGAGCTGGGGAGACAGGCAGATTGCTCGTAGGGCCCCGCTGGCAGATTCAGGTAGGGGGCGGCTCGGTAAGATCCGCATCTCCGGGAGAGGGCCCTCCAGCAGGATGGCGAGTGGAGTGAGGCAGACGGGCAGCGAGTCCCGCAAACGTAACCTGTCCTTGACCGCATCGTCCTCACCGGCGCGCTCCTGGGCAGCCTGTGCATCTGAAAAGTGTTCAGTTAGTGCAGGCCACGTGCCTGGTCCCGTGTGAGGCTCTGGGCAAGCAGTGCAGCAAGATGGGCTAACCACCCACCTCGGGGCCCAGCCCGGCCAGCCAGGGAGGTGGTCTCTCCCGCCGTCTTCTCGCCTCCACCCCACACCGCTCTCTAAAATAGCTGTCTCCAGGCTTGGCTGTCCTCTGGCTCTCCTCTGCCACCTCCCCTCTCTTAGCTAACCCCTTGCCTTCGGCCCTAGTGCCTGCACTGCCTCGGAGAGGTCGGTAAAACACCAGCGTCGGCCCAGCCAGGTTAGACGGGGACCTTCGGAGGCTGTCGGGAATGAAGTTCAACTTCCCTCACGTGGCCTGCAGGGACCTGGATGGCCTGGGCTCGTCTCAGCCGGCTCTCCCTCTGCTCCACCCACACCACATCTCGTGCGGGGGTCCTGGCTGGGCACCCCCGCTCACACCTCCCTGACTGTGCACATGTAGGCGGGTTCGTCCTCACCCTCGTCTCAGTACTTCCTGTGTGCCCCGGGAGGGCAGAAATGAACTTGTCCAGCCCCTCAGAAACAGCACAACAGCAGGGGTACAGACAGACGCCGTAGCTCGGCCTGTGTGGGGCATAAGCGCAGGCGAGAGAGAAGCGGGCACCTGTGCTCTCTCCCGCCCTGTCGGCAGCACTGACGTGGTTAGGAAAAGGGGGAGTGTACATCACAGTTTTCTGAAAACGCAGGTATCAGTGAGTACCATGGAGGAGGGAGACACCGGACACAAGCTAGCAGGGCCGGAGAGCTAGGGCGTGGGTTAAAGTCTCACAGTGAGGCCAGCATAGCACAGGCATTCGAGACAGGCAGGACGTGTACCACCTGGCTTCGGCCACTTGTCATGAGTTTTAATTATACGTGTATTCTGCTGCCTATAAGTTCCTTGAGGGCAGCAATTGTAATTCAGCAAATACTTTTTTTTTTTTTTTTTTTTTTTGACAGGCAGAGTGGACAGTGAGAGAGAGAGACAGAGAGAAAGGTCTTCCTTTGCCGTTGGTTCACCCTCCAATGGCCGCCGCGGCTGGCGCGCTGCGGCCGGCGCACCGCGCTGATCCGATGGCAGGAGCCAGGAGCCAGGTGCTTTTTCCTGGTCTCCCATGGGGTGCAGGGCCCAAGCACCTGGGCCATCCTCCACTGCACTCCCTGGCCACAGCAGAGGGCTGGCCTGGAAGAGGGGCAACCGGGACAGAATCCGGCGCCCCGACCGGGACTAGAACCCGGTGTGCCGGCGCCGCTAGGCGGAGGATTAGCCTAGTGAGCCGCGGCGCCGGCCCAGCAAATACTTTTTGAATGCTTGCTATGTGCTAGGCCCTGTTACAGATACTTGGGATATACAAATGAACAAAACCAACAAAGATCCTAGGCTTCTTAGAGTTTTAATGAGAGAAAAAGACCAAAAAAAAAAAAAAAAGCCCCAAAATAATAGTATACAAGGGTACTTCAGAAAGTTCATAGGAAATGAAATTAAAAGATGTTTATTTTGATGCAGAAAATGTTGAAACCCATGCATAGTTATTTCATAATACACACTTTCTGTGAGTTTTTTGAAGACCTCTCATATTAGAAAGTTTCAAGATAAAGAAATAATAATGGCCAGCATTGTAGCACAGTGGGTAAAACCACCACCTGTGACAATGGCGTCCTGTAAGGGTGCTGATTCTGTCCTAACTGCTCCACTTCTGACCCAGATCCCTGCTAATGGCCTGGGAAAAGCAGCAGAAGGTGGTACAAGCATCTGGTGCCCTGCCACCCACGTGGGAGACCAGATGAAGCTCCTGGCTCCTGGCTCCGGCCTGGCTCAGCCCTGGCTGTTGCGGCCATTTGGGGAGTGAACCAACAAATGGAAGATCTCTCTCTGTCTCTGTCTCTGTCTCTGTCTCTCTCTCCCTCTCCCTCTCCCTACCCCCGCTCTTTCTATAACTCTGACTCTCAAATAAATGAAGAGCAAAGTGGGGTGGAGGGAAATGGGAATGGGAGCAGGATTAAACGGGTGCAAGGAGACCTCCTGGAGAAGGTGACATTTGAGCCAATCCGGAGGAGACCAGAGGGTTCTGGGCCCAGTGCCTAGCACAGGTGAGCTCATGAATATATTGTGAGGACAGAGGAGGAAGTTGTTCGCCTGTGTGGCTTGTGGGGATAAGGTGACAAGTTCTAGTGGAGACACATGGAGTTTGAAGCTAGACAGAGTTGCAGGTCTCAGGTCACAGCCACGGGTTCAGCTATGCTGATTGACCCACACTGTGCATGGCCTTGATTCTGTGTCCTGCCTTCCCCCACAGGCTCAGATTATGTTGGAGCTGAAGACCCGAGTGGAAGAACTAAAAATGGAGAATGAGTATCAACTCCGGCTGAAGGATATGAACTACACTGAGAAGATCAAGGAGCTGACAGACAAGTTCGTCCAGGAAATGGAGTCCCTGAAAACCAAAAACCAGGTCTGTTTGAGAGGCTGAGCCAACAACCACAGACAGGAAATTTCCACCTTGCCCAAGGTGAGGCTGGCGTGGACTCTACCGCCCCCGCTGTGCTGAGCAGTCCTCTGACGCACAGCCTTGCCACTTACGACACTTACGACAGAGCGCTAAGTGTGAAAAGGCCCAATAGGAAACTCCCTGTAGTGAATGGCATAAATTAGGTGAAGTAAGTGCAGAGAAAATCCACTAACGTGTAGTTACCTCCGCAAGCTGGAATTATGGGTAATTTAAATGTTCATTACTGCATCTCTGTGATTTCCATGCTCTCTACAATGTATTTTACTTTTGTGATCCAGAAAAACTTATTTTAAAACAAAATGAGACGATAACAAGAAAAAACAAGTATAGAAAGGGAAGAACCTGCAGAATTATTGCTTTCTAGGTTATCAGAAAGTTAAGTAAAAGTAATTCAGTCTGTATGTCACCATATTTGTCCAGGCTTTCCCAGGCTCTCCCTTGTTCTCCACGATCCTATCTGGGCCCTCACCAAAAACCCCTAATTTTTTCTGCAAGGGGTGTTTGTTACTTTGTCAAAGAATTTGACTGAAAAGAAAAAAAAAGAGCAGCCCTGACTATTAATTTTATTAATTTATTCATTTATAATGTCACTCACTTAGTCAAGAAACATTGAATTAGTGCCCAACCTCAGCCAAGTACAAAATTAGGTCCTGGGGTGGCAGGTGGGGGCCAAAGCTGTGGTGCAGCAGGTTAAACCTCCACCTGCTATGCCAGCATCCCATAAGGGCTGGCTGCTCTACTTCCAATCCAGCTCCTTGCCAATGTGCGGGGGAGGCAAAGGAAGATGGCCCAAGTGCTTGGGCCCCTGCACCCATGTGGGAGACCCAGAGGAAGCTCCGGGCTCCTGGCTTCAGCCTGACCCAGCCCCAGCTATTGCGCCCATTTGGGGAGTGAACCAGCAAATGGAAGACCTCTGTCTCTCCCTCTCTCTATATATATATAAATCTGCCTTTCAAATAAAATAAAAATAATTCTTTGAAAAGAAAAATTAGGTCCTGGGGCTGACATCACCTGTGCAGAGCTGTCCTGCTCGGTTAGAAGCGCTTCCCTAGCAGCTCACACAGCAGCCCGCCTGAGGACTGCCGGGCAGCAAAGCCCAGGCACAGCCTTGGGACTCAAAGGAGCCCCAACCTTCTCTTCCCAGCATCTGCTTGACCTGCGTTCAAAACTGACCTCATGGTTGACAAGCCCACCTGATGGCACGGCTGTACACAGGGAGAGTGTAGAATGCCCAGAGCAGAGCAGAAAGGAAGTGGAAGGTGGCCGTGTGGCTGCGGCCTCACAGCAGTGCCTGGTGCAGAGTAGGAGTGGAGAAGTGCTCGCGAACGAGGCGGGATGCTACTTGGGAAATCAGTTCTCACCCGCATGATGTGGAGATGTGTAGAACGGGGAAATGTGCCTGTGTTTTAGGTTTTGAAGACAGAAAAGGATAAGCAGGATGTGTCTCATCGCGAGCACATAGAAGACCTCCTGGACAAGCAGAGCAGAGAACTGCAGGATCTGGGTGAGCCCCGCGCAGAAGCCGGGTGGGCAGAGGGGCAGAGGGGCAGAGGGGCAGGCTGCAGAGCACTGAAAGCCATGGGTTAGGGGCAGACGGCTGCCAGTTCCCAGGACAAAGCTGGAGTGCCAGGGAACGTGGCTTGGTCTGTGACCAGGCTTACAAATGTCCCCTGAACACCTGCTCATTCATTCAGCACATGTTGAAGCCCAGCCGCAGGTCACTAGGAAACACAGATAAGTTCCGATGTGGTGCCTGCTAGACTTCCGTGAGTTCCAGACTCCCTGCTTACTTGCTGGGAGTCTAGGGAGTCACCGGGCCTTACTGAGCCTCAGTTCACTCTTAGGTAAAATGGGGACACAGACACCAATTCTGCATGCTCAGGGCGTTCTCCCTGACTCTGAGCCCTGGAACACACGTGTGGACCTTCCTAGAAACCCTTGTTTCTGGGACTGGTGCTGAGGTTTAGCGAGTAAAGCCACTGCCTGCAGTGCCGGCATCCCATATGGGTGCTGGTTCAAGTCCCAGCTGCTCCACTTCTGATCCAACTCTCTGCTGTGGCCTGGGAAAGCAACAGAGAATGGCCCAAGTGCTTGGGCACCCACACTCACATGGGAGACCTGAAAGAAGCTCCTGGCTTCTGGCTTCAAATTAGTGCAGCTCTGATCATCATGGCCATTTGGGGAGTGAACCAGAGGCTGAAAGACCTCTCTCTCTGCCTCTCTCTGCGTGTAACTCTGACTTTCAAATAAATAAATCGGGAGGGAGGGAAAGAAGGGAAGGAGGGAGGAAGGGAAGTAGGGAAGGAAGGAGGGAGGGAGGGAAAGAAAGAAACCCTTGTTTCTGGAGGGGGAGGGGCTTCACTGCCTGATGAGATGATGGAGTGGCAGGAGGTGAGGAAGGCAGGTGGGCTTTTGAGTCTTGGCTCCGATGGCTGCTTCTCTGACTAGCACTGGGAGGGGTAGGGAGACCCCCAAGACCCCTGGGTGTTCGCGAGGCTCGTGCTGCTCACCCACCTGAAAGAGCTGCCCTCCTCGCTTCTCTCCAGAAAGTTCCAACAACCAGAAGTTGCTACTCGAGTATGAGAAGTACCAGGAGCTGCAGCTCAAGTCCCAGAGGATGCAGGAGGAGTATGAGAAACAGCTTCGGGACAACGACGAGACCAAGAGCCAGGCCCTGGAGGAGCTGACTGAGTTTTACGAGGCCAAACTGCAAGAGAAAACCACTCTTCTGGAAGAGGTACCCCCAGGAAGCCACGCTGACCCTCTTTCCCCAGAGAAGGAGCCGACTGCGGATGCGGTCACCCAGACGCTCACTAAGTAGCTGCCGTGTGGGAGACGTGCTGTCCGCTGGGACCTCAGTGGTGGCCGTGAGAGACCAGCTTCTATGCCTAGTGGGAGAGACAGCCACGTAGCCTCACGTTACGGCTGTCACAGCTCTGTCAAGGAAGAACGGAGGAAGCCCAGGTGTCCACGCGGACAGCAGCGGCAGAGCCGGGTGTGGGGTATTGGTGGGAAGGTGGTTGGAGTGACGGAGCCTGAGCTCTGACCTGCTAGGGGGAAGGGGACACAGGAAGACAGACGGAGGACCCATGGGAAGTGAGCGCACGGGTTAAGGAGTCCCTGGCCTTGGTGTCCGCCCCTGCGGTAGTAACACTCGTCTCCCATTCCCGATAGGGCTTGGAAGCTCGTCTCACCCCGGCACGTCTTAGCGCAGAGGCGTCACGAGCCCCTGTCCCCCGAGCACACTCTCTCCCTCTCTCTGAGCCAGGCACAGGAAGACGTCAGGCAGCAGCTGCGGGAGTTTGAGGAGACCAAGAAGCAAATTGAAGAAGACGAAGACCGAGAAATCCAAGATATCAAAACCAAGTATGAGAAGAAGCTGCGGGATGAAAAGGAATCCAATCTGCGCCTCAAAGGGGAGACAGGCATCATGAGGAAGAAGGTAGCGCGCCCCCCAGACCTGCGGCACGGTGCAGCGGGACGGGCGGGGTGGGGCGCAGAGAAAGCTGGGAGCAGCAGCCAGGGGGCCCTGGGAGCCAAGCGCTTTCTCATCCCCAGCGAGCAGGGCAGGCGAGGGCCCTGGCCACTGCACACCCAGGCACACAGACCCCTATGCATGCTCTGAGGGGGCTGCTGCCTGGGGGGGGGGGGTCCCCCTCCCTTTCCTTTCCAAGGGATATTGCGGTTCCCTGGGCACCAAGAGTTGCCCTCTGGGCTCCTGCTTATCAGCAAATGGACGTAATCACATTTTCAGAGCTAAACCTCTGAGATTCTCAGCCTGGAGGTGTCCTTGGGCTCTCATGGGTGATTCCAGTCAGACCCAGCAGGTGGGAGAGGGAATGGGCTGTAAGATGCTTTGTTTAGGGGTGGGGAAACAGATATTTAGTTCACCGATTGTTGGGATGATGGAGGATTCAGTTCACAGATCCTTACAGAATTGCCACACAGCCTTCCAAAACATTTAGCCCTGAGGGAGCCAAGCTCAAAACAAGCTCCCATTCTTTCCTGTTAGAAATCATGTTACTGCGGCCAGCACTGTGGTGCAGCAGGTTAAGCCACCGTCTGCAGTGCTGGCATCCAATATGGCACTGGTTCAAGTCCCAGCTGCTCCACTTCCAATCCAGCTCTCTGCTATGGCCTGGGAAAGCAACAGAGAATGGCCCAATGCTTGGGCCCCCACACTCACATGGGAGACCTGGAAGAAGATCCTGGCTTTTGGTTTGCGCCTGGCCCAGATCCGGTTGTTGTGGCCAACCAGAGAGTGAACCAACAGATGGAATTTCCCTCTCTCTCTCTCTTTCTCTTTCCTTCTCTCTCTGTAACTTTGCCTTTCAAATAAAATTTTTTAAGATTTTTTTTTTAATTTATTTGAGAGGTAGAGTTACAGACAGTGAGAGGAAGAGACAGAGAGAGAGGTCTTCCTTCCATTGGTTCACGCCCCAAATGGCTACAATGGCCGGAATTGTGCCAATCGGAAGCCAGGAGCCAGGAGCCTCCTCTGGGTTTCCCACGTGGTTGCAGGGACCCAAGGACTTGGACCATCTTCTACTGCTTTCCCAGGCTACAGCAGAGAGCTGGATTGAAAGAGGAACGGGCCAGCGCCACGGCTCACTAGGCTAATCCTCCGCCTTGGGGCGCCAGCACACCGGGTTCTAGTCCCGGTTGAAGCACCGGATTCTGTCCCGGTTGCCCCCCTTCCAGGCCAGCTCTCTGCTGTGGCCAGGGAGTGCAGTGGAGGATGGCCCAAGTACTTGGGCCCTGCACCCCATGGGAGACCAGGATAAGTACCTGGCTCCTGCCATCGGATCAGCGTGGTGCGCCGACCGCAGTGCGCTGGCCGCAGCGGCCATTGGAGGGTGAACCAACGGCAAAAAGGAAGACCTTTCTCTCTGTCTCTCTCTCTCACTGTCCACTCTACCTGTCAAAAAAAAAAAAAAAGAAAGAAAGAGGAACAGCCAGGACTAGAACCAGTGCCCATATGGGATGCTGGCGCCACAGGCGGAGGATTAACCTACTGCACCTTGGCGCCAGCCCCTCAAATTTTTTTAAGGATTTATTTATTTATTTGAAAGGCAGAGTTACAGAGAGGCAGAGACAGAAAGAGAAAGAGGTCTTTCATCTGCTGGTTCACTCCCTAGATGGACGTAATGGCTGGAGCTGTGATGATCCAAAGCCAGGAGCTTCTTCCGAGTCTCCTGTGTGGGTGCAGGGGCCCAAGCACTTGGGCCATCTTCTACTGCTTTCCCAGGCCATAGCAGAGAGCTGGCTGGAAAGTGGAGCAGCCTGGAATCAAACCAGCACCCATATGGGATGCCAGCACTGCAGGCGGTGACTTTACGCGCTACACCACAGTGCAGGCCCCTCAAAGAAATTTTTTTTTTTAATCCCAGTACTGGTAGATCCAGGAAGCAGTTGTATCTTCCGCTTGTGAACATGGCTGAGATGGCTCATCAGTTAGATCCCAGTCTCTGTGACCTCGATGGGACATGGATCCCAACCTTTCAAGGTCCATGTGATCGCAGAAGACTTTGGGTCCACCCCGGGGACTGATCCTGGGGCCTCTTCCTCACGTATTGGGAATGGGCCTGTGCGTTGTGGACAGGCTACCGCGTCGTCCATTTGGCCTGGGAAGTTCCTAAACTGTCCCTGAGCCTCCAAGCGTCACTCCTGAAAGCCCAGAAATGCTGAGTGCTAGGTGTTCGCCTAGCAGGTGCCCCAGTTCTGACCCCAGCTGGACAGCGCTGGGGAGCTCTTTCCACCGGGACAGTTGGGAGGAGTGGAGACGAGCTCAGAACCTTCAGTGGCCTTCGTGGTTGCCACCTGTGTGTTTAGTTCAGCAGCCTGCAGAAGGACATCGAGGAGAGAACCAATGACATTGACGTCCTGAAGGGGGAGCAGGTGAAGCTGCAGGGAGTCATTAAGTCCCTGGAGAAGGACATCCAAGGCCACAAGCGGGAGATCCAGGAGCGCGATGAGACAATTCAGGACAAGGTGAGTGGACTCGGGCAGTGGGGACGGAGCTCAGGAGAGAGGGGGAGGGTCCCTGGCTCCCTGAGACACATCTGTTTAACTTGATGGGGCCGAGCTATCGATGAAGCGCCTACCTATACTTGGCCCTGGGCGAGGTACTGTCAACATGTCTCATTCAGTTCTATCAGCAAGCCCGGGGAACATGAGCGACCCAGCGTTAGGAGTCTACAGGAGACAGACAGGATGAGAAGCTGAGTCAGCTGGCTCCAAGGCCCCTCCCTCCCTCCCCGCCTTGCTGTAAGCAGGCTAGGGCCATAGGTCTCCATGGACTGTGAACTGATCGATCACCCGCCACATTGTCCACATGGCCCTGCTGATCAAAGAAAGACTGCGCTGGGCCCACCCCATGTCTGCCGCGTGCCCCGGCCAGCTGCTACCACTTTCCAGAGTGCCTTCCACACAGAACTCTCAGAAGACAGACTGCATTTTACAGGAGCCGCCAGCTCCACGTCAGAATCGAGTGTTGCCAACTCTGTACCCTCCTCATCCATCCCCTGCCTCTGCTGCCTGAGCCAGGCAGGGTCCCTCATCGTTGAGAGCATGGACTTCAGCACAGCGTGTGGGGTCCAGCACAGGCCCTCCGTTTACCAGCTTCGTGAAGCCTTCATTTTCTCCCCTGTGAAATGGGATGCCAGCTCTCAAGGCGTGCACGGGACCGTTCCTGGATGTCACTCCTGCATGTTCTCATGTTTTGTTTGGATGGAGGTGGGGATCTAAAGCTCTCTTCAGATTCTCCGGGGGGATTTTGACGAGAAAAACCGACAGCCTCCTGATGTAGGAGTGCAGCTGACTAACCAGGCTGAAGGCCTCCGCCTCCAGCCCTGCCATCATGGCCGCCAGAGGGTAAGCGTGCTTGTGTCACAATCTTCCTGCAGCTCCGCGCTGCCCGCTTCAGGGGTCAGCAACGTCTGCCGTAAAGAGCTCGATGGGGCTGCTCGGAGGCTTCACAGGCCAGTCAGTCTCTGCGTCAGCAGATCAACTCTGCAGCCATAGGGGAACCCACCCATAAACAAAACAAACAGCACCGGGCTGGGTTCCAGCACACCCTCGCAAGCTGGCCCGCGGGGTGAATTCTGAACTCCTCAACCCGAGATGCAAGGCCCTTGCCTTCCTCTCCTCCTTCCCCCAGCCTCACTGTCCACTCCCCCACGAGTCCCTACTGGACACCCTGCAAGCTGTGCCAGCACCCTTCGTGCCTACTATGCCTCCCGTGCCTTCCTCTTTTACACCACTTACCACATTTTAAGCTGCTTTCCAAGCTAGTATTTCCAGCTTAAGGGCAAGGGATGTGTCACATTTACATCTGGAAAGCAACACGTGGCCCAAGATCTTCATTCAGTACATGTTTACACATTCAGTGTTTGGAGAAGCCTGTGTTCTAGTCACTACTGCCATGCGTCAGATCGCCTCAAATCTTAGCGATGGACAGCAGCAGCTAGAGCGTCATGCTCGTACACTCTGGCCTGGAGTGTGGACAGGATGTAACCATGTCTCGGCTCTGCCCGCAGTGTCCAGAGCCTCCACTGGGTGTGGCTTAAATAGCTGGGGGCTGGGAGATCAGCATCCAAGGTGCTGCTGCTTCTCCATGCCCAGCACCTCGCCAGGGCTGGCCAAGAGGCTGGGCTCTGCTGAGTCTTTTGACCAGACCCCTAACGCCTTCTCCCACCTGGAGATTTCCGTGGAGTGACACACCTACACAGAGATGGCTTTCCCCGGAGCACGTGGCACAGGCGAACCAGGTGGAAGCTGCCTGGCTTTTCTGTGCTAGCCTCCAAAGTCACCCAGCATCCCTCCAGAAGCAAGGAAGAGAATTAAACCTGCCTCCTGGAGAAGAAGCCACGGCCGCATAGCAGAGGAGCTGCCGGGCGGGGCGGGAGATGCTGTTGAGGCCATGTTTGGAGAACGCAGTTGCCCACAACCTGTCTGTGAATGAGTGCATGAGTGAAGGTCTGATACGGAAGCTAAGGGGTCAGCCACAGCCCAGCAGGGAGAGACAGCCTTCGTCTCCCTGGCGCGAGTCCCCATCCCGAGTCACGGGGTTCCGCACCCCAGGGCCTTGTGAACACTCTCTCTCCTCTCCCTCATCTCACCCCCAGGAGAAGCGAATCTATGACATGAAAAAGAAAAACCAAGAACTAGAGAAATTCAAGTTTGTGCTCGACTATAAAATAAAGGAGCTGAAGAAACAAATAGAACCTCGAGAAAACGAGATCAAGGTGATGAAGGAACAGATTCAGGAGGTGAGACCGTGCGCAACCCTGGGCCCTCTAGACCCTCTCTGTCCTCCTGCAGGATTCCTGTTTGACCAGAGGGGAATGAAAGCAAGCTCCCCTCAGAGCCCCACTCTGCCACTCCCACGGTGCGTGGGGCCTCGACTCAGTGCTGCACAGAAGGCCAGCCCGGGCCCCGGTTGTCCAAAAGCAGAATGCTGTGGAATTTCACTCCCTGAAGGCCAGGATGGGCTTTGGCCCTCCCTGTGCCTCAGGGTTTGGGGTGCAGGGCCCCTTAGAAAGGAGCTGCAGTGGCGTGCACTCAGCCCCCAGGCTGTTGCCACAAAGCGCAGGACTCTGTTCAGCCATGTTTCCCGCCTGGAATGTTGGCTGGGGCCCCGAGCAAGGCCTTGGGGCTTGGACTTCATCTGGTAAGGAATGAGAAGGCACCTGAGGCTCCCAAGCAGGCCGGTGGCACCATTGAGAGTATGTCCTGGGCCTGTTCTGGGCCGTAACAGGACGAGGGCAGAGAGGAGAGAGAAGAGAAGCAAGGTCAATTGAACAGGGGTCCCTGAGAGTCTGGTGAGGTACCAGTGTTCCCCGTTTGTCCCCTGTGTCCCAAACACACTGCCTCTCCTCCTTGCAGAGTGCTCCCCCATCAGCCTCTCCTCACTGGGCAGAAAGCAGCTGATGGGGTGGGGTGGGGGGCACAGTCGATCTGAAAGGAGAAATGGAGAAGCCTTTCTGATTCTTCACTTAATCCCTGTGTCCAGTGTCCACATCTTGACCAACACCTGTCTGACCAGTTTCCAAAAGGTGCCTCAAATCCCACGCCCCTCTGCTGCTATCACCAGCCTTGCCCCCACCGTCTCCCATCTGCACTTGACTCCAGCCTCTAGTCTGTTCACAGAGAGGCCAGCGTGAATGCCCCAATGATGTCCCATCCCACCTAGAGCAAAATCCAGAGTCCCTGCCGAGGCCCACAAGGCCCTGCGTGCTCCGGCCTCTACCTGCCTCTGCAGCCTCATCTCAAAGCCCCAGCTGCAGCTGCCGGCTCACTGCACCTCTGGGTGCTGCCCTGGCTGCCTGGAAGGCCCTTTCCCCAGAAGGCACATGCCTGGCTTCTCTGCACCTTCCAGAGCCCTGCTTACCTGTCACCTCTTCAAGCAAGCCTTCTCTGACCTCCGACCTCAGGCAAAGTAGGCTTCTTCTCTTCACTCCTTGTTCTTTGAATGTTGGTGCTGAGTAAGGATAGCAGGTACAAGGACTTCAGCGCCCATGACCCAGCTAGAATTGGATGCCCTTGAGCTGGGAGGTGCCGGTCTGCCGGGGAAGCCTTTGCTATAGGAGGCAGATGGGGGTCAGCACAGGGCTGGGGAGTGTGGTGAAGCTATGTCCCCGCAGCAGTGACTTTCTCCCTCGATTCTGCAGTGAGGAAGGGTGCCCCCAGCTAACACAGAACTGCCTGCTCTGGGTCTCCTGCCATCTTGAGCAACATCAGGACTCTGGCGCTTGGCAGGATAGCCGCATTTGCCACAGCTGTCTTGGTCCCTTGGGCTGCTATAACAAAACACCTTAGACTGAGTAGCTTACGTACAGCACAAGTGTGTGGCTCACAGCTCTGGAGGCTGGCAGGTTCAGCATCAAGGTGGCAGCAGCTTTGGTATCTGGTGAGGTCCCACACCTCACAGACAGTGCCTGCCATGTGTGCTCACGTGGTGGAGGTCAAAAGGGTGGGCTGACAGGCTCCCTCCACCTCTTGAATTAGGACACTGATCCCACTGATAAGCGTGCTGCCTTCATGACCTCCTTCCCAAAATTTCCACCTGTTGATAGCATCACCTAAGGGGCTCTGGGGGGACACATACACTGAGACTATGGTAGTAGCCCAGAAAGGTGAGAGAAGCCCCAAGAAGATGAGAAAAGCAGAGGCCACACCCATCTGGAAGGTCCTTGTGCACAGGCCCCTGGAAATCACAGCCCTATTGTTGCCTCCTCGTTTGACATTTGTGATTGGGATTAAGGCTGGGCCAGTCGTTTCCTGAAACTGAGCTGACTTTCCCTAACACCCGTGTTACCCCAGCAATAACAGGAGCCAGCAGGGACAATGCCCGCATCTCGGGGTGATGCACACAGAGCCCTCCTACTCCCATCCCCGGTGCCAGTTGCTCCCAGACCTGGTTCCTTCCAGGGGCCTCTGACCTTGGGGCTTCCCCCTGGGGTCAGAGGCACGGGCAGCCCCCTCTGTGGACCTTCTGTGAAGCTCCTTGTCCTACAGGAAGGATGCTTCAAGGCCCGGCTCACTTGCAAGGCAGAGATGTAGGAACCTCCCCTCCTGCCCTTCCCCAGCTGCCCTCCGAAGACTCCTCCCCAAGGAGAGGTTTCTGGACACCGTTGCTTCAGGTTCCACCACTGTTTCCATCCAACACGTTTCTCAGCCTCAGCACGAGTAACATTTGCAGGGGGCAGTTCTCTGTTGTGGGGGTCGGTCCTGTGAGTCTCCCCAGCTCTGCCCGCTGGATGCTGGGAGCACACCCTGAGGTCCGTTGCAACCAAATGTCTCCAGACATTGCCAGCTGTCCCCCTGCAGGGTCAAATACCTTCATCCTCCCTACCCCAGGCCCACTGAGAATCCCTGAGTGTGACGAAAACCACGTGGAAAGGAAGCAGGCTCCCCACCCGGGGAAGGGATCTGGCTGTGCAGCCAGCCACTTAACGTTTGATACGTTTCCTAAGTTTTCCATAAAATACATTGTTCTTTTTAAAAAGATTTATGTATTTATTTGAAAGTCAGAGTTAGAGAGAGAGAGGGAGATATCTTCCATCCATCCACTAGTTCACTCCCAAAATAGCCGCATCAGCCAAGGCTGGGTCAGGCCACAGCTGGGAGCCTGGAACTCCATCCAGGTCTCCTACGTGTGTGCAGGTGCCCAAGTATTGGAGCCACCTTCAGCTGCTTTCCCAGGCACATTGGCAAGGGGCTGAATCAGAAGCGGAGTAGCTGGGACTGGAACCAGAGCTCATATGGAATGCCAGCATCACAGGCAGCAGCTTGCACCCTTAAAACAGATTATTATTATTATTCTCAGAGTAATTTGAGGCTTTACCGAAAAATAAAATAAAACAGAGCAAAAATGAAGAAGAGACTCCTGTATCTCTTCCATCCTGACCCAATCTGCCCCTGTTGACTTTAGCAAAGCCAGAGAAAGGGGCACAGCCAGCTGCAAGTACTCAGGCGCCCTGCAGCCTGGAGAAACCCCTCTTCCATCTTGCAGCTGCCATTTCCTGTCTCAGCAGGACCAGCGCTCACTCGGGCCACAGCGGCAGCCTCCTCACTGGTCTGCCTGGCTCCCTCTGCATCAGGCTCTCTGAGAGGCAAATCAGATCACTCCACTCTCCCAAACCCCTCAGGACTCTAAGCTTGCTCTCAGGCCCAAGGCCAAATCTCCCACCCGTCCGCCCTGTGTCCCGTGGGATGCAGCTCAGCTGACCTGTCCAGCCCCTCCACTCCTTCTGTCCTCAGCACACCCTGCAGCCAGGGAGCCGGCAGAGATACTCCGGCTGCCCACGCCCCTGGCCCTGTCTGTGTTCTCCCTGCCTACAGGGCCCTGTCCCTCTCGTCCTCCAGTACTTACTCCTCCTAAGGAGCCTAACTGCAGCATCCCTTCTCGGGGTGCCACCTGCTCACCTCCTTGCGTACACACACGGAGGCACCGCAGTCAGTGTTTCTCTTGGGCCACCTTAACTTCTGACTTCTCTTTGCTCCTAGACCTGAGGCTTCTTGAGGATACAAGCCCCCTCTCCTTCAGTGTCAGCCCCTGCACCTGTGACAGCTGGAAGCCCTGTCTCATGGGTGCATTCTTTCTTTAGCCACAAACACCCCTGCTCGCTGTGTGTGCTCTGCCACTGTACCCAGCTCCACCACCACTGCCTGTCCGTCTTTCTCTCCCAGAGGCAGGCTGCCTCAGCCCCTCCTCATCCTTGCTGCTGATCCCTTTGCCCCCTACGCTCACTGTTTATTCATTCGCTCATCAGGTCCATGCTGAGTGCTGTTTTTAGGCCAGGCATCATGTCCAAGGGCCATTCCAACAATGTGCTTCCAATAATGAGGACAGTGTGCTTCTAGAAGCTGCCCCATCGTATCCAGAAGATGGATGTGGCTCATTAGGGCCTCCTGGTACCCCAGGAAGTTGCCAAGACCCCTGAAATCTGACCAAAGGGCCTGGGGTAGATTAAAAGGGGTTGCTCCACCCAGCTGTAGAAAGACACAGTGAACTGCCCCATTCCCCCAAAATAGCACACCTCCCTCCTACCAAGAACGCTAGTGTCCGCCATAGTTAGTGTGGAAAAGAAATGTCACTCCTTTGCTTTGGACAGGAATTGGGTCTACTGGAAGCTCACAGGCAGACCTCTCCTGATTGGTCACATATCTTCGGTTAATACAGATGCAGCAGGGGCCAGTGTTTGACACAATGGCTAAGATGCCCCGTGGGATGCCCACATTCCTTCTTAGAGTACCTGGGTTTCAGACCCAGCTCTGCTTCTGATGCCAGCTTCCTGCTAATGTGCACCCTGGGAGGCAGCAGATAACGGCTCAAATTCATAGATCTCTACCGCCCATGTAGGAGACCCAGACTGAGATCCAGACTGCTGGTTTCAGCCTGTTCCAGCCCTGGTGGTTGTGACCATTTTGGGGAGTGACCCAGTGAATGGAAGATCGTTATCTGTCTCTGTCTCTCTGTCTTTCTGCCTTTCAAATAAAATGAAGATAATAAAAAAACTTAATTTAAAAAAAGTAAGCAGCATGGTTGAAGGAAAGGGAGAGGTGGCTAAGAAGGAAAGTTTCCCACCCTGGTCATGGAAACAGCTCATCATGGATTAACACGTGAGTCAGTTGTGGTGTGGGGAGGAAGGATTTTTTTTTTTAATTTTCATTTATTTGAAAAGCAGAGAGAGAGATACAGAAAGAGATGGAAAGAGATCTTCTGTTCACTAATTCACTCCCCCAAATGCCCACAACAGCCAGGGCTGAACCAGGCGAAAGCCAAAAGTTGAACTCAATCCCAGTCTCCCATGTGAGTGGCAGGAACCAAGTACTTGAGCCATCACTGTGCATTAGCAGGAAGCTGGATGGAAAGGGAGCCAGGACTCAAACCCAGGCCCTCCGGTGTGGGCTGCGGACATCCAAGTGGTGCCGTAACCACTGCACCAAACACCTGCCCTGGGGGCGAGGGCAACAGGAAAGGCTTCAGTCCAGAGGAAGGCAGTGCGCTGGGCTCGGGGGAAATGTTCCCTCTGAAATTCAGGCTAAAGCTCTCGGACGTCATCTGCATTCTCTTCCTCTTGAACTTGACTCTTTCTCCCCCTTGCCCGCTGTAGATGGAAGCCGAGCTGGAGCATTTCCACAAGCAGAACACACAGCTGGAGCTGAACATCACGGAACTGTGGCAGAAGCTAAGAGCCACGGACCAGGAGATGCGCAGGGAGAGGCAGAAGGTGTGAGCATCTTCCAAGTCTGGCAGCTCTGGGAGTCGAGAGCAGGGACAGCTGGCTTCTCAGAAACAGAGCCAGCCCACGGCTGAGAGACGTTCCCACTTTAACTCACAGTCTTCCCTGGCTCACAGCGCTGCTTGTGCAAATTTCCAAGGCTGAACCCACGTGAAACTACAAAGTGGCTTTGGGTCAGACGGACAAGGGGGTGGAAGGAACTACTCACAGGGACACGCGTAGCCTAGGTCCTACCCAGCCCAGGAAAGGACATGCACAGAGTGATCATTTGTGGTCAGTGGCTCAAGGCTAGGAGACCCTCACAAATCATCCATCCCAGTCTGTATCGTGAATCAGGAAAGTAAGGCCAGAGCCATTAGGAGGTTAAGGCAGTTCACCAATACCCATAGCTAGTTAGCATCTACAGAGCCAGTACTGGGAGTGAGGCCGCCTGGCCAGGGCCAGGACGTGGTTGCACCCACTTCCTGCATCGTAGGTGACCCCGTAATTGAATCTGGGTGAATGCTGTCTGCCTCCACGCTAAGCACCGACTCGGCCCTGGGTCATGCTAGCTAGAAACTGCAGCGCTCCCAGCAGAAACTGCTAGGGCCCCCAGCCTTCCCTGCTGAAGAGGCTGATGGTGTTTTGTGGCACATCCATAATCATTGGAATTCAAGGCAGAAAATACAGAATGTGGATAAAGGGCCGGGGGAGTGCAGAGACAGGAGAGACCCTCCCTTGCTCAGGGTGCTGGGTGCAGGCGTCAAAGCATGGTTAAACAAGGGGATCCAGCCAAAGGGTGCGGACGAACCTGTCTTCCTGACTGGGGGCGTGGGCGGCTCACCACCCACTCACAGCAGCGCTGCAGGAGCTGATGAGGGCATGGCAGCCCTGGCCAGGGATCTGCCCCAGAAAAATGGTACCAATGAAACCACATATCCTGGCTCCAAAGGAACCTGGGTGGCCACGTGTGCTGCCTGTCACCTCATAAGGCCCTCGGTCCTAAGGGAAGCCAGGGCCGGCAGAGGAAGCCATGTGTGGCCTCCCAAGGATGAGGTGCCCCTCCCAGGCGGTTCTCAAAGGTCTCAGGACCTCGCCCACTGGGCCCAGCGGTCCAGACGAGGCATCCCTTGTCCCTTTCTATGCCATTAGCCTCTGGCTGCAGCCGCTGCGCCTCCAACCTGGATAGGGAGCAGCCGGCGCCAGCAGTGACTGACTGTGATTGCAGGAGCGGGACTTGGAGGCGCTGGTCAAACGGTTTAAGACGGACCTTCACAACTGCGTGGCCTTCATCCAGGAGCCCCGGTTGCTGAAGGAGAAGGTCCGCGCCCTCTTTGAGAAGTACGTGCAGCGGGCAGACATGGTGAGCTCAAGCTGCCCGCTGCCTGCCCACGCCTGGCCGCCCTCACGGAGAGCCCCCTAGGCCCCGCCCCGCCCTCACGGAGAGCCCTTGCCCCGTCAGGTGGAGATCGCGGGGCTGAACACAGACCTGCAGCAGGAGTACGCCCGTCAGCGGGAGCACCTGGAGAAGAGCCTGACCACCGTCAAGAAGAAGGTGGTCAAGGAGAAGGAGCTGCACCGCACCGACTACGTGCGCATCATGCAGGTACTGCGCACGCGCCTCTGCTCTCCGGGCCATCCTCACGGCTCACAGGTGTCCGCCGGCCTGCCACTCCCCGGGACCCAGGGCTTCCCCACCACCACCCCCGAACTTGTCCTGGCTGTGGTCATGCTGAGGTTCCCACCCCCACCAAAGAGGTTTCCTTTGTTTTTTAAGATTTATTTATTTGAAAGTCAAAGTTACAGAGAAAGACAGAGACAGATCTTCCATCCGCTGGTTCACTCCCTCAATGGCCGCAATGGCCAGGGTTGGGCCGGGCCTCAGCCAGGAGCCAGGAGCTTCCTCCGGGTCTCCCACCCGGGTGCAGTAAACCAAGCACTTGGGCTATCTTCTGCTGCTTTCCCAGGCCACAGTAGAGAGCTGGATGGGAAGTGGAGCAGCCAAGACATGAACCAGTGCCTGGATGGGGTGCTGGCATCACAGGCAGGGGCTTTACCCACTACACCACAGCGCCGGCCCCACCAAAGAGGTGTTCTAGGTATCCCTGTGGCCGCCCCCAGCCCACCAGCGCCCCCTCACTTCAGGCTCCTGTGTTCCTTTCTCTGCCCCACCTGTGTCCCGTCTGCCCCTGGCCCCTGGGGACCCCATCCATGGCCTTTAATGCCCCCAATCACCCGCTCCCTCCTCTGCTGCGTCCCAGCTCCTCTCACTCTGTTTTTCTGCCTTTTATTCTGCTCTCCACGCCTGTTGGGGCGCGCCTGTCTCCACCTTCTTCATCTGGCTTGCAGGGTGCCTCAGGTCCCTACCCTTCTGTTCTGGGGCCCAAGCTAACCACACCCAGCCTGAGTCAGCCTCCCTCTGACTTAGTGAGCCCCCCACAGCCCACCCCCAGGACCCTGCGTCATCACCTGACCCATCACCGCCTCCGCCGGGCCGGGATCCTCCCAGCGCATGTCTGTCTGGGAGTCAGTGCTGTCTGAGGCAGTGAATGGGAATTCATATCAAAAGAGAGCATCGGAACTGTGTTTATAAGGCAAGTACATTTTTATACTTACATTTCTTTAATGCCACAATTACAGTACCGGAATGGGGACAGATTGCAATCAGCTTGAAACAAGCCGGCTCCTGGCTTGGCCGGTCCGGTCCGCAGGCAGCTGGGCCGAGCACACCGCCATTCCAGTCAAACCCAGGCATGACTGCTCTGGTGCCCTGCCTGCTAGCAGTCCACTCCGTCACCTCACTGCCCTGCGCCCGAGCCGTGGAAGCCACCGGAGGCTGAGAGAGAGGAGCAGACCCAGCGGGTGGCTTCCTTTTAGGCCCCCCCCCAGCTCCCAGACAGCCTTTGCTGAGGGGCTCAGATGCCTGGATCACGACGAGGCCCTACGACCTCTGGGCTGCAGCGAGCTGGGCACGGAGTAGGGTGACAGCAAGAGCAGGTGCCAGCTGGGGACACGGCTGAGCTGTCTGTCATCTGTGCTCTGCCACCAGAGCGGCCTGAGGGGTCCCTCAGGGACTGGGTGCCTCCCTCCGCATGCCAAGCAGAGACCCAAAAGCAAATGTCAGTCCTAGGAGGAGGCACTGAGGACCGCAGGCTGGCCGGAGGGTGCAGGCAGCCACATGAGGCTGCTTGGAGTGGGCATCGGGGACTCGGGTCCCCCACACCAAGAGGGTGCTGGGCCAGGGTGTGGTAAGGGATCAGAGAAGCCCCCCATAGGATCCTGCTCAGCCCTGCTGCTCGCCGATGGCTGGCTGGGGGGTAAGGGGGAGATCCTGGCCAAGCGTGTTGTGCAGCAGCGCTGCGGTGGGGTCTCCTGGATCCAGAGGAGTGACTCAGACAACCTCGGGAGCTGGGAGGGCTCCCCAGGGACAGCGCTCTGGTTCCCGCCTCTCCAGCCAAGGTCTGATCACAGTGGGCTCTGTGTAAGACTTTGTTTGCAAAAAGTAGAAATATTAAAAAAAAAAAAAAAAAGTTCAAAACCACCGTTCTGGCTGATACAAATGGTTTCCTCCTTTGATCTTAAAAGTTGAAGGAGAGGGGCTGGGCCAGGGCCAGGCCAGGTGGCAGGGCCCGTGCAGGCACACCTGGGCTGGAGGCTGTATTCCCACCCGGGGTGTAGATGGAGAAGATGCCGGCTCTATCCTGCCTCAGCCGCTCAGTGGCCAGGAGGCCTGACTTAGGGCCTTTAACTTCTCCAGGAGCCACTTCCTTGTCTGTACAGCTGGGAGGAAACACCAGGCTCACCGTTACTGGAGGTAACGTGCCACTGTAAGCTCTGGGCGCTAGCCGGCTGCACAGGGCTGCTCAAAACACTGTTGCCTTTTTCCATGCAAGGGGTTATCAAGAACCCAGGTGGAAATCTGTGAGACCCCTCACAGCATGGACTGGGGTGCCTGTGGCCCGGAGGTATGGGGAAGGGGACGGCACCACTGATTGCAGACCCCCTGCTGGGGGCCCAGGGCTAGCTGGAGCCGTGTGCATGGGGAGCAGGGCCCCGGCGCTTCCAGCCGAGAGGGCCGAAGCCGGCCGGGGTGGCCACGGCACCTGAGAAGAGCTCATTAGGAAAGCACCACGGGAATGAGACCACGGTGTCATGTGTGTATTCAGGTAGGAGCCGGGGCCTCCCCGTGGCATTCCCGAGCACGCTGCAGACACAGGCGCAGGAGGGGTTGTGACACAGACCCGTAGGACACGCATTGTATTCATTCAGTCCACATTTTATGAGCGTGTGTCTTACACAGCACTCTGAGCCACGGAGCGTTCCAGACGAGTGTGAGAGTGTCCCTGCCCTCAGCCAGCTCATCACGGGGGCGCGTGGGCCGGACACGAGCAATGGCTGCTCCAGCTGATGCAGCGGGCTCCTGGGGGAAGCGGGGCTCCACTGGGCCGTGGGGACCCAGGAAAGGGTTCCGAGGGAAGTGGCAAGTGAGCTGGGCTCAAGGGTGAGAACTACAGGGCAGCGGGGCAGCCTGAGAACCGGCAGAGGAGAGTGAGGCCTGCAGGGGCTGGGGGCCCAGAGGCCCCCTAGTGTTTCACGGAGCATGGGGGGCATGGAGGAGGAGCCCCAGGATGTTGGTGGCTGAGGGACAAGTTGTAAAGGATCCTCCGGACCATGCCAAGATACATAATTTGCCCCATACACTGGCACCACGCCAGGTTTCTAAAGTAGGTAGGGTGTTATCTTTGTTTAAAGAGGTGAACTCAGTTGGCAGGGTGGAGAGACTGGTGGGGACAGAGGCAGGGGCAGGAAAACTTGTTGGGAGATGGCAGTCAGGTTGAGGGTGGGGCAGAGGGAAAAGGGGAGGAGAAAGTTGCGCTATCAACCCTAGGAGAAGAAACGACCAATAGGAATGTCAGGTGCGGCACGGAGGGCACGCAGGAAGTGTGGAGGAGGATCCCAGGGCGGCTGGTCCTTCCAGGTGGGCAGATGGCCATCCCACTGACAGGATCCAGAAAGTTTAGGCCAAGTCTAGGCCCCACTGGCTGGCTTTTTCCACTCTGCGAGCCTCTACCCGCATCTTACAGGTGTCAACTCACGGTGGACCAGTGGGTGGTGCTACAGGCATTCTTTTTCCCTCTCTGCCCAGCAAGCGTGTCAGAACGCTGCCGGGGAAGGCCGGAAGCAGCCCCGACAGCCAGCACAGCCGTGTGCAGAGCATGTGCAGGCAGCCGGACCCAGTGACTCCCGGCCAGCTCCACATCCCCAGGGCTCGGCAGTGGGGGTCTCAAAGTTCGCAGAGATTTTATTGGCCATTCTGACCAGTGAGGAATCAGGAATGCAAGATTCGTTGTGTGTTTTTGGTTTTTGGTGATTTTCTTTGTTTTGTTTTTTGTTTTGTGTGTGTGTGTTTTGGGTTTTTTGGGTTTTTTTTGTTTTTTTTTTTTGTTTTTTTTTTTTTTTGTTTTTTACAGGTAGAATTATAGACAGTGAGACAGAGAGACAGAGAGAGAGATCTTCCTTCCATTGGTTCACTCCCCAAATGGCCACCACGGCCGGCACTGCGCCAATCCAAAGCCAGGAGCCTCTTCCTGGTCTCCCACACGGGTGCAGGGTCCAAGCACTTGGGCCATCTTCCACTGCCCTCCTGGGCCACAGCAGAGAGCGGGACTGGAAGAGGAGCAGCCGAGACTAGAACCCTGCGTCCATATGGGATGCCGGCACCGCAAGGTGGAGGATTAACCAAGTGAGCCACGGTGCCAGCCCCCGTTTTTTGTTTTTTTTTATTTGAGAGCCAGAGAGATGAAGAGAGCGCCCACCCCCTAGGTCACTCCTCAATTGCCCATAGTGGCGAGGACTGAGCCAGGCTAAAGCCAGGGATGCATAACTCGGTCGGGGTGTCCCACGCGTGTGGCAGGAACCATCACCTGCTGCACTCCGGGGTCCGCATCCGCAGAGAGCGGGAATCGGGAGCGGAGCCCGGTCTCAAACCCAGACGCTCTGATCTGGGATGCAGGTGTCCCAACAGGAGGCTTGACTCCTGTGCCAAACAGCTGCTGTGTGTCACATTTTTCATTCACAAAGCTACCCAAAGCATGCACAGTTGACCTCAATGTGACCTTTGGATTCATCAGAACAAAGGCCATCCCAGAAAACCCTGGGGGAGGACCCAGAATGGAGGTGATGGTAGAGTGTGGAGGGCCACGTCCAGGAGAAGTAGGGTGCCTAGAGGCAGTCTCAGACCCACCCACCCCCCCCCCCAGCATCTGTGCACTGCCTGTGTCCTCGCACAGAATCAGCCTAGCAGTGCCTCGTACGCAGGGTGGCTCTGCGGCGAAGTGAGGCAGCGTGTGCCCAGCACTGGCCATGCTCAGTCGCGATGGTCACTCTCACCCTCGTCAGCAGGCTCTTGGTGCCTCGTTCTGGCTCCAGGCCTGGAACATTGCTGTCCACCCTCTCTCCTCCGGGAGCCTGCTTCAGATTCTCAGGGTTTCTCCCCGCAGCAGAGCCCAGCTCTCCCTCTCATGTCCTCACCGTAACCATAGTAAGCATTTAGAACCGGTCCACAGGTGCCTTGCAGAATGGATGGGCGAACAGGTCAGAGAGTAAGGCATGGGCCCCAGTCACATCCTAATAAGGAGCGAGTGATCCCCTGGAGGCCCCTTGAGCTGATGAAGCAGCGTGGGAATGCCGAAGGCTGGCAGTGGGGCCGGATCGTGCGTTCACGCCAGAAGGAGCCAGAATCCCAGTCACCGTTCCCCCGGGGGTTAGGGGGAAGACACCGGGGCAGGGACTCGGGCCAGAAAGGAAGAGGTGGCCGAAGAGCGGAGGGCCGGGTGCAAATCACAGCAGGCGCTCAGCTCAGACACCAAGCCAGCGAGATCCTGTGACGGACGCTTGGGACTGACCGAGAGGAAATGCCCGCAGGTGCAGCTGAGAGCACCCGAGAGCGGCGCTGGAGTCTCCAGTCCTTGCTACTTTACTGCCTGGAGCAGGGGAAATGAGGCCAACCTCCAGGAGGAGTGCCGCGGGAGCCGGCAAATCTGCCCAGGGTTCCCTGCGGCTCTCGGGATCCCTTCCCCTTGGATTATAATTCCCTCATTAGTAAGCACTGCCTCGGCTCGGTGCCCACCGCATTGCCCTGCTCGTCCATCCCACGGCTGTGTATCGAGCACTTCTTACGTGAAAGCCGGCTCCAAAGTCCTGCACCAATAAATATGCAGTGAATCCGTCGTGTCACTCATTATATTGAGGTGGTGTGAAGAAGTTTCTGGAGAGGAACCAGCAGGGTTTTACTGAGCTGCCCCTGGAAAGGAAATATGGGCGGCCCACCACCGAGGCCAGGGCTGGTCAATGGGGAAAGCGACCGATCTGAAGACCGACCCCTAGAAAAACACGCCCAAACCCAGCCCAGAGAGCCGGCGAGAGGCGAGAAGGCTTGGGCATTTCCTGCAGAGAGAGGGAAGCTTTTCCTAATGAAGCAAAGCGACACACAGGACCCGCTAAAGCACAGACCGGCGCTTAGACGAGACGCCTCGGGGGTCAGGGGGAAGAATCTGCAGCGCTGTCCCCAGCCAGCCCCTGCTCCCTCCTGGGCTCCACAGTAGAGCCCCATGACAGAGAAGGCTGCACACTTGGCGCTCCCAAGGAAAAGCGTGCTTTGTTCCTGGTGCAAAGGACATTTTACGTACGTAGATCTGGTCTGCCCTTGCCTCTTCTGGGCCTCAAACCCTCAAGGGCTTTGCTCCTCAAAGTGTGCTGTGGCCTGTGGGCTGGCAGCAGCATCTCTTGGGAGCTGGCCAGAAATGCAGACTCCCGGGGCCCACCCTGGTCCTACTGAGCCAGAAACTCCCTGAAGGGGAGGCACAGGTGACCCTTTGCACTGTCACATGAAGGCTATGTGGGGGACAGGCTGATCACTGCGGCTCGGGCTCTCAGAGCAAAGCGGCTGCTCTCTAGACCCGCAGGGACCAGAACCCCTGTGGGGCCACCTTGGGGGCCTGGTGCTGAGTGTGAAAAGAGAGGCAGCTATTTGAAAAGAGATGGCTTGGTCCCAGAGAGCAAAAATATTTAGAATCCTTTTTGCAAGGGATCTTCCAAAAGTTCATGGGAAACAAGTGTTAAGAAAAAACTGTGCTTGGATTTCAAAAAATTTTTGCACTAGAATAAGTTTGTCTTTTAATTCCATTTGCTATAAATTTTAAAAATGACCTTGCATATATTTATGGGAGAGAGGGATGAAGGCTTGTCAGACGGATGAGGGCTGTGAACTTCAGTGGATGTAGCCATTGCCAATTATCTGTTTGCTTTTCTGTGTTAGTGAACAGCAGGCTAAACCTGTCTTCACTGTCTGCACTTGGCAGAAGTCCTGTAAATGCAGATTCAATAAGTGCATGAGACAAAAGACCAATAAAGTATAGCATAGAACTTAAGAGCTTGCAAACCACTGGAGTCGGAATCTTGGCTCTGCCACTTGCTAGCTGTGAAATTAGAGCAGGTTACATAGTCTGGGTACCTCAGTTCCTTCTATGAAATTGTGACTGTAATAGAATCTAGCCGTAGAGTTACTATGTTGCATAAATACATTAAATCCATATTTTACAAGTGTTCAGGAAAGCACAGCTGTCGATGTGGAAATAGCACGGATGGATGGGAATGGCGCTGAGGCCACCTGAAAGGACAGGACTGGGCACCTCGAGAGGCTGAGCAATGAGCAGAACAAAGATCCAACAGAAGGGGGCCGGCGCTGTGGCTCAGCGGGTAGAGCTGCCGCCTGCAGCGCCAGCATCCCACATGGGCGCTCGTTCTAGTCCCAATGGCTCCACTTCCAATCCAGCCCTCTGCTATGGCCTAGAAAAGCCACAGAAAATGGCCCAAGTCCTTGGGCCCTGCACCTGTGTGGGAGACCTGGAAGAAGCTCCTGGCTCCTGGCTTCAGATTGGCCCAGCTCCAGCCATTGCAGCCATTTGGGGAGTGAACCAGCAGATGGAGGAGGACACATCTCTCTGCTTCTCTAACTGCCTTTCAAATAAATAAATAAAACTTTAAAAAAAAAAAAAAAAAGATCCAGAAAGTTAACTGGGGTCCAGGCCAGACCCTGCCCATTCCACATGTCCTCAGCCCCAGGAGGCTGTGCCTCGTGCCCACCAGCCACTCATCCGTCCATACTCACTCTCTTTCCTTCTTTTCTGCAGGAAAATGTTTCTCTGATCAAGGAAATCAATGAGCTACGCAGAGAGCTGAAGTTCACCCGCTCTCAAGTCTATGACCTTGAATCGGCTCTGAAATTAACCAAGAAAATCCGACCACAAGAAGCTCCAGAAGCAGGTAATATTGCCAGTGGCCGGGCAGGTGTGCACTGAGTCAGGGACCAACAGCAGAGATCTCTCTTTGGCTTTCTCCTCTAGCAGGTGGCAGCCACCCCATGGCCTTCTGAGCCTGCAGGCCACAGACCTGCTGGCCCCAGGCCTGTGTGGACCTGAGCAGTTCCAAACACTCCCAGGCCTCAGTCCCCAGCCTGCAATCCTCAGGGTTAGCTAGCGTGCAGAATCCAGAATCTTTGCAGTTTTAGGAAAAGCAGACGGAGCTGTGTGTTACATAACATCCCCAGGGGGTCTGGGGCAGCACCCTGCAACCAAACTCATTAGTATTCAGTAGTGATATATGAATATTCATGCCAAGCTTCATGAATTTTGGAAAAAGTGTTCTGTTTTTAGATCATTTTGCACTCTGGAATTATGGATAAGGGGGTTATGGGCCCGTACAATTAAATGAAGACCAAAAGGAAGATGAGATGCTATTTAAAGGGAGACAGACAAGAATTACATAAGAAATATTAAATGAGTTACTGCAATCATATCCTAAAGTTCCTCTGGATTTCTGACAGCCAAGGCAAAAAGGGAATCAAAGGAGTAAGACGGTGTTAACCTGGTCCTCATTCTATGACAAAAGCAAGTTTTTTCTTCTTTTTTCCTTGGAGAAACAGACCTTTCCCTGGCACTGAATTCCATGAGAAAGTTATCACGTGACTTCTTGAGAAAGGAGTGTTGCATAACAGTGCACGAACTTTAACCACAGTCCTGCAGGCCATAAAAAACATGCCACAGGTGTCCACTTACCTGCGGGAGACAAGACCCCAGCGGGTGGGGGTGGGGTGGGGGTGGGGGTGGGTGTGGTTCCACACTCCTGGGGGAATGCGACAGCAGGAGTACAGCCTGGGGCGCTTTGAATGGAAGCCTCTCAGGGCTGTGGACTGAGTCTTTCAGATGTCAGCTGTCTGTGGTTACCAAAGATATTATCACCCAGGGAGGGTGGCTGAGGCTCTGAAACTGTTACAAAGTGACATCTCTATGTGTGAGCATATGAATACGTATCACATACAGGTATATGTGGGTACAATTATGTTGCCTCGTGTGCCCTTCTGAGAGTCGGGCCTCCGAGTAGTAGTGCAGGTGCGAGGCCACGGCTTGTGTTGCACAATTGAGACACTGACCTCTCTCTCTCTCGGAGGTCAAGCCCAAATGGCCTGTGGACAATTGCAAAACATCCCAAATCCCCCAGGCACCCTAACAGGTGCTCAGTCAGGACCTCCTCCGGGTGCTGTGTGATCTGACCAGGTCCGCGATACTATTATGGGATGTCCAGCCATACACGGGCACTGAGAGCAGAGTCTCTTGAATGCTGGGGACCCATCCTCCAGCGGCAGCGACTGTCACCTCCTCACACGCTCACCAGGGATCACTTTGGAGCCAGCCAAGCATCCCACCATTTGTGTGATAACAGTTTCACTCCGGGAGGGTTTCATCTGTAACAACTAAAAACAAGCATGAGCAGCTTTCTGCCTGGATTGTGAAAACCCCAAGTCTCACCTCTAATTCTGAACGTGAGCCCCCAAAACACGCCAGCTCAAAGCGTACAGCCTCAAGCTGTGTAGGAGTGGGCAGTTCAGTTTATCTGTGTAAGAGAGGCTGCCATCCACAAACCATGATTAAAAGCAGCGTGGTGCTAAGTTCCCATGCACTCGGCCGTGAGCTAACAGACCTGGCTGCTACCCTGCTTGATTTTCAGTCACAAAAACGGCGTCATCAGAACTGTGACTAGAGGTGGCGAGTTGGAAAGCTTTTGAAGTGACATAAACAAGCCGATGGAAGAAAACGACCGCAAAGGGAGTAAGAGACACAAAATTTTGGAAGCTGCGACCTGTGTGGGTGAATGGTAACCCACAGAAAGCCTGAGAAATGTGAATCCTAAGCCAGAAGTGGGGAGCCCAAAAGAAACCTAATGAGTACCCCAAACCCTCCACAGCCTCAGGAATTCTCAAGAGCGCACAGGAAGTGGAGGGGAAAGTAGAGCGGGAAAGAGGAGGAAAAATAAGGGAAATCTGTTGAAGAAGATGTCGGGTCCATCTCTTACCCAATAGAAGGCTTAAAAACAGACCCCAGGGCCAGTGCTGTGGTGTAAGGTCGGCACCTGATTTGAGTCCAGGCTGTTCCACTTCTGATCCAGCTCCCAGCTGATGCACCTGGGAAAGCAACAGAAGATGGCCCAAGTGCTTACCCCCCTGTACCCATATGGAAGACCCAGATGGAGCTCCAGGCTCCTGGCCAAGCTCCCACTGTTATAGCTATTTGGAGAGTGAACCATGGAAGATTCTCCCTCTCCCTCCCCCTCCCCCTCCCCCTCCCCTCCCCCTCTTTCTCTCACCCTCTGTCTCTGTAACTCTGCCTTTCAAATAAATGAATCTTTTAAAAGAATAGACCCACATCAAGTCATCATCAAATTTCAAAATATCAGAGTACAAAAAAAAAAAAGAAAGAAAAAACAAATTTCCAAAAGGAGTAAGAGGTTTCCCACAAAGGATCAATAATCCTGCTTACAGTATACAATATCAACACACAAAGAACAGTTGCACTTTTTGCACACAGCAATAAACACTCTAAGAAGGAAAATTAGACATCAGTTCCATTTACAATAGCATCAGAAAGAATAAAATACTTAGGGATAAATTTAACCAAAGAGGCAAAAGACTGAAAACTGCAAAACATCACTGAAAGAGAGAAGACACCAATAAATGGAAAGACACCCATGTTCACAGATTGGAAGACTTACCACATTCTACCACACTACCCAAAGTATCTACAGATTCTGTGTGATCTTTACCAAAACCCCAGTGACGTTTTTACAGAAACACAAAAACCTGTCCTAAAATTCCTGCAGAGTCTCAAATTACCCTAAGAGGCCAAAACAGTCTTTAAAAAGAACAAAGTGGGGCGTTTCACACTCCCTTGTTTCAAAAATTACAACAAAGCTACAGTAATTAAAACAGTATGGGGCCAGCATAAAGAAAAATATAGACCAAGGTAATACTATTGAGATTCAGAAATAAACAATTGCACATAGGAGCAAATGATTGTCAGCAGAGGTGCCAAACCATTCAATGAGGAATGGACAATCTTTTCAGCACCTAGTGTTGGAAAAATGGGTATCTGTGTGCAAAAGAATGAAGGTGGACCATGCAAAATAACACAAATGTATCAAATATTACACATAAGAGTTAAAACTGTAAACCCTCTAGAAGAAAGCATACAGGAAAATCATCATGACGTCTGATTTGACAACCATGTCATTGGTAGATCATACCAAAAACACAGGCAACAAAATAAAAATAGTTGCAAATCATATGCCTAGTAAAGAATTGATATCCAAGGGGCCGGCACTGTGGCATAGCAGGTTAAGCTGCCACCTGCAGTGCCAGCATCCATATGAGCGCCGGTTCGAGTCCTGGCTGCTCCACTTCTGATCCAGCTCTCTGCTATAACTATGACCGGGGAAAGCAGTAGAAGATGGCCCAAGTCCTTGGGCCCCTACACCCTCATGGGAGACCTAAAAGAAGCTCCTGGCTCCTGGCTTTGGATCAGTGTAGCTCCAGCTGTTGCAGCTAATTGGGGAGTGAACCAGTGGATGGAAGACCTCTCTCCCTTTCTCTCTCTATGCCTCTCTTCTCTGTGTAACTCTGACTTTCAAATAAATAAATAAATCTTTAAAAAAAAGAATCGATATCCAGAAAAACAGGAATATAAAGAACTCACCACCAACAACAAAAGTTAAAAATGGGCAAAAGTCTTGAATAGACATTTTGCCAGAGAGAATACACAGATGGCCAATAAGCATATGAAAAGATACTCAATATTGCTAACCAGTAGGAAAGTACAAATCGAAACCACAATGAAATAATACTACTCACTCATTAAAAAGGCTGTTATTTAAAAAAATTAGAGGCCAGTGCTCTGACATAGCAGGTAAAGCCGCCTCCTGCAATGCCGACATCCCATATGGGTGCCAATTCAAGTCCCGGCTGCTCTACTTCCAATCCAACTCTCTGCTATGGCCTGGGAAAGCAGTGGAAGATTGCTCAAGTCCTTGGGCCCTTGCACCCATGTGGGAGACCTGGAAAAAGCTCCTGGTTCCTGGCTTCGGATGGGCCCAGCTCTGGCCATGGAAGCCATTTGGGGAGTGAACCAGCGAATGGAAGACTCTCTCTCTGTCTCTTTGTAACTCTGCCTTTCAAATAAATAAATAAATAAATATTTTTTTAAAAATCAGAAAATAGCAACTGTAGGAAAGAATGTTGGGAAATTGGGATGTTTGAGCCCTGTTGGTGGGGTTGTTAAATGGTGCAGCTACTGTATAAAAGAGTACAGCAATTCCTTGAAAAATTAAAAATAAGATTACCGTATGATCCAGCACCTCCACTTCTGAATATATACTTGAAAGAATTGAAAGCCATGACTTAAAGATGTTTGTATACACCATGCTCCTAACAGGATTACCCACAGTTGCCAGAAGGTATACACAACACAGTTGTCCGTTGATGCGTGGGTGTTATGGTGTAGCAGGTAAAGCCCCCATGATGCCAGCATCCTGCTGCTCCACTTCCAGTCCAGCTCCCTGCCAGGGGCCTAGAAAAAGCAGCCAAAGATGGCTCAGGTGTTTGGGCCCCTACCACCCATGCAGGAGACCCAGAAGAAGTTCCTGGCTCCTGGCTCCTGGCTCCTGGCTTTGGTCGTTGCAGCAGTCTGGAGAGTGAATCAGCAGATGGAAGATGTCTCTCTCTCTGAACTCTTTCAAGTAAATAAAATAAATATTTTTAAAATGTTAATAGTAATATTTAATATAAAATATTAAAATATACATACAATTAAATATTATTAAACCTTAAAATGGAGGGAAATTCTGACATGTTACAAGACAGATGAATCTTAAAGATATTCTGCTGATATCTTTTTGACCTTATTTATTTGTTTGTTTTTTTTTTTTTTTGCTTTTCTTTTGGAATTATTTTATTTATTTGAAAGACAGAGTTACAGACTCCTAAGTCTTTTTTTAAGAACTATTTTATTATTTGAAAGAGTTACAGAGAGAGGTCAAGCTAGAGAGAGAGGTCTTCCATCCGCTGGGTCACTCCCCAGATGACTGCAACAGTCAGAGCTGCACCAACCTGAAGCCAGGAGCCAGGAGCTTCCTCCAGGTCTCACACGTGGGTGCAGGGGCCCAAGGACTTGGGTCATCTTCCACTGCTTTCCCAGGCCAGAGCAGAGAGCTGGATCTGAATAGGCACAACCATGGCTCGAACCAGTGCCCCTATGAGATGCCAGCACTGCAGTCTGGGGCTTTAACCTGATGTGCCATAGTGCCAGCCCATTTTTGTTTTTTAAGTTGAAAGACACAGAGAGAGACAGACAGGGAGCTTCCATGTGCTAGTTCATTCCTCAGATGCCTGCAACATCCAGGGCTGGGCCAAGCCCAAGGAGGAGCCCAAAACTCAACCCAGGCCTCAGTGGCTGGGACTCAGCCTTTTGAGCCATTACACGCCATTTCCCAAGGTGTGCATTAGCAAGAAGCTGGACTCAGAAGTGCAGCTGGAACCTGAACCCAGGCACTCCAGTATGGGATATAGGCATCCCAAGCAATGTCTTAACTACTGTGCCAAATGCCCACCCATCTCCTAATGTCTTAATAAGCTAGTAACCAGGAGCCAGCATTGTGCCACTATAGGTTAAGCCACCACCTGCAATGCCATCATCCCATATGGGCACCAGTTGGAGTCTCCACTGAGCCTCTGATCCAGCTCCTCGCTAACGCACCTGGGAAAGCAGCAGCAGATGGCCCAAGTACTTGGGGCCCTGCCATCCACGTGGGAGACCTGGATGGAGGTTCTGACTTTGATCTGGCCCAGCCTTGGCCATCATTTGGGGAGTGAATCAGCAGATGGAAGATCTCTCTGCCTCACCCTGTCTCTCTCTGTAACTCTGCCTTTCAAATGGATACAAACATCTTATTTAAAAAAAAAAAACAGTTATAAAAGGAAAAATATTGTATAATCCCACTGAAATGAGGTCCTCAGAGTACTCAGAGTTTCCAGGGGGTGAGGAGTGCAGAGGAATGGGTAGGGTTGAGTGGGTACAGAGTATGAGTTGGGTGAGATGCGAAGGCTCCGGAGATGGATGGTGATAAATGTTGTCCAACAGTATGAGCGTATTCAAAGCCACAAACTGTACATTGAATATAGTAAATCTCACGTATATTTTACTACAACTTTTTTTTAAAAAATTTAAGATTTATTTTAATTTTTTGGAAGAGTTAGAGAGGTAGAGACAAAGCAAAAGGTCTTCCATCCGTTGGTTCATTCCCCAAATGGCCACAATGGCCGGAGCTGAGCCCATCTGAAGCCAGGAGCCAGGAGCTTCTTCTGGGACTATCACAAGGGTGCAGGGGTCCAAGCACTTAGACCATCTTCCACTGCTTTCTCAGGCACATTAGCAGGGAGCTCGACTGGAAATGGAGCAGCCAGGACTCAACAGGTGGGCACATGGACTGCTGGCACCGCAGGCCCAGCTTGAACCCACTGTACCACAGCACTGGGCCCTACAATTTTTAAATTTAAAACATTGTGATTATGCAGTCACCCAAGTAGCACCATAGGAAAAAGGTTTCTTTGTTTCTCCTTTTGACATATGACAATGTTTCTCCTTTTGACATATGAAAGAATCAAACAACAACATCCCAGTTGCACTGGGCTTCTCACCAAAGGCTGGATGCTGGAAGCTAGCTGGATGCCGGAAGGCATGGATCAGCGCCTTTCATCTTCCAAGGAAAAGTGACTTCCAAGTCAGAATTCTGTACTAGCCTAACTCTCGGTCAAGGGCGAGGTTAGGATTAAAGCATCTTCAGGGCCTTAGTAAACTTACCTCCATGCACACTTTCTCAAGAAGCTACACATGGATGCTGTTCACCAAACAAAGAAAGCAAGCTGAGAAAGAAGCCATGGCATTCAAGAGACAGGACACTCAAATAGGAGAGCTGCAAAGGAACCCCTAAAGTAATGGTGAAGGACGGCCCCGGAAAACAGCTCTCCGCAGGACTCCGAGCAGTCGGTTTAGGTGGAGTAGCTGAGAAGGCACTTGGAGGAGATGAAACTGATGGGAACATGCACACAACTACAGGAATTAGCAATGCGTGCATACAAAATTCAGCAAGTGAAACAACAAGACAGTTATGAACTCCAGGGCAAGCAAATTGTGCAGAGAAGAAAAATGAGTTATTCTATACAGTGTGGCTCAGCTGTAACCAGCAGTTACATAAATCATTGTAATATAAATTCTGACCATTGATCCACTCAAAATTCAGGGAGTGACAGGAAGGGAAATCCACACTGGGCAAGGGAGGGGACTGAAGTAAAGTTAAACACTCATCTTTCATGGGGAGAAGACAACAGAAAATGCCTGCACATGAGAGAGGTAATAAAAGCGCATTAATCAGAGAAAGCAGAGTGTAGACGTTCATACCAGAAGAATTAGCAAAGTAACTGAACCACTGCCTCTGAGGATTGAGAAGTGACGTGGAAGATGGAATGGGTGATTACTGTTATTTGTAATAAGACTTACAGCATTATTTGATTCTGTGGTCATATATGGCTTTGATGAATAATAATTCTTAAATTAACAAAATATATCATTAGGAAAAGCCTACTGCCCTTCCAGTTTCCTAGTGCAGATGTAGGTTTTAAAAAGAAAGAAAAAGAAAAGTCAAAGCAATATGGAGTGGGTTAGGAAGCTGAAGTTTAACTAGAGGGAGAAGCTAGCTCACACGGGGAGAAAGGTGAGATAAGTATCTGGGTCAGCCCGGCCTCTGGAGGAAGGGAAGCAAAACATTGGGAAAGCGCTCGCCGGAGCCCACCCTCAGGCTGGTGCAAGTCCCACACTTACACTCAGAATGTGGCTCAGAGCAGCCCTAGCTGACAATGTAGTTTAAAATGACCCTGCACTAATAATGTCCCCAGTTTTCAAGCAGAAGTAAATGCTAATTCCCTCTGAAAAAGCAGATTTTTTTTTTCCTGACAGGCAGAGTGGACAGTGAGAGAGAGAGACAGAGAGAAAGGTCTTCCTTTGCCGTTGGTTCACCCTCCAATGGCCGCCGCGGTCAGCGCGCTGCGGCCGGTGCACCGCGCTGATCCGATGGCAGGAGCCAGGAGCCAGGTGCTTCTCCTGGTCTCCCATGGGGTGCAGGGCCCAAGCACCTGGGCCACCCTCCACTGCACTCCCTGGCCATAGCAGAGAGCTGGCCTGGAAGAGGGGCAACCGGGACAGAATCCGGCGCCCCGACCGGGACTAGAACCCGGTGTGCCGGCGCCGCTAGGCGGAGGATTAGCCTAGTGAGCCACGGCGCCGGCCCTGAAAAAGCAGATTTAAACCCAGTCTTCGGCCGGCACCGCGGCTCACTAGGCTAATCCTCCGCCTAGTGGCGCCGGCACACCAGATTCTAGTCCCGGTCGGGGCGCCGGATTCTGTCCCGGTTGCTCCTCTTCCAGGCCAGCTCTCTGCTGTGGCCAGGGAAGGCAGTGGAGGATGGCCCAGGTGCTTGGGCCCTGCACCCCATGGGAGACCAGGAGAAGCACCTGGCTCCTGCCTTCGGATCAGTGCGGTGTGCCAGCAGCAGCGCGCCAGCCGTGGCGGCCATTGGAGGGTGAACCAACGGCAAAGGAAGACCTTTCTCTCTGTCTCTCTCTCCCTATCCACTCTGCCTGTCAAAAAAAATAAAAATAAAAAAATAAACCCAGTCTTCGATGAATTCCCATAGATAATGTTCCAACGATCATGAGCACTCAACCAAAAATCACGAAATGTAAGAGAAAATAAATTGCCATGAATGAAAAACAACAAGAATGTTGAGTGACAGAGTAAGACCAATTAAAAAAAAAGGATAGTAGAATGACTAAAATAAGAATGTTCAATATGTTAAAAGAAATAAAAGAGGAATTTGAAAATAAGACTAAAAAAGGCAAGAGTTTCCCAAAGTTGTATAAGCAGATTTAAAAAAAAAAAAAAAAACAAATGCTTCTGGAAATTAAAACTATAGTGCTCATACTTAGAAGCCCCATGAACAGATTAATTAGACACAAACGAAATCAATGAGAAGTAAAATAAAATGCCCAGACTGCGACCCCTGCGCTGCCCTGGGCTTTCGCATGTGTGGGAAGAGCCTGCCCGTGCAGCACGTGGAGCAAGGAGCTGGTGTTGTGTGAAGGCTGATGGGGGGAGCAGACTGTGCCAGGGAAGAGGAAGCCGCTGAGGGAGCAGGTGGGGACGTGAGGTGAGAGCGCACCGGCCCCAGCAGGTGGGCGGGCTTGGAGGCCTGTGCTGCTGCGCCTGCCCCCTGGAGCCCCAGAGCCTGACTGAGTGCATGGTTACCGGGGCAACCAGGGGCAGGGACAGCGTGAAGGATCAAGACCCAGGAAATGAAGAAATACTAAAAGGTTCAAGAGCCTAGAAATTGCGGGAAAGGAGACACTTTGAGGAGCAAAGGGCAAAAGTGAAGAGCCAGGCAGGAAAGGGACCCGTCTTCTGCTGTCTTCTGTCCAGGAGACATCTGACCACGGTCAAGGACTGGGCACGGCTTCTCAAGGAAGTAGGTGGATGTGATCCTTTAACAGTGAGGGAGAGGAGGAGGGGGAGGGGCAGAGGGAGCCCTGGCCGGCTCTGGACAGAAACCCCACGAGGGGCTGGAAACCCCGAAATGCAAACACTGAGAGCTGCTCATCTCAGGTTTGGGCTGGACAGGGCTCCCAGAACGCAGCGGGCTGTTGAAGAAACAGGGGCCTAAGTGGTCTGAAAAGTGAGTCTCAAAGGAGCCCACGTGCCCGGGGGTGGGGGGCGTATACCAGAGGAAGAGGGCTCGGCTCCGGGACCACGTGTGTTGGGCATGAGGCAGTGAGAGAGGCTGTGGTCCGAGAATGAAACACCAGCGCAAGGGATTCAAAGATGCGGGGTCCCGCGTGGCTCTGAGAGAGAAGATGCCGCGGCGCGAGTGCTGACGTGGAGCAGAGCCAAGTCATTAGTGCTGGGGTTCAGCTCGGGGGGCCATGGATCCTCTGGACACCGGCCTTGCCCAGGATGATGGCCGAACCTGAGACAGAGAGGGTGATGGAGAGTCGGGGAGAGTCCCTGAGAGCAGCCGTGAGCAGCCACTCCGGGAGGGGCAGGGCTTCCCGGGAGGAGGGCTGGTGGCTCAGAAGGCAGTGCCACCCCTCCTGAGGGGAGGGGGTGCGAGAATGAGGAAGGGCCTTAGGGCAGGCGGACTCGGAGGGTCAAGGTCAGCATTTGCCTTGCCACTCAGAGCTATGACTCAGTCTCTCTGGGACTGAGTACCTCCCCCCCACCCCCCGCCCCGGGCTGGTGCCCAGTACATGTTTGAAGGCAGAGGGAGGAGAGGCGAGGCTGCAGCTGACCTGTGAGCAGGTACTCATTGTCCTGCCGTGTCCCCTACAGTGCCCAGCAAGGAGTCGCTCAGCGTCTCTCCCACCATGAGACTGAATGAGCAGGAGGAAACTGGGAGAATCATTGAAATGCAGCGCTTGGAAATCCAGCGCCTCCGAGACCAGATCCAGGAGCAGGACCAGGTCCCAGGGCTCCACACCCTCGCTGGAATTCGGCTGCCTTCCCTCAACTCTGAGATGGACTTTGAGGTGGAGACCCGGTGACCCCCTCTGGAGAGCCATTTCCGGCCACAGCCAGAAGCAGCACTGCGTGTGTCCCCGGGCCTGCCAACTCGAGCCCCTGCAGTGCGGACCCGCTCCCCAGGGACCTGGGAATACGGTCAGAATAAAGGTGTTTGCCCAGACCCTTGTCCATCTCCTGCTTAGCCAGTGCCTAGGGCAGGGGACGGAAGGAGGGGCGCTCCACACCTGCAAGATCACTGCCACTTGTCCCTGCCCCAGCACAGGGCTGCCTGACGCTGCAGGGCTCACAGCAGACCCTGTCCCCACTGGGCCTCAATGATGGGGCCGCCTGCCCCTGTGCTTGGTGTCACCACCTGCCCCGGTGCTGGGTGTCACTGCCTGCCTCTTCTCACCTGGCTTCCGCATCTGCCAGCCGAGTCAGGACCACTAGAGCCTCCTACATTCTCTTCTCTGTGAAATGAGATGAAGCTTTCTGAGGATTTTTACATCTCTGTGAAGATGAGGGAAAAGGGCACAGAGAGTTAAGCCGCCAATTGGGATGTTGTCATCCCATATGACCACTAGTTCCAGTCCCAGCGGCCCCACTTCCAATCCAGCCTCCTGCTAATGCACCTGGGGAGACTGCAGAACATGGTCCGAGTACTTGGGTCCCTACCACCCACTTGGGAGACCCCGATGGAGTTCTAGGCTCCTGGCTTCCGCTTAGCCATTGCAACCATTTGGGGAGTGAACCAGCAGGTAGAAGGTCTGTGTCTGTGTCTGTGTGTGTGTGTGTGAGAGAGAGAGAGAGAGACACTTTCTCTCTAACGCTGCCTTTCAAATAAATCAATAAATCTAAACAGAAAAAGAGGGAACCATAAGAAAATAGAATAATGAACCTGGCGGAGTTCCCGGAACTTTCCTCGCGATTTTGCATCATCCCTGGGATGACAAGCAAGGCTCCCTGCTTTGTGCTTCCTTCATCGCTGTCAGGTCACTCTCGCCTGGTTATCTTGGCTCTGCAGGGCCCTGCCCGGCTCCTGCATTTCTGGGTGGGTGGGGACACTCCTGCCCCTAGTAATTCCTCTCAGGCCCCATCCTGGGACACCCAGCCATCTGTAGGTACCAGGAAAGATCATTCTCTATGAACTAAGGAGCAAAGAGATGAACCCACATGTCCCTGCCTTTACTACAGAGGCCAGGCCCGTCTCCATTTCCCAAAGAAAGATTTAGGCCCAGGGCCCTGCTGGCCAACCCCCCCCCCCCCCGGCTGTCTTAAACCTGGCATCTCCAAGGCACCGCCCATCTCTCCCCAGGCTGCCAGGCTGCCGCTCTCACTGCTCTGGGGTTAGTTCTCACGGCGAGAGCCGAGGCTCAGCTGTCCCACCGGGCAAGGCTCTCTTGAAGGCTGAGGTGACACGAGGAAGGTGCAGGGCAGAGGTAAAAATCAAAGTTCCCCGCAGGGCCTCCTCCATGATCCGCTCCCTGGCCCAGCCTGCTCCCCACCAGGGCCCTGCAGCAGGGAGACTGGATCCCAAAAGCAGGCACCCCTGAGAGGCTCAGCCACGGAGATTCCATTTCCCAAAGGAATGGGCCCTGCTGTACTCCAACCCCCTCATTGCAAACTGGCATCTTGGCTCTGCCTTTAAAGAAGAAACTGCCTCAAAATGAGATTAGGGGAGGGTGGAGGCATTGTGGGGCAGCAGGTGGAGCTGCCACTGGATGCCCACGTCCTGTACTGGGGCACTTGGTTCAAGCGCTGGCTTCACTACCTCGGATCCAGCTCCCTGCTAATGTGCCCTGGCTGCAGCAGACAATGCCTCGAGCACTTAGGCCCTTGCCAACTACACAGGAGACCCGAATGGAGTTCCTAGCTCCTGGCTTCGGCCAGGCCCAGCACTGGCTATTGTGAACATTTATAGAATAAATCAACAGATGGAAGCCTTCTCCCACCCCTGCTAGTCTGCCTTTCAAATAAAGTAAATTTTTTAAAAGATTTATTTTGGCCGGTGCCGCGGCTCACTAGGCTAATCCTCCGCCTAGCGGCGCCGGCACACCGGGTTCTAGTCCCGGTTGGGGCGCCGGATTCTGTCCCGGTTGCCCCTCTTCCAGGCCAGCTCTCTGCTGTGGCCAGGGAGTGCAGTGGAGGATGGCCCAGGTGCTTGGGCCCTGCACCCCATGGGAGATCAGGAAAAGCACCTGGCTCCTGGCTCCTGCCATCGGATCAGTGCGGTGCGCCGGCCGCAGCGCGCTGGCCACGGCGGCCATTGGAGGGTGAACCAATGGCAAAGGAAGACCTTTCTCTCTGTCTCTCTCACTGTCCACTCTGCCTGTCAAAAAAATAAATTAATTAATTACTTAATTAAATTAAATAAAAAGATTTATTTTACCCATTTGAAAGGCAGAGCTACAGAGAGAGAGGGAAAGACAGAAAGATCTAGATCTTTCATCTGCTGGTTCATTCCCTAGATGGCCACTATGGCCAGGGGTAAGCCAGGCTGAATCCAGGAGCCAGGAGCTTCTTCTGGGTCTCCCCTGTGGGTGCAGGGCCCAAGCACATGGGCCATTCTCTGCTGCTGTCCCAGGAGCACCAGCAGAGAGCTGGATCAGAAGTGGAGCAGCCAGGTCTCGAACCAGTGCACATATGGGATGCCGGTGCTGCAGATGGCAGCTTTACCTGCTATGCCACAACGCTGGCCCAGAAAGTAAACCTTTAAAAGAAAAAGAATCTAGGTGGGTGGATCAATAAGGCCAGGTGGTGCGGGGCCGTGAAGGTACATAAACGATACGGAAGTGTCCAGAGTCCAGTGCCGAGCCGCCGTGAGTCACCGCCCCTGTTTTCAAACCCCTGCCACACCGGGCTGCTTTCAGCTCCTGTGCTAGGCCAAGGTCGTTCCTACCTCTGAGTCTTCCACACGTTTGTTGCCTCCACTTGCAGTTGTCACCCCACACTGGCGCTGTGAACCCGCCTGTCCAGATCTTGGTTTAAATGTCACTCCCTCGGCAAAATGGGCCCTGGCCGCCCCCCACCCGCAAATTACACCCACCTTACTGCTTTCCTTCCTGACCCCAACTGCACTGTGTCCATTTGGCTGGCTCATACCCACCTCTCCTCCTAGGAGAGTTCCAGGATAGTGGGAGCTATGTCTGCTTTTTTTTTTTTTAATTTATTTATTGGGGCTGGCACTGTGGCATAGCAGGTAAAGCTACCACCTGCAGTGCCAGCATCCCTTATGGGCGCTGGCTCTTCTGAGAGCCAGGGAAGAAATCCCTGCAGCTAGGATGATGGGTTTTTCAACTGGAAAGTGTCTTAGAGTCAGGCCGCAGTAGGTTAGGCTGCACTTGCGATGCCAGATCGCCAGTTAATGTCCTGGCTGCTCAGCTACCAGACCAGCTCCCTGCTGATGCACCTGGGAAGGCAGCGAATGACCCAAGTGCTTGGGCCCCTGCACCCATGAGGAGACCCGGATGAAGTTCCTGGCTCCTGGTTTCCTCCTGGCCCAGCCTCATCAGTTGCATGTGGCCATTTAGGGAGTGATCCAACAGATGGAGAGTTTCTCTCTCTCTCTCTCTCTCTCTCTTTCTCTCTGCTTTTTTTTTTTTTTTTAAAGACTTATTTGTCTATTTGAAAGGTGGAGTTACAGAGACAGAGAGAAAGGTCTTCTATCTGCTGGCTCACTGCCCAAATGGCTGCAACAGCCGGAGCTGGGCCAATCTGAAGCCAGGAGCCAGGAGCTTCCTCCGGGTTTCCCACGTTGAATGCAGGGGCCCAAGCACTTAAGCCATCTTCTGCTGCTTTCCCAGACCTCAGCAAAGAGCTGGATCAGAAGTGGGACAGCCAGCACTTGAACCATATGGGATACTGGCACTGCAGGCAGCGACTTTACCTGCT
This sequence comes from Oryctolagus cuniculus, assembly GCF_964237555.1. Classification (NCBI taxonomy): domain Eukaryota; kingdom Metazoa; phylum Chordata; class Mammalia; order Lagomorpha; family Leporidae; genus Oryctolagus; species Oryctolagus cuniculus. The sequence continues at coordinate 129,765,999 of NC_091438.1, read as the reverse complement.
GTGCCACAGTGCCGCGCGCTCTCTCTCTCTCTCTCTCTCTCTGCCTTTCAAATAAATAAATCAAAATAAAAAGTATTTGGAGTCAAGACATCATATTTCACCCAGAAGATGGACCTCAGCTTACAGAGTAGGAAACCAACACCAGGGGGAGGAGGGGAGGAAGTAATTGGCATAGGAGGCGCCAGGGCTGCTGCCTAGCCTGCTCGATGGAGTGCAAAACCCATGTTCGTATGCCCCTTACCGGGGAGACAGCCAAACGAGGTGCCACAGCAGACGGTGGAGAGTGTGGGACTGGGACACCCAGAGAGCGCCTAAATCCGATAGAAAAGGAGCTGAAAAGCCCCAGGCCAAGCTAACCCCTGCCTAACTTAAACCTGGCTGCTGTCCAGCCAGTGAGGAGGAGGAGGAGGAGGAGGAGGAAGTCCAGGCCAAGGGGGAGTCCCACCCCAGCAGGGCCTGGCACCTTGGCCAGCAGTCAGCAGGGTGTTCCCTGGTGGCCCAGGGTAAACACTGCTCCGTGCTACTGAACCAAGGGCCAGAGGCACCACTGTGTTGACCTCTCCGTGTTCTGTGGTCAGAGCCCCCAGGTCAGCCTGGTGGCTGGCTGTGGCCTTGTCAGCTGCACCCCACACCTTCCTCTGCCTTGCCTGTCCCGGCTCCGTGAGGAGGGTGGAGATGCTCCCCTCTCGGGTGCCACTTCCTCCTTTGTGAAGTTTCTCTGGCCTGCTGACCCCTCATTGGCAGAGTGGGCCTGTGGCCACCTCTCCTGCGGTCACCCAAGTGATGGGGCCGTGGCACGTGGACTCCATGCTTGCTCTTCCGGCTGCCATCCATCAGTGAGCTCTGGGGACTCACTCAGTGCTGCAGTGACAGCTGGTGCCTTGGAGGGCTGCTGTGCCACCTTGCATAAAACTCCAGACTTTCTCTGAGCCTTGGATGTCTCCTGGGCCACTCTGCCTGCTCTGGGATATCGGCATTCATGGTGGCCAGACGGTAGGAGCCTCCTCTGCGCCCAAGACCCCACCCTGCAGGAGGCCCCGCCATCAACCTCCACCTTTCCCTGCTGCTTTTTACACAGAGCATGGCCACTGCTTCCCTCCTGCCATTACCAACCAGCTGTTCCTGGGGGCTGCCAGAGGGCCCTGGTGGGCCTGGGCACATTTTCATGCCCAGGGAGGGCTCCCCTTACCATCAACACCCTGGATTTGGGGAGGTGATAGAAAAGGCATCTTGGGGGACCAGCGTTATGGTAGAGCAGGTAAAGCCACCGCCTGCAAGGTCAGCATCCCATGGGAGAACCAGTTTGAGTCTGGGCTGCTCCACTTCTGATCCAGCTCCCTGCTAATGCGCCTGGGAAAGTAGCAGAAGATGCCCCAAGTGCCTGGGCCCCTGCACCCATGTGGGAGACCCAAAGGAAGCTCCTGGCTCCTGGCCCAGCCCTGGCCACTGCGGCCATTTGGGGAGTGAACCAGCAGATTTAAGATATCTGTGTGGGTGTGTATGTGTGTGTGCGTGTGTGTCCCTCTCTCTGTGTAATTCTGACTTTCAAATAAATAAATAAATCTTAAAAAAAAAAAAAAAGGCATCTCAGGACCAGAGTGGGTGCTTAATTCTGAGCACGTCAGATACAGCCGGAATCTGCAGAGCTGAGCTAGACTGGGGGAGAGTTACAAGGAAAGAATCTGCCACATGCCAGGTGGCAGGAGGGACTGGCTTTGGCTGATCACCAAAACCAGCAGAATGTGTGTGGATCGCTCACCCAGCACGTGGTGGGATTTGGCAGGGCGGCACCTGCGGCCCAGTGCTTTCTAAGCATCTGCTCTGTTACATTCACACATTTAACCCATTCAAGTGGGGGCTCTGGGATTCTAGCTCTGAACAGAGGAGCTCTGGGCACCCTTCATTGGCTACAAGTAACAGAAGCCAACTCCAGCCAGTTTAATCAAAACAGAAGTATTTATTCTGCGGCTCTGGGGATGTCTCCTGGAATCGTGTGGCCTCCAGGACTTGAAGCAGAGCCCATCCATCCCTTGTCCTTGCCCCTCTCCGCAGAGTGGCCTCCCAGAGCCTGTCCAGCCAGCAGAAGGGCACCTTAGCATCTGGCCCTCACAGAAGCCCCCAGACCGACCTGAAAAGCAGAACAATTCTAAGTGGCCAAAAGGGATTATTTGGGGCCTCATTTGAGCCTGGGGCTCACCTCTGTTCTGTCAGCTATAGCCATAGGTGGGGGTCACTGCCGGCCACCGGGGGTGGTCTTTGTGAGTGGGTACTCTGAGGGGTGTCTGTGTGGGGACCTGTCACTCACCGAGCGTGGGCATGGGTGCCTGGAGCAGTTACGTAACCTGCAGTTACATGGGGCTGTGTGCCTATGCTTCTCCAGTGGCCTAGGACGGGCCCATTGTGAGCCCCACTGTACCTCCAGCGCCTGCACAATACCTGGGCAGGGGCCGGCACTGGGGCACAGCGGGTTAAGCTGCCGCTGCCGCCATCACCAACATCCCTTATGAGTGCTGGTTCAAGTCCCGGCTGCTCCACTTCCAATCCAGCTCCCTGCTGATGCACCTGGGGAAGCCTGGGCCCCTGCATCCATGTGAGAGACCCAGATGGCGTTCTGGGCTCCTGGCTTCAGCCTGACCTAGTCCCGGCCATTGCAGTCATTTAGGAGGATGAAAGGTCTCTCCCCCTCCCCCTGTAACTCTGCCTTTCAAATAAATAAGTCTTTAAAAAAAAATGCCTGGGCCAGAGAAGGGATGCAATGATGTGTGCTGGATGAACTCAGCGCATCATCCGTTCACACACACAGGACTATGCAGGCTGCGTCCTGCTGTACCCACTTTACAGATGAGGGTGCTGAGACCCATCGAGGTGAAGCAGTGTTTCTAAGGCTACACAGCTACGGCAGGGATATGGCCCTCCGAGATCAATGTAGCTCCCGACGAGCATCCTCCCCACCCGTCACTCACTGCACAGACGCTCCCTGAGCCCCGGCTCATGCTGGGCTTATTCCAGGGGCTGGGATACAGCACACAGGGGCAGAGGGATGCTTCGCTGCCCGTGGGGGAGCAGACAGCGTTCAGGACAGAGGAGAGAAGCCGTAGCCTCTCCCAGAGGGGTAAGCACTAAGAGTAGTTGGGGGAGGTCGCAATGTTAGCAAGGGTGGTGGGAAGGTCCTCCTAGAAGGGGACATCTGAGGACGTTTCTGAAGGACCCCGGGCAGAGGGAGCGGCTGGGGCAGCAGGAGTGAGGGCAGAGCGCACAGGCCCGCCAGCCACGGGTGGGACCCCCACAGAGCAGGGACAGGACCTGCTCCGCCCTCCTTACGCGGGAGCACCCAGTGTCCAGCTCCCGGCTGCCAGGCTAAGAAGAGTCCGAGGAGGGCACACAGCAGGAGGGGGAGAGCTCCCACCACCACCTCCTCCCGCGTGCATCCGAGGCTGTTAGAACCTGCAGTCCCCTCTGCGGCCGCTGCTGCCCCCTCTCGACTGCCACCACTACCAGCTGGGCTGCGCCAGCAACCTGGGCTTGGGGGCCAGAGTTCACCCGTCCTGGACACAGCCTGCCTTTCCACTTCAGCTCCAAGTCGTTAGATAAGACCCGGATCCAGAACAAAGTTGAAAGTGAAGAAGCTTCCAGGCTTGCTTCCCCTGCTTCAAACCCACAGGGAAGGTAGGAAAAAAAAAAGGGGGACATTCAGGGGTGCCCTGGCCCAGTTCCCTGGGCAGCTGGTCCATGCTGAGACTGCACCCTTTCTTGGGGAGGGAGGAAATTAATGTCAGACGTGTGCAAGAGGAATCTGCAGCCATCGAGCCCTGCCAGGCCCCTGCCCCCCAGCTCCTCCACTATAGAGGGAATCTTGGGGCGGCGCTGTGGTGTAGCAGGTAAAGCTGCCGCCTGCAGTGCCGGCATCCCATATGGCGCTGGTCCGTGTCCCGGCTGCTCCACTTCCCAACCAGCTCTCTGCTATGGCCTGGGAAAACAGTGGAAGATGGCCCAAGTCCTTGGGCCCCTGTACCCACGTGTGAGACCCAGAAGAAGCTCCTGGCTCCTGGCTTCTGGCTTCTGATCGGTGTAACTCCGGCCCTCGTGGCCACCTGGGGAGTGAACCAGCAGATGGAAGACCAATCTCTCTCTCTCTCTCTTTCTCTCTCTCTTTGTCTCTCCCTCTCTGTAGCTACATTTCAAATAAATAAATACACTTAAAAAAAAAAAGAAAAGAATGAAAGAAAGAAAGGCAATGTGACAGATACAGAGGGAGATCTTCCATCTCTGCATCACTCCCCAAATGGCCACAACAGTCAGGCCTTGGCTAAGCCAAAGGCAGCAGCCCAGAACTCCATCTGGGTCATGCACACGGGTGACAGGGACCCAAGTACTTGGGCCATCCTGCACTGCTTTCCCGGGTGCACTAGCAGGGAGCTGGATTGGAAGCGGAGCAGCCAGCTGTCTCCTAGGAGGTGCGCATGTCCCAGGCAGCAGGTGTCACAGCACTGGCCCTGGTCTTCCTTTCTATTTCCTACGCATCAGAAGAGAGCAAGTGGCATTGTAGGGGGCCAGTCCGGCCGACGCCCTCCTCCCACTCTGGAGCGTGGAGGGTGTGGCCCCAGGCTCGCTGGGTAGAAGCACAGCCATGACCAGGTCCCTGAAAGGTTCAGAACCCCCCACCCCGGCCTGTGAGCACCTCACACACTCCCCGCCTCCCTCTGGTGCTCTGGCTCCCTCTGGCCTGGCCCAAACTTGTGTTTCCAGCTTCACCCCCTAGTCCCCACACCCCGTGCTCCCTGCACAAAACCTGCACACCTGTCAGCTTCTATGTTTTTATTAATCAGTCAACAAATATTTATTGGCTACTTTCTGCTGTGGTCTTGGTGGTTAACAAGCAGGCAGCATCCCTGTACTCGATCTGGTGCAGGGTGGCAGGGAAGTAACTGAAGGGGACTTAAGCACTTTGCGGTGAGAGCGAGTTGTGGGGAAGGCACAAGGATGTACCCAAGAGGCATCTAGACCAGCTTGCAGATCACAGAGGGCTTCCTGGAGGAGGTGGGAAATGTGACTCAACTAGACAGAGGCTAGTTTGAACCCGAATTCCGGGTTCAAACATCAGAAGGGCAAAGTGGAGAGCAGAGTGTGCAGAGCTGAACTGGACTCATTCTGACGGGAGCGCAAGGGGCCAGGGGCACGTGCCTGACCTGGGGGAAACAGCAGCGACTGTGTGAGCCTTCGCGGTGTGGCATTGCTGTTCTGGGAGCTGCTGGGTCCCACCTGAAAGGCCTTTCCTCGTCCCCCTTCCCTGGACCCCACCTCCCCCAGCAGGCGGGGCAAGCGCAGCAGGATTTGAAGGAGAGAGAGCAGAGGGCCTGGGGGTGCTCAGGCAGGTGGGAATGGTGAGCATGGAGGCCCCAGTGCTGGGATCGGGGCTGGGACTGGGTCTGAGGTTGGAGTTGGGTTTGGGGTACGGATTCGGGATCAGGAATCCAGGGAGGGGCTGAGGTTGGATTTTGGGTTGAAGCTGGGAGGTTGTGCTGAGACTCCACGCCAGATGTGGGGTTGGATTTGGAGCTGGGATTCGGAAACGGCTGGGGCTGGGTGGAGTTCTATTAGGGTTAGAAGCTGCAGCTGTGGCTGGGGTTAGGTTCTGAGGCTGGAGCTAAGTAGGGGTCACAGCAGGTGAGGGGGTCGGGCTGCAGCCCAGCTCTGGGGAGAGACAGGAGATTCCTCCCCTGCAGACCTGGGATCCTGGGCCACGGAGCCAAGCAGCAGCTGACGGAGTCCCTCCCTTCCCAGGAATGCCTCTGCCCAGCTGAAGGAGCCAGGCCACGTCAGCCAATCAGCTCAGGCCCTGCCCTGGAAACACCTGTTGATCCTCCCCGCCCCACACCCACCCCCACCCCCAGGCTCACCTGAGTGCAGGTTAAGCAGGTGAAGTGTTCTCCCCGGAAACGGAGCTAGAGTGCCCCACCTGCCCGGCCCTGCCTGCTCAGATCGGATCCAGCACGTCCAGGCTTCCCGTGAGTCCCCACCCCCAACCCCGCTGCCCACGGCGTTGCCACCTTCTCCCACTGGCTTTTCCCCTCTGAGAACCGCGCCCCACCCCCAGCCCAGCCCCTCCACGCCAGCACACCTGTGCAAGCTCTTTCAACCCAAAGTCACAGCCCACGGAATGCTGGAACTGATTTCACGGTCCCGCCCACGGCCCCTCCCCAACCTCGGTAGGGGCACAGGCACCCGCCCATGGGGCCGTGGAGAATGGATCAGGACATAGCCTGTGCCTGGTCACATGATCAGTCATATTCCTGGGGTGATCTGAGACTCGGGTCCTGTGTCCTGTCCTAAACGGGAGGGGCAGCATGGGGTTCGCTTATTCAAAATGCAAGCTTCAGTGTCCAGGCAGGCTTTAGGACCCATTGCAATCCCCCACCCCTCAAAATGCACATCTCTGCAGCTCCTGGGGGCCGGGGCTTTGCTTTCCCAGCTGCCTACAGAAGTGTCTACTGCTGCGTCTCCAGCCAAGTTCCCCCAGAGTCCCCCCTTGACCTTGGCACTGCTCAGAGAAATCGGGGAGCAGTAGACTGGGGAGGAGGGGGAGGGTAAAGACGCAGCAGTTCGGGGGATGAGAGCAGCGGCCTGGCCAGCATGGGGGGTGGTTTAGAGGCGGGCTCCCCACCTCGAGGCGGGTTGGATCAGCAGCAGGAGCGGGGTGGGGGGGCCAGTCGCCACAAGGGCAGTGAGGGGATCCCTAAGTGCGGAACACAAAGAGAACTTCGGGTTTGGGATACGATGATGACCTCAGGTGGCACCTGGGCATCAGAGATGACTGTGGGACATTGCGGGGACAATTGGCTTGGGGGCAGGGGGTGGACGGGTTGCAGAGAGATGGCTCTGGGAACCAGCATCTTCCATTGCCAAATCTGTGGCTGTGGCATTGGCTGGAATGCGCGCACTGGGGACGGATCCTAACACACAGAAGAGGAGGCACAGCCAAGGGAGGATTCAGGTCAGGCTGCTGGATCCAGAAGGGTTAAGTCATAGGCTCCCCCCACCTCACCCCACCCCCAGCCTCCCCACCCAGGAACCAGCGGTGACAGCTGAGGCCATGTGAGTTGGATCCTGAATGAGGCTTTATCTCTAGCTATTGGTCCCATCATCCACCGTGGCACCAGCTCCCTCCGCCAGCAGGGATGGGACAGGCGACTGAGACGGCCGGAGCCAGAGAGGTCAGGGGCCGGGCAGGGGGACTCCCTGATGGGGAGGAGGGGGTCCTGTGGGGGAGGGAACTCTCCCGGGGTCATGGGGGAGCCGCTGCCAGGGTCAGTGGTGGGAAGGGCTTCCCCAGGGCAGAAGGCAGAAGACAGGGGGAGGATTCCCAGGGTTCATCCCCAAGGCTCCCAGGTGAGAGCTGGTGAGCTGAGGAGGTGACACAGCCTCTCTTCCCCAGCAGGTGACAGCAACTTCAGCCTGGACACTGAGGGGCATGGGACTCTGGGCCTACTGCTGCCGAGCCATGGTCCACAGCCCCTGACCCCTGACACTGACCTTCCACCCTAGGCCTGCCTGACCAAGGCATGTCCGAACAAGTGGCTCAAGCCCCAGGGGCCCGGGGGCTGCCCCAAGATGTGCTGGCAGAGCAAGTGGAGCTGTGGTGGTCCCAGCAGCCACGGCGCTCGGCGCTCTGCTTCGCTGTGGCCGTGGGCCTTGTGGCGGGCTGCGGGGCGGGCGGCGTGGTGCTGCTGTCCTCCACCAGCAGCCGCTCCGGCGAGTGGCGCCTGGCAGCGGGCACCGTGCTCTGCCTGCTGGCCCTGCTGGTGCTGGTGAAGCAGCTGATGAGCTCGGCCATACAGGACATGAACTGCATTCGCCAGCCCCACCACGTGGCCCTGCTGCGCAGTGGCGGGGGCGCCGACGCCCTTGTGGTGCTGCTCAGCGGCCTCGTGCTGCTGGTCACCGGCCTGACCCTGGCTGGGCTGGCCGCCGCCCCTGCGCCTGCCCGGCCGCTGGCTGCCATGCTGTCTGTGGGCATTGCCCTGGCTGCCTTGGGCGCGCTCTTGCTGCTGGGCCTGCTGCTGTATGAGGTGGGCGTGAGTGGATACTGCCCCCTTGGCAGGGGCACCGCCCCCTCTCCCCACAACGGCCACAGCGGCCACAGCGGCCACAGCAGCATCTTCAGCATCTCAGGACAGCTGTCTGCTGGCCAGCGTCACGAGACCACGTCCAGCATCGCCAACCTCATCTGACGGGGCCACAGCCCCGCTTCCCACGCCTGCCTCTGTGTCCCCGGGGCCCATGCTAGGGCGAATGCATGCATGTGCGTGGCCCAGGGCTGTCAGTCCTTCCGTGGGTTGTGTGATGTGTGATTGGGAGCCCAGGTGGCGCTGTCAGCCACATGTCCGGATTAGAGAAACGTCTGGGCTCCCTGAGGATTCCTGTGCCCTTGCAAACCCAGCCCTGCCCTGTGACAGCTGCCAGGGCCTTCCCCAGCGGACTCTTGCCCACCCCAGAGGCTGCCCCCAGGGCTGCTCATGGAGGAGTGACTGGGGCAGCGTGGAAAGGACACGGGGTCTGGAAGGGGGCAGACCTGGGGTTGGACTCCTCCCCGAGGCCTTACAGCGCGAGGATTCAGGCAAGGGACCCTGGCTCTTGCGCCCACCCACGTGTCTCGAGGCTCATGGTCCAGGGCATCAACTGTGGGATTAAATGCCTGTGGTCACAGCGAGGGCTGGTGGATGGATGGGGCTCATGGCAGATGTGCAATAAAATGACAATAGCTGTTGTTGTCCTCAGCATCTTGACCTCACCCCTGCCCCACGCTCCCCACCCCTGTCCATGGTGCCTTGCAGGACTCCTGAGCCAGGCCTGGGCTTCTCCTCTGAGCAGCTGGGTGGGGAGGGCTGGAGGGATGCTCAGCTCTGGGATGGAGGTGGAGACCCGACTCCTTTGCCCTTGCCCTTGCCCTTGCCCGTTGCTGGTTCAGGGCTGGGTGAGAGCAGCTGGCTCCTCTGGAGACTGCACCTCCCTGGTCTCCTTTCCGCTGAGTCCCCGCTCTGAGCCAGAACATGATGTGCCTGTGTAGACGCTGCTCCCACTGGCCTGCTCCTGCGCTGCTGGGCACAGGAGAGCAGTGAATCCCTCTGCGCTGGCAGTGTCCCCTGGGGAGCAAGAGGGCGTCCTCACTTCCTGCCCGTAAGGCCTGGTTACCCGAAGCTCACGGGAGACAGAGCCGCCTGGAGAGGCGGGGAAAGGAGCCCTGTCCCCAAGAGACGCTACCAGAGAGCCACGGGGGCTCCCACAGCTGAGGCCAAGCAGAGCCTGGAGAGAACACAGCGCTGCTGGATGGAGGGAGGGGCAGCATGGGCAGACCCAGGGGAGAAAGATAGGGCAGAACCGCAGAGGCCTGGACCCGAGGAGGGGGTCACACAGCACCAACAGCCGGCAGGGCAGCTGCTGCTGGCGAGCCGGGCACCGGGCTCTCAGGGGACAGACAGGCTGTGGAGGACGCACCCCCAGGAGGCCTGGCACACCTGCCCAGGTCGGGGGACAGGTGACAGGGAGAGCTGGCTCAAGACACAGGCACAGGCAGCCCAAGCACTGAGCTCCTCCATGGCTAAAGCAGGCTTCCCAGCACCTCCTGCCCAGGGTGCTGGCTCATATCCTTCCCCGGTCCCTGCTTAGTGCACATCGCAGCCAGCTCCCCGGCTGTATCTCCCGGGCCTCCACTCGCTCTCTCCTGTAGTCACTTGCCTCCCCGTGGGCCTCCATTTCCCCCACTCCCTGACACACTTCTCAGCCCCTTAGCTCCCCCTCTTCGGTCCCACACCCTCAGCAAGCTCCTCCATGGGTGAATCCAGGCATCTGCCTTTGCCGCACCTGCTACAGTGCATGGTTCTTACAGAAGTCCACGTGCACAGGCAGGCAGCCTCCCCGTGAACTCCTCACGGCCAGCCTCCACCGGGTCACGCTGTGGTTCCCGGGCCAGCTCCTGCTCCCACCCTCTGCACACCGGCATCAGCTCCCTCTAAGCTGACCCCAGCCCCGCCCCCTTGCAGCAGCCTCAGCCCCCCACTCCATGTGAAAATGGAGCATGGGAGGGGCGCTTTCCACTGGCAGCCTCCCGCCGCTCCTCCTTACTTCTGTTTGCCAGCCCAGCTGGGGAATTTGCACTTTGTCCTTGGGACACTGAAAACACTGGGAGTGCTGTGGCCAGAGCAGGACCGGGTCAGGGCAGCAGCTGTGCGGAGCTGGGGGCTGGCCTTAGGAGAGAAAGAGGAAATAGCTGAACAGCCCCAGGAGGGCCCGGCCCCAAAGGGCTGGGGAGCAAGTGGCCAAGCGGGAAGGGTTGGGAAGGGAATCCTAGAAAGAAGGAACAGCAGGAAGAAGGAGATCAGAGGACCTTGGCCAGGGTGGGTGTTTGGAGCAGCTGTTAAGGAGCCGCTTGGGACGCCCATGGTCTGTATCCGTGTGCCTGGGGTTCAAGTCCCAGCTCTGCTTCTGACTGAGTTTCAGGCTCATGGCTTGAGCATTTGAGGAATGAACTAACAGATGGAAGACCTCTCTCCCCACCACCACCATTTCAAATAAAATGAAATAAATACAGATTAAAAACAAAATAGGAGGAGCGCCGGCAGCAGAACCGTGCAGGCATGTAAGGCTGGGGAGAGGCCGGGGCCAGTCCCGGGGCCACAGAGCCCCACAGCAGATGTGGCCGTGTCTTAAGGCCCAGAGGAAGCCAGTGGAGGGTTTTCAGCAAGGAATGGGCTGTTCAGAATCATATTTTTAGAGGAGCACTTGGAATTCACTGGAAAGGGTAAAAATGGAGTCAGGGAATCAGTTGGGAAATTAATAAATAGTCCAGCAGTTAGTGGGCGGGGCTTAGGCGAGGGTGGCCAGACTAGGGGATAGAAGTCAAAGAGAACAGATCTGAAAGACATGCAGAAGGGGGGACCAACGGGTCTCTGAGACAGGAGGGGGCAGGCATTGGTGCAGCTGTTTCGACGCCACTTGTGTCACCCACATCCCATATCAGAGTGCCTGTTTCCGGTCCCCGCTCCACGTCCAATCCAGCTTCCTGTAAGCATGCACTCCGAGAGCTGGCAGATGATGGCTCAAGTATTTGGGTCCCTGCTACCCGTGTGAGAGACCTGGACTGGATTCTTGATTCCTGGCTTCAGCCTGGCCCAGCCCAGGGTTGTTGTGGGCATCTGGGGGCGGGAACCAGCGAATGGAAGATCTCTCTTTGTCTCTGTCTCTCTGCCTCCCTGTCTGCCTTTGAAATAAAACAAAAAATAAATCAATTTTTAGACTTTTTTAAAATATGGGAGAGATATGGTTGATTAAATGTTGATCTAAAAAAAAAAAAAGAGGTTAAAGATACAAGGTAGAGAAGAGTCATTCTTAGGCAAGGTCCCGAGCAGGGGTGGGTTGGGTGAGGCCAGGGCACATAATGGAAGAGTTGGGTTTACAGCTCCATTTTTTTTAAAGATTTATTTATTAATTTCAACGTCAGAGTTACAAAGGAAAAGACAGATCTCCCATCTGTTGGTTCACTCCCCAGGTGGCTGCAATGGCCAACACTGGGCCAGACAGAAGCCAGGAGCCAGGAGCTTCAGCCAGGTCTCCCACAGGGGGGCAGGGGCCCAAGCACTTGGGCCATCCTCTGATGCTTCACCCAGGCAATTAGCAGGAAACTGGATTGGAAGTGGAGCAACCCAATGTTAGCCCCTTGAAACTCCATTTTGATAGGAAGGAAGGAAGGGGGAGAAGGGAGGAAGAGAGGTGGGGAGGATAAAGATTTTGTAGCAGGAAATGGGGAGAACCCGACCACCAGTCACTTTCTCTGCAGTGGAAGCACTTGGAGAGAGCGGCTATGCAAGGGTAAGGGATCAGACCAGGAACACAGCGAGATTCGGGAGCACTCTAACTGCGTATGCGAGCAGGCACAGCCTGGGGACAGCGAGGTTTTCTTGGAAGCACACGGGGGCCAGGGTGCAGGTGCTGGGAGCAGTTGGTCTCATGTTGAAAGTGAACCAGGAGCCTGTGGGGGTGAGATGACAGGGCAGGAAAGTTGAGGACTTGGCCAGAGGGAGGTCGACGTGCTGGACCCTGAAATCCACACTGACATTGAATGAAGAGGAGAGATGGAGTGGCGTGGTCTGGACCTGAGGCTGCCCCTGAGAGGCGGGTGAGGTACAGAGAGAGGAACTTGACCCGCGTGCCTCCTGGGCCTACCGGACAAACGCCAGGGTCTCAGCCATGCCTTCTGGAGATCCGGATCCTGGCAGAATGTGCCCTGGAAATGGCCCATCCGGCCCAGTCCTGGAGTCCTCACATCGCCCCCATCGCCCCCCACCTGGGACACTCAGGACCAAGGGGCCTGCCGAAGGCTCCTGGTGCTCAGCTTCCTGCACAGGGCAGGGCCTGCCTCCTTGACCCGTGACAGCCTCCTGGGCATAGCCGTGAAAGTCACCACAAGGACCCGGGGTGGGTGGGGGGAGGACTAGCGCTGGGGGAAGTTGAGGGTACAGAGGGAGGAGCCAGCCCGAGCAAAGTGGGAGTGAGTCCAGCAACCAGCAAGCAAGAGGTACCTGCTGTGTCTTGGGCTCACTCCAGATGGGGCAGGGACATTGTTGCTGGGCGAATTGAAGCGCTTTGGCTCTCAGCTCCTTGATCTGCAGAGCGAGGCGGCCGGCCCCAGAGCGGCTGTAGGGAGCGGCTGGAGCATCAGCGCTGGGGAGCTGCCACTGGCGTTGTCGTCATGGTCCACAGCGTCAGAGTTCTCATGCAGGTCTTTGCTGTCTCGAGTCCTGGCAACTGAGACTTCCTTTCTTTTCTTTCTTTCTTTCTTTCTTTCTTTTTTTTTTTTTTTTGTTAAAGGTTTATTTATTTATTTGAAAGAGTTACACAGAGAGAGGAGAGGCATAGATAGAGAGAAAGAGAGGTTTTCCATCCACTGTTTCACTCCCCAGTTGGCCACAACAGCAGGAGCCAAGCCGAAGCCAGGGGCTTCCTCCAGGTCTTCCCATGCAGGTGCAGGGGCTCAAGGACTTGGGCCATCTTCTACTGCTTTCCCAGGCCACAGCAGAGAGTTGGATTAGAAGTGGAGCAGCCAGGACTAGAACCAGCGCCCATAAGGGATGCCGGCACTATAGGTGGGAGCTTTACCTGCTACGCCACAGCACCAGCCCCCAGAGACTTTCAAATCCCCAGCCTGGCAGCCAAGAAGAGCAAGCAAGCCCCACCCTCAGGCTGAACCTCCCTGGTTGGTAGACCTGTTGGCCTGGGGCTGACCAGGGAACCCGACACGCAAGCTCTGCTCTGCTTCACATTGGCAGCTCATTGATTCGGCCACGGACATGTGAGGGCCGTACTCTGGGGCTCCTCCTTTTACTGAGGAGTCGAGGCACTGAGGGGTTAAGTCCCTTGCTCCATGTCCCACAGAAACAGCAGAGCTGGGATCTAGATATGGGCAACCATGCTTTCAACTTACTTTGCTACCCTGTGAAATGCAACTGGAGTTTCTTTCTTTCTTTCTTTCTTTTTTTTTTATAGGCAGAGTGGACAGTGAGAGAGAGAGACAGAGAGAAAGGTCTTCCTTTGCCATTGGTTTGCCCTCAAATGGCCGCTGCGACCAGTGTACCGCGCTGATCCGATGGCAGGAGCCAGGTACTTATCCTGGTCTCCCATGGGGTGCAGGGCCCAAGCACCTGGGCCATCCTCCACTGCACTCCCTGGCCACAGTAGAGAGCTGGCCTGGAAGAGGGGCAACCAGGAAAGAATCCGGCACCCCAACCAGGACTAGAACCCGGTGTGCCGGCGCCGCTAGGTGGAGGATTAGCCTAGTGAGCCGCGGCGCTGGCTTTTTTTATTTTTTTATTTTTTATTTTTTTTGGCAACTGGAGTTTCTTAACCTGTGGCTTTGTGCGGCCTCCCATCTCTTGCCTCCACCAGGACAAGAGAAGTGGCCTTGCCACTGGAGGCGGCAGGAAGGCTGGGATATCCTCCAAGGTCCCATCTTGTCGGGTTCCCTAGAGCAGAGCAGGTGGAAGAGCCATTGAGGCTGGAAGGCAGCGCAGCCAGAGGGTCTGGCAAGTCCCAGGCCTCCCAGCAGCTCCAGCACCCCTGGCCTGCGAGCCTTGGACCCAGGTCCTGCTTCCTCCCAGCACTTGGGACCTGCCTGAGGGACACAGCAGGAATGGAGTCCCCCGAGGGATCAAATGAAGCCGGGAAGAACAAAGTCCAAGATGACCCCAGGCCCTGCTCAGCCAGACCCACACCCAACAGCAGGTTCTTGTGAGTCCAGGCTCTGGAAGAGTAATCGGGGGACCAGGCCCTTACCTTCCCCCAGGGTCACTCTGAGGTTCTGTCTGACTCAGGTCCCCATGCGTATGACACTGGGGACAGCTGAGCTGCTCTGCCACACAGAGCTGCACACAGGGAGCCCTCGGTGGCAGCAGTCGAGGGGCACACCCGAAGTAACAAGCCCAACTGCAGAGGCCAGGATGTGCCCTCAGCCCCCTACGCCTGCTGCCCAGGGTCCTCCTCCAGGGTCTCAGGCTGCAGCCACCTCTGCTCGCCCAGGCTGCAAGGGTCAGACCCAGGCTGGACGGAGAAACAGTTACTTGCTGGGCTCTCCTCCTCCTGGCTTCTTCCCCAGTCTCCCCACCACCAGGCCCTCCCCACTCCGGCCTCAGCGCCCTCTCAGTCTGCCTCTTCCCCTCTCAGCGCCCACCTCTGTGTCTGCCCTGGGATCCACTGTCCCTGGGCATCTTCACCTGGAAACCCTGCACCTGACATCGGAACCCCAGCCTGCTCTTCCCCAGGGCACCCAGGAACCAAGCCAGAAACCAGGGCGGGTTTATTGATGACTCTATTCCCGAAGTCAACCAGGACTGGCAGCTCCACCTCCTTCCTGTCTCTGGAATTTCTGCTCCCTGTGCCACACCTTCCATCTTATCACTCCTCTCTGCAACCCTTCCCCCTGTCCATCTCTGCCCAGCGGCCTGAGTGACTTTTCTATCATGATTATTATCACTCTCACCTAAACTGTCCACAGCCTCCATCGCTCCGGGGCTAGAGTGAGAGCTCTCTCTAAGCTTGCAAGGCCCTAACCAGTCTGGTCCACTCTTCAGCCTGTCACTGCCATGGCCACCACTGAGACTGTCAACTCAGGTCCCCTTGGGGGCCGGCGCTGGGGTATAGTGGGTAAAGCCTCTGCCTGCGGTGCTAGCATCCCATATGGGTGCCGGTTGGAGTCCAAGCTGCTCCACTTCCGGTCCAGTTCCCTGCTAATAGTTGGGAAAAGAGAAGATGGCCCATCCTTGGGCCCCTGCACCCACATAGGAGACCCGGAAGAAGTTCCTGGCTCCTGGCTTCAGATCAGCCTAGCTCGGGCCATTGTGGTCATTTGGGGAGTGAAACAGCAGATGGAAGACACCCCCCACACACACCTCTGCCTCTCTGTAACTCTGCCTTTCAAATAAATAAATAAATCTTAAAAAAAAAATCTCAAGTCCCCCTACCCTCCTGCCCTCTGCTCAAGCACTCACTCCGATAGCCACCCCCTCACGTCCCCCTCTCTGCTGGCTTCCCTCAGAGGCTGGGCCAGCCACCTAGCCCATGGGAACCTAGAACAGATAGGCAGGCTCCCCACACCACGTGTGGGCTGCAGTCCGTGCTGATTGGGGCAATGGTGGGTGGACACTCAGCCCAGTGGGCCAATGACACGCTCTTGCCTGAGTACTCGCAACATAGACTGGAGTCCTGGGCAAGCAGCGTCCCGTCAATGCCCCTACAGGACAGAACTTGGAGGCGCAGTGTCTGACGTCCAGCTGCTGGGGCTGCGGCAGTTGCCCTGCCACTCAGGTGATCCTGGGCGACAGCCAGGACACCCCCTCAAGACGCCTTGCCATGGTCTGCAATCACAAGCGGCTTAACTGAAGCCTCTGCCTTCTTAAACCTGCCTCCCTTGCTCAATCTCCCCACCAACAACCATGACCCTTGCCCTCGAGATTCTTGATAAAGTCCTGCCTGTTGATCTCCGCCTCTCCCCCTGTCATTCACCCACGCCTCAGCCCAAAATAATTCAACAAATACAGCCGATCCTTGGTATCCAGAATCCCTGGTGGATACCAAATTCCTCAGATGCTCAAGTCCGTTATAAAAACGGATGCAGAGTTTTCAGGCGGATGGCACATGTCCCCTATACCTGAAATCACCTGTGGATTTCCCGCAACACCTAGTAAAATGCCTACACTTCGCTTCATTTGCATGGATTCGGCATCATACTCTGCATGAAGCAAAATTAAGTTTTGTCTTTTCGGACTTTCTGGAACTATCCCCCCATAATTTTTGATTCATGGGTAGCTGAATCCATTGATGTGAAACTCCTGGATTCAGAGGGCCGACCATATTTATTTAGCATTCACCTCGTATGAGAATCTGAAGATAGAAGAATATGGCACAGGCTGAGGACTCAGGGAGCTCACGGTCTGGTTGCGGGCACAGCCACAGTAAGGGGTAAGTGCAAATTGTAATAAAGATTCAAATACAGGGGGCAAAGAGCCAGCGCTATGACACAGTGAGCTAAGCGCTTGCTCATGCTGCTGGCATCCCATAGTGGAGTGCCAGTTCAAGTCCCAGCTCCCTGCTAATGTGCCTGGGATGGCAGCAGGAGAAGGCTCAAGTGCTTGGGTTCTTGCCACTATGGATATAGTTCTTGGCTCCTCCTGCCTAGCTCGGCACCTGCTGCTATTGGCATTTGGGGAGGAAACCAGTGCATGGGAGACTTTTCTCTCCCTATGTGTGTCTTTCCCTTTTTCGCTGTCACTCTGCCTTTCAAATAAATAAATCTTTAAATAAAATAAAGTAATAAAATAAAACCGAGGAGCTGCTGGAAGGCATCCTGCAGGTGCGGACGCCTGAGCAGCCACTTTCCAGCTAGAGTGATGAGTTCCAGTCCAGGAAACATGCAAATGAACGTTTTATTTCTATTCAAAATGAAAAGATGTATTAACCCTTCTGAAAAACATAACCGGATTACCCACTTCATTGATGGGAAAAAGTTCAAGAGGAAACTGGGCGCTGGCTTCCACCTGCGCACACAGCATCACCTGAGCACATCTGCAAGACAGGCAGGTCAGGGGCCACATGGCACCTGCCAAAGATTTGGGAGAAGGGCAGTCTGCACTTGATCTTAGCCAAAAGGCCGAGAAGCGATAAGAGAAGGGCGGTCTGGACAGCAGGACAACGTCTGGACAGGAGGACAACGGACACAGAGGTGCGTGGCAAAGCTACAGGGGAAGGGCAGGAGAAGGCAAAGACTGAGCTAAGCAGGGAGTGAAGCAGGCCAGAGAGGCCCCACCCAACATTTGCTGGGCTTTGTCCTGAGAACCGTGGGGAGCCATCCAAGCAGAGAGCCGTTGCCGCTTCGGTGGCCAGGGTCAGGAGCGGGCAGGCTGCTGCACCCCCCGTCTGCCTCTGAGCCCTGGACACCTCTGTCCCCGAGGCTTGAGGCTCGTGCGTGGTAGTATCTGTGGTACCCAACTGTCCTTACGTTGTCAGGCGCCGAGGCAGGGGGCGTACCCAAGATCAGGGCTCAGAGGGAGAAGGGGTCCCTGTTGCCCTCTGTCCCCAGCTCGCTGGCTCCCGGCTGAATGTAATTGTCCTCGATGAAGCCATCATCATCCTCGATCTCACCCACCTCTGGGCGGCGGTCCCCCCTTGTCCCGGGCAGCGGGCGGTGCTGGTAGCTGGCACGGTAGCGGCGGCACAGGTGGCATTTGGCAGCAACTGCGACGAGGACAGAGAGGACCACGGCCCCCAGCACAACCCCTACCAGCACAGGCCATGCCCGGCCCCCAGAGCCTGGTCCGGCAGCTGTGGCTGATGCTGTGGGGAACTCCGAGGGCCCCACTTGGGCTGCAGAGAAAGGAGCAGCATTATGGGCGTGTCCCACAGAGGGGGTGGACACAATCTCCCACAATCCCAGCACCTAAGGGGAACCCGTCCCTCCTTAGCCACCTTCCACGGCCACTCACTCTGGTTTGCCTCATTCATGGAAGGGCTTGATGATGCTTTTGCCTATGCCAGAAAGAGCCCAGGCTCCAAGGAGACCCCAGACGCTAGGCAGCCGCAGAGGACGAGTCCTGGAAAAAAGACATGGGTGCCGGTGTCACACTGGCCACAGGCACAAACTAGAGCACTACACAGACGCCGGCGACCAGAGAGGACCCAGTGACCCTACCCCCTGTCCACAGAGGGGCGACAAGCTGCGCAGGGACTGTGACAGCCCAGCCCTAGAAGCCGCTTAAAAAAATAAAAATTCCAGAATGTGCAAGCCTATGATTCAGGGGCCAGGTAGTGTGCTACAAAACCCCACAAGGTTGGGGTAAGCATCAACCCCACCTTACTGATGAGGGCTCCAAGGCCCAGGAAGGTGAGCTGGCTCCACCAGGGTCCCAGGATTCAAACCCAGGTCTCTGATACTACAGTCCACTGCTCAGCAGCTTCGCTGCCGACAAACTGGGGACGGGAGAAGGGGCAGAAGTAGGCTCGGCTCCCAAGGGGCAGCACTGGGCCTCACCTGGAGTCACCCAGCAGCAGCAGAGACCTCACACATAGGCGGAGATGCAGGTGCCCACCTAGGGCAGGCCTCCCAGGCTGACCTCTGCTCCTGAGTCCGCAGCCACCACTGCCCGACCTGTCCACTCCCCTGTATCCTCAGGAGGCCCACCCTCTGCCCCCAGAGGGAGACAGCCACGTCAGGGACTGTCCAAAGAGGAATCCCTGAATTAGGGAATTTTCTGGATGAGAATCACCTAGGGCTGGGGGTCCCTAGAGGAGGACCACCTGGAGGAGGCTCACCTGAATGGGGGCAGGGGCAAGGGGCAGGGGGCAGGGAAGGAGCACCTAGAAGAAGAGCATCAAGGTGAGGGAAATACCTGGAGGAGGGACAGCTGCGATTGGGGAGTATCTGCAGGTGGAGCACCTGACTCAGAGGAGTCCCTGGGGCGGAGCCTAGGAGAGAAGCACCTGGTTTAAGGGAGACTCAGCCACATTCTTCATGCAGCTACTCCCTGCCTATCCTCAAGCCCATCGGCTGTCCCTCCACACTTCTCTGGAAGGTTGATGCCCCCTCCCCAGAGCTGCCCTGCCCAGCCGGGCTGCAGGCAGATTCCCAAGGAAACAATTGAGCATGAGGCCAGGCCACGGCCAAACCCCCCACCCCCTCCAGACACTGCACCCCCACCTGGTTTGAGTCCAGAACACTCAAGGCCTAATCAGACCTCTGTCCCTGTGAGACTGTCCCAGGGTCCCCTGAATTGGCCCCAGGCAACAACCAATCAGGCTTTGGAGATAATGGGGGGAGTGGGGAACGAGGGTGGACACACAGGAGAAGGCATTAGGATGGAGAGGTCAATTATTCATTCATTGGCAAGCATGCACTGGCTGCTTCCTGTGGACCTCACCTCCCCGCTAAGTTCTCAAAAGAAATGGGAGTTTGGGTGGGGGCGTCTGGCGCTGCTGCAGCACAGTGGATTAAGCAGCCACCTGCAATGCCGGCATCCTATATGAGCACCAGCTGGCCCAGCTCTCTGCTAGTGCACCAGGGGAAAGCAGCATGAGATGGCCCAAGGGTTTGGGCCCCAACTGACCATATGGGAGACTGGGATGGATTTCTGGGCTCCCATTTTCAGCCATCTGGGAAATGAACTAGCATTTCTCTCTCTTCCTTCTCTCTCTCCCTCTCTCCCTCTCCCTCCCTCTCTCTCTCTTTCTCTCTGTAACTCTGCCTTTCAAATAGATGAACCTTTTTTTAAAAAATGCCTGTTTGGGACTGTCATCCTATGTCAGAATGCTCCCAATTCTAGCTTCCTGCCAATGCCCACCCAAGGAGGGGGCAGATGATGGCTCAAGTACTTGGGTCCCTGCCACCCACGTGGGAGACCCAGATGGAATTTCTGGCTCCTGGCTTTGGCCTGGTCCAGCCTTGGCTATTGCAGGCACTGGGGAGTGAAACAACTGATGAGCGCACTCTGTAATACAATCTGTCTCTCTCTGCCTTTCCAATAAATACATTTAAGTGAAAATCTGTCCCACTGAAACGAATGGAATCAACTGATGTTTCTAGAATTCTATTCCTTTCCTCCTTGCACTGCCCCTGTGAATTCTTCTCAAGGACACACACACACACACACACACACACACGATAACCTTCCAAGGGCACATGTACTCTCCAAAAGGCCTGAGCTCTCAGCCCACCCCCCTGCCCTTCCCCCACCCCACCCACCCCCACACGCTCTGTCACCCCACCCCTCAGGTCACACTTTTCTCCAGGGACAAACACTTCCCCCCACACACAGACACACACATTTCCTGCTCCAAGGAGCCCGTGGGGGAATCTGTGTAGAGCCTGGGACCCCCTCGCCGGCCCCCCAATGTCTTTCCCTCTGCTCCCACCTTAGGAACTGTGCACAGTCCGTGGAGGTGGCTTCCGGCTGGGCCGGCAGAACCTGGACAGGTGGGCGGGCCGGCGCCGCGGCTAGACTCCACCTGGGGCGGCGGTGGGCGGGGCCGAGGCTGCGGGGGAGGGGGAGGGCCGGCAGCACGCGGCGCTTCCAGCTGGGAGAACTCATCCCGGGAGCTCGCGGGTTTCGGCCCAGAACCGCCTTGGTGCAGGCCCCACCCCCACCCCAGGGTCGGATCGGGAGAGGGTCCAGCCACCTCTAAAAGGTGGAAGTGGCAGCCGGCAGCTGCTCAGGCGAGTGGCCCTGATAAACAAGCACATTTCCGGCGCAAAGTCCAGGGTAGGAGTGGGAGCTCTGCAGGCCTGCGAAGCCGGTGGGCCGGAACCCGAGGGGAAGGGGCGGGCATTCCTCCCAGGCAAAGCCAAGGAGGGACCAAGGGCACTCCGAAATTGCCTGCGAACACGTGTGTGAGCCCACGTGAGCTTACCTGGGGTGGGGGTGGGGCTCACGGCTTCCTCTGGCCCGCGAGGCCCCTGTCACCCCAGCAGCAGTCTCCGCTCCCTTTAACCTCATTCCTCCTCCCAGGGCCTGGTGCTTCCTTGTCCAGTTCAGGAGTCACCTTCCCGAGCCCTCCCTCTGCCCTAGCAAGTCCTGCCCCTTCCAAGGCCAGAGCACCCCCCCCCACCCCGCGTCTGGAAACGACGACTTCTTCCCGCCCTGCCTCCCCCTTTAGGCTGGGAGTCCTCCTGCGTGAGGCCAAGTGTGAAGATCTCTGGATTCAAGGCACCCAGCTCAGTGCCAGTCGCCAGGCAGGATCTCAGTAAACACCTGGGCGAGGAAGGGCGGCCTGAGCGGAGGCACAGACGCCCCCGGATTAACGGGGACCCAGGGCAGTGGAGAGGGGCTGCAAGTGGGGCCGGAGATCTGCGCTGGGAGGCGGAGGCCGGTTCACGCCGGTCCCGCACCCCTTTGCATGGGGTCCTGACCCTTCCCACCTCTTCCTCTCTCTGTGGCGCTGACGCCTTCACTGGGCTGCAGCCCCTCCAGACTGGTTTCTCTTCCTGGAACCGCCCCTCCACCCAATCTCCCTCCCCATGCTTCTCACACACTGCCCTTCTCCTAGACCTCTGCTTCCGCAAGCCAGCCCCTCCCCTCAGGTCTGGCTCAGGGGCCTCTTTATCTGGGCCAGCGTTCCCTGAGGTTGGCTAGCTGGGTGAACCCCTCCCGTCCCCTGTGACCTTGGTCCTTTTCCCTCCTGCCGCCCCCCAAGCCCTGGTATTGCCACTCTGCAGTTTTCCCTGTGAGCCAGACCCTGGAGGTGAGGCCCGCACTGTCCAGTTGCCACTGTCGCCCCAAGATCTAGTATGCAACCACAGACATAGAACGGGAGGGAAATGAGTTTTATCCTGGCTGGGGCACCACGGTGCCAAGGAAGAGGGGGGATTTGATTTCTGAAGAGGAAATCCTAGGATTCAGCTGATGTCCATGGCACAGTTCTGTGTCCCCTGCGCCGGGCCAGGCTTTCTGCATGTGGGTTCCCATGCATCATAACCTGAGTCACACATAAAACTCACCGCACCAGTCCTTGTCACGCATCCAGTGCACTCAGAATGGTGGGTGACTGCCACGGGGTTCATCTTCCCCCCCAGCTCTCAACAACTTCCCCTCCCTGCCCCACCCCACCCCAGGCCCCTACAACCACCAGTCTCTTCCTATCTGTGGATTTGCCTAGGAGGGACATTTCCCGTAAAGGGAATCATATTTGTGGCTGCCTCTCAATGGATGATTTCACCAAATCCTCCTCACAGTGCCATGAGACAGATGTTAGTTACCCCCTCCCCAGGTGAAGGGAAGCAGACTGCGAGGAAAGAAGCAGTGTGTGTGTCCACGAGGGGACGTCCTGAGCTGCGCTGGATTCATTACACAGGGCTGGGGGGGTGGGGAGGGAGCACCTGCTCCTGGGTAACCAGCCACAGGCCACACAGAACCGGAAGCCTGCCTCCCAGCCCCTTTGGTGCCACTCCCTCCTGCATGCAGCAGCCCCGACCAACAGAGGCAAAGTCCTTGTCCACTCCCCTCAAATCCCAAAGCCCCTCCCATCCGGGCACCTGTTCCCAGCTGCAGCCTTGCCTCCGGGTCCGAGCTGCGCCAGCTTGTTCCGGGACCAGGCCTTTCTTTCTGACCGCCATCTATAATGGCTCGGTAAATCCTTTCATTTCGGAGACCGCTTGGTCTCAGGACTCTTGCATTCATGGGTCAGATGCGCTCAGTGAATAGTCACTGCACGTCCACCCCGAGGCACATGCTGGAAGCAGCAGAGGGCAATCGGCTAGATCCCCCCACCCACCCCTGCCGTGTGGAGAGCAGACAGCTGGGTGTCAGCTGCTGCCTGCGCCTCAGCCAGGAGCTCTGATGCAGTGAACAACCTTTGCCACCTTCCACGGCAGCCCTGGCAACCAGGTGACGGGCTCTGTGCTCGCTGCCGGGGACAGTTTGTGCCACCTTAAGGCTCTCATTGTGATGAGGACGGTGGACAGCACCAAGTACACAATGAGACTGCTTCAGATAATGGTCTGTGAAGAAGCTCAAACTTCACGTGAGCATGAGAGGAGGGGCCCCTCTAGCTAGCTCCGTCAGAAAAGGAGGGGACTTCCTGAAGAGGGCACGTGTGAGCGGAGACCCGGGTAAGAGAGACAGGGAAGGCCAGTGTCTGGGGCAAGAGCCTTCCAGGCAGAGGGAAGAGGCAAGACACACAGCCAGAGGCCGGAGTGCGGCTGGAGGCTCCCGACTGTAGGAGGAGTCAGTGAGGAGCGGTGGGAGGGGCCACGTCAGGGGCCTGTCAGTGAGGAGGTGGGAGGAGCCACACCAGGGCCTGTCAGTGAGGGAGGTGGGGGGAGCCATGTCAGGGACCTGTCAGTCAGGGGGCAGTGGGAGGAGCCACATCAGGAGCCTGTCATTGAGGAGGTGGGAGGAGCCACACCAGGGCCTGTCAGTGAATGAGGTGGGAGGAGCCATGTCAGGAGCCTGTCAGTGAGGGAGGTGGGAGGAGCCACGCCAGGGCCTGTCAGTGAAGGAGGTGGGAGGAGCCATGTCAGCAGCCTGTCAGTGAGGGTGCAGTGGGAGGAGCCACATCAGGAGCCTGTCATTGAGGAGGTGGGAGGAGCCACACCAGGGCCTGTCAGTGAATGAGGTGGGAGGAGCCATGTCAGGAGCCTGTCAGTGAGGGAGATGGGAGGAGCCACGCCAGGGCCTGTCAGTGAAGGAGGAGGGAGGAGCCATGTCAGCAGCCTGTCAGTGAGGGTGCAGTGGGAGGAGTCACGTCAGGAGCCTGTCAATGGGGGGGCAGTGGGAGGAACCATATCAGGAGCCTGTCAGTGTGGGAGGTGGGAGGAACCACGCCAGGGGCCTGTCAGTGAGGAGCGATGGGAGGAGCTATGCCAGGCACCTGTCGGTGAAGGAGGTGGGAGGAGCCATGCCAGGGGCCTGTCAGTTACCTGGTGGAGGCAATGGGGGGGTGTCATTTCCTTGCCCCCTCCTGTGACACCTTCCAGTTAAAGGGGTTCCTGGGTGGTCTGTGAGGAATGGCCCAGAGGGCCCGGGGAGACACAAGGTGACCAATGGGAGGCTGGTGCAATCATCCAGGGAGAAGAGCCAGGAGGCCGCGGGAAGAACGGCTGTGATTCTAGACGGATTTTAAAGTGGAGGCTGTCATGGTTTCCTGACTGGGTGTCAAGTTTAAGAAAAAGAAGGCAGTCAAGAATAACTCCTAAGCAACTGGAAGGTTGGAGCTGTCATTTTTCAAAGATGTATTTATTTGAAAGGCAGAGTTACAGAGAGAGAGAGAATCTCCATCCGCTGGTTCACGTCCCCACATGCACAACAGCAAGGTCTGGGCCAGGCCCAGGCCAGGAGCCTGGAGCTCCATCCGGGCCTCCCACGTGGGCGCAGGGGCCCCCGGTACTTGGGGCATCATCCGCTGCCCTCTCAGGTGCACTAGCAGGGGGCTGGCCGGGACTCCAGCAGGGCTGATATGGGATGCCGGTGTCGCGCCTGCTGGGCCACAGCGCCAGCCCCAGAGCTGTCACTTTCTGAAGTGGGGGAACTCTGGGACCCACAGACAGGGACAGGAGTCAGGACTCAGCTAGCAGCCATTGAGACACGCACCCAGAGGCACCCTCAGCAGTCATTAGCCTGCGGCGGGAAGGGAGGCCAGAACTGCAAACTCCGCTGGTGAGACCCCCATGGAGGAGCAGAGAGCAAGCGGGGGGTGGGGGGGCATGGAGTGTGCCGCGGTGAGGTCAGGGAGGGGCAGAAATGCCAGAAAGGAGACGCAGGCGTGGCCAGCGTGGGGAGAGGCGCCCCACCCAGGAAGAATGGTTTCACGGGCAAGGGCTTGGTCAGCTGCGTCAAATGTTGTAGATAGGTCAACTAAGATAGGGATTGACCTTTGAAATCGGCAGAGGAGGTCACGAGCGACCTTGGCAAGGACAGTTTCACTGGGGAACAAATATATGTAGTCTAAATAATATAAGATAATAGAAAAATAAATAATATATATTTGAGACCAAATGCCCAACTATAGCCTGCCTGACTACGAGAGCAGAGGAGAGAGGACCCGGAGACCACTGCTCCGAGGAATTTTGTTTGGAAAGAATCAGAGACCTGAGGAGGCAGACTCTGGAGCGCGGTGTGGGACAGCGAGGTTGTAGGAGTCGTTGGGCCGTGCGGTTACCTGGTCAGAATAATCCAGGAGCCAGGTGGGCATGCTGCACCCTGGTTAAGTCTTCCCTTGGTATGGTGTCCCATGTTGGGGTGCCTGGTTCGAGTTCCAGCTGCTCCGTTTCCAATCCAGCTTCCTGCTACTGTGCTCCCTGAGGGTAGCATAGCAGATGGTGGCTCAAGTACACGAGTCCCTGTCACTGCATTGGAGACCTTGACCGAGTTCTGGACCCCGGCTTGAGCCTGGCCGAGCCCTAACGGTTGTGGACATTTGGGGAGTGAACTAGTGGATGGGACACCGCTCTCTATCTCTCTGCCTTTCTTTCTTTCTTTCTTTCTTTCTTTCTTTCTTTCTTTCTTTCTTTCTTTCTTTCTTTCTTTCTTTCTTTCTTTCTTTCTTTTTATCTACAGGAGAGACAGGAAGTTGATGATACAGAAGGAGGAGAGGGAGGGTTGGAAAGTATGCAGTCCCGGAGGACTCCCGAGGGCGGGGTCACGTGTGTGGGAGGGGGCTGGCCTTGGACGGGAGCAGGAGAGTCCCTCTGAGTCACAGGAGGAAGGCAACCTACAGGGCAAATACAGGAGGCCTGTGATCTTCCGATGGCTTCCAGTTTTCCAGAGAAATGGGAGGCAGTGTCCTCAGCTGAGAGGGAAGGGCGGGGAGCAGGTGCTGCCATTTGAGAGAGAAGAGAAGGTGTGAATCCATCAGCCCAGGGCACAGGGGAGAGTAGGGGCCCGAGCGACAGGCTCGCCAGGCAGCACCGATCACCCCGGGGGTGAACGGACAAGGTCAGTGAGTTGCGCGCAGTGATTTTTGCTTCCAGTCACTCCAAGTGCAGGGGGGGAGGAGATGGAGAGGGATTTAACTAGGGCTGGAATTTGCCAAGCAAATGTTCTGAAGCAAGAAGGGAGCTGAGCCGTAGACAAGGGAGTCATTGCAGCGATGGGCCACAGAGTGGGGTGGGGAACCCAGGAAAGGGGATACGGATTTCAGGCTCGATGGCTGGGGTACTAGGGAAGGGTCATGGGAAAGGTGGAGGGTGGTGGGCGGACGGTGGCAAACAGGTTACCCAGGGGATCAGGGTCTTGATGAAGATCAGTCCTAGGGAAGGAACCACAGCACGATCCGGGGTGGGACCTACAGGCCGGTGGCGGTTTTGCCTTGTCTGGAGCAGGTGAGTAACTCAACCTTCTGCAGCCGAGGTCTAAGGATAACACTGTTAATGCTCCGCTGATAAACGGCAGAGCTAGGATTCAAACCCAGGCTCCGACTCTAGTTCTAGCACCTTCACGATCCTATTGCAGCCACTTCGCTCTGCTCCTGTGAGTCAGACCATCAAGGTGTTCAACTCCTCACAGTCATCGGGAGTGACAGGCAGCAAGCACTTCCTTGCCAAGAATCGCTTCTGTATCCCAAGGAAACTCCAGGGCTGCTACCAGAAAAACAGGGAATGGAGGCTGAGCAAGCGAAAGCATTAGGCAACCTCATCCCACCCACGCCAGCTCCTTGCTCCCAGAAGACGCAGCCCTCCGTGCGATGGACGGACAGGACTTCCAACCCAGAGGCCTTGCAATGGTTGCAGCTGCGGGAAAATGCATGTCACAAAAAGGCTCCTGTGGGCCGGCGCCATGGCTCAATAGGCTAATCCTCCACCTTGCGGCACCGGCACACCGGGTTCTAGTCCCGGTTGGGGCGCCGGATTCTGTCCCGGTTGCCCCTCTTCCAGGCCAGCTCTCTGCTATGGCCAGGGAGTGCAGTGGAGGATGGCCCAGGTGCTTGGGCCCTGCACCCCATGGGAGACCAGGAAAAGCACCTGGATCCTGGCTCCTGGCATCGGATCAGCGCGGTGCGCCGGCTGCAGCGGCGGCCATTGGAGGGTGAACCAACGGCAAAGGAAGACCTTTCTCTCTCTGTCTCTCTCTCTCACTGTCCACTCTGCCTGTCAAAAAAAAAAAAAAAAAAAAAAAAAGGCTCCTGGACCCAGCACTGACAGATGCGCAGTCACTATTTGCTGGGTGGATGCAAGGCTAGAATTCCAGGGGGCGCACTTGCTCCTTCCAAGTTCCAGATGGTGTAACCCTTTCCTGTCTGTGTGGGGACTTGTGTTCCGCAGTGAGCAGGTGCCCCTTGTGAACAGGGGGAGGACACCTTCTTCCGCAAAGCCTCAAGAGGGAGGCTGCCCATCTGTGGCTTCTGGTCACTTCCGTCCTCCAGAGAGGACTCAGTCTTTCCTTGGGATGTAGAAGTGCCCTTAGGAGAACTACACACTCCTCCTCCTCCTCCTCCTCCTCCACCTCCATGCAACCTCACCTCCCCTGGAGGCTGGCCCTTCCCCACTCCTCAATTGCCAGGCAGACTCCAGCATTTAGAGTCCCCAAAGTCCCACTGAGGCCTGGAAACTACGGCCAATCACACAAGGGCATCCAGCTCAGCAAAGGATGTATCCACAGCGGGGTTTCCTAGGAAACCTGAGACGAGGGACCGGTTTTGAGATTGTAGCTTCTAGGGGCTCCTCACTTCCCCAAGGGAGCCAAGGCTATCGTGGTTGCGGTGTTGCACAAAGCCCTGGGGAAGCGTGTACAGAGTCTCTTACCTCCCCCTGAAACTCCAGTATAATCGCCTCCTGCAGTTCCACATCAGAGCCAACACTGAGGCTCAGAACGGTTCTTCCCAGGCCACCAGCTCCACTTGCCTCGGCTGCTGGGTAAAGAATTAGCACACACACACCGTCTGTGGCCTTCCGTGGTTCATTATCTCTGGGGTAGCCAGGGATAGGAGGGACTGCCACACCCTGTCCATGCCAGCAGCCAGAGGCGGTAGACCCGCTGGAAAGAGCTGCCCACCATGTGGCTCTGAGGACCTGGCACAGTAGAGCTGGTCACATTCTTGTTTCTCGTGGAGGCCCGTGCAGAAGGGGAACAGAGACAGGCTGGTGCCCACGTATGCCCCCAGGGATTGGAGCTGTGCCCTTGTAGAAATTCTCTGGGGGCCGGTGTCACTTGAGCCTGGGTGTGACATCTCTCCCCAGGGAGCGGGAAGCCCACACCGACCTTGTTCCAGTTGCACACTTGCACGCAAGTTGGCTGGGGGAGGGGAGGGGGCAGGGTGGTGCTGGCAAAGCAGGAATGTGCCCTCAGGGACAAAGGGTTAAGAAAAGGGTGGAGTTGGGACACTGCCTTCAACCTTTCTTTGTATCATCCCTGTGCCAACCACCAAATAACCCCTGAACAATGCTGAGTGCTAATGGACTTGGGTTGTCACAGCCTCTTACCCTCAAGCCGGCACTGAAAGCAACAGGGAACAGCCAGAGCAACCTCCTGGCCTGCAGTGCAGCTTTCCCTCATAAAATGGGCTTTGTATGCTAAGCAGGCTGTGTTTGAGGCAGGAGGACAGTGAGTCACTTGTGATTCGGCTGTCCAGTGTGCTATTGGCTGGAGGATCAGAGTGACCTGGTGTCACTTAAAGGCAGGACACTCTTCAAATCCCGGCCTGGCTGCCTTTGCCTTTTAAAGGGCCCCACTCCATCAAAACACAGCAGAGTTGAGCTCATTGTTTTCCCAGAATAAAATCTCTAATGCTTTCTAAGTACACAAGGACTGGGTTTCTTGCATCATTTTCCAAGACTGTAGGGAATGACGTGTGTGGGTGGCAGGCTCCTCCCCGTGTGTGCTGACAGGGACTTAAAGAAAAAAGATTTATTTATCTGAAAAGCAGAGTGACTCAGAGAGAGAGAGAGAGGGAGATGGATCGATCTTCCATCTGCTGGTTCACCCCTGAAGTAATCGCTACAGGCGGGGTTGGGCTGCTGGAAACCAGGAGCCAGAACGCCATCTTGATCTCCGACATGGGTAGCAGAGACCTAAGCACTTGGGTCATTTTCCACTGCCTTCCCAGACGCATTAGCAGGGAGCTGGACCAGAAACAGAGCAACTGGGACTTGAACAAATGCGCGGATGTGGAATGCTGATGTTTCGGGCAGCAGCCACAATGCCAGCCCCTGGCAGGAACTTTAGCCAGCTTCCCGTTTGGGCAGCACAGCCTAAGAGACCCAGTGCAGTTAAGCTTTCTGCTGTGGTTCAAAATGGCGTCAAAGCTGAGCTCCACAAGGTAGCAAAGCAAAATGATGACAGTGACAACGAAAACCGTCTCAGAAGTCTGCCAGTCTGCGAGGTATAGCCGACACCTTTTTGGCACCTGCAAATGTTCATTAACTGTTAACCATTGTCAGTGAGGTTTGTTCCTGTTCTAGTGTACGGCTCTGTTTGCATTACTGGGTAAATTTCATTCTCACCAAGGTCAATAACAGTTTGTTATGCTTCAGGGAAGTCCTGAACTTCAAGCTGCTTGCACCGTGTGTGTGTGTGTGTGTGTGTGTGTGTGTGTGTGTGTGTGTTGGGGTGGGAGGGGTGAGGGGAGATTTCAGCTTTGGGCCTCACAAGACTCCTTGGGGCCAAATGGCCTTTGTCAGGCAGTTTGTATAAAAGGGACTTCATCCAAAGCCTCTGCTGAGTTAACTGGGCCTTCCACTAAATAAGGCCTTGTTTCCTAGAGGTTTTCTCTTCTCCACAAGGAAGCTAACACACAGGATTCCAGGTAATCCACAGCCCTCACCACAGCTTGACACAAACACCTGGCACCTCTCCCCAGCCCAGCGGGAAAACACACTCAGGCACACTCACTTGCTGACGTCCAGCGTGGTGTTCCAATAGGCTTTTCTCACAAACAGGGCCTCTCCCTTCAGAAACAGCTCCTGGAACAAAGGCAGAGATTACTTCTGAATTGACAACATGGCTTAGTTGCTGCTGACAGTGACCAATATCATCGACTATTAACCTAAAAAACAAATTACTCTTTTCTTATTTAGCAGGAAAGATACTTTACCTTTCTTTGCTGATGAACATGAGGAATGATTTATTATTCTTAGACGTCAGGAAAACATAGAACTTAGGAATCCGGTTAACGTGTTGCTTATTTTAAGCAAAAGAAAGCTTCTTAGTGTTGTATGGGCAACATTTATTTTGTTATTAAAAAGTAAGTTTGACAGACAACAGAGACAGTTAAGGCACTTACGGAATATACAAAGGCACTAGCCTTTGGGGCTGCACATAGCAAAGAAATATCTTAAATACTTCTGAAAATATTTTAGAAGCCAAGACACAAGGGCATGCTTTAGGAGAACATAGGAATGTAATTTGGAGGGAAAAAAAGGCATATTGGAACTACCCATTTCCTTTAAAATCACTGCACAAAACAAAGCAGCATTCAACTTCACATTCTGACCTTACACAGTTTATATACAATAGCTTGACTTAAATCCAAGAAGCAAAGACAGGGCTCTCACTCTGCTTATTCTGAAAAATAATTACAAGGGACACCCAGGTTCTGGCAGGTTCACTTGAGAGGCATTTGTTGTGTAGAAGAGAA
This sequence comes from Oryctolagus cuniculus, assembly GCF_964237555.1. Lineage (NCBI taxonomy): Eukaryota > Metazoa > Chordata > Mammalia > Lagomorpha > Leporidae > Oryctolagus > Oryctolagus cuniculus. The sequence continues at coordinate 129,735,402 of NC_091438.1, read as the reverse complement.
CAGACTGAACACTTTTTTTTTTTTTTTAACAGGCAGATTTAGACAGTGAGAGAAAGACAAAGAGAAAGGTCTTCCTTCCGTTGGTTCACCCCCCAAATGACTGCTATGGCCGGTGCTGTGCTGATCCAAAGCCAGGAGCCAGGTGCTTCCTCCTGGTCTCCCATGCGGGTGTAGGGCTCAAGCATTTGGGCCATCCTCACAGACTGAACACTTTAAGGGGTGTCCTTGATGTCAATTTGAGGAGGGGGCCAACTTGGAGAGAGTCACCCACTTCCTCCAAACACAGTCTCTGCTGGTTCAGCCTTGAATTTCACCAGTTTTGTGTGTGCATAACGACTTAACAATTTCACCCAGATGGTTCTCAATTGTACCACCATTTCTGCAAGACTATAGACCTTGTCTACGAAGAAAATTAAATGGAGGGCTGGACATTTGGTCCAGAATTAAAAAAGAAGCTTGGGATGCCTGCATCCATGTCAGAGTGCCTGGATTTGAGCCCTGGTTCTGCTTCTGATCCAGCTTCCTGCTAACACACACCCTGCGAGGCAGCACATGATGGACCCAAGTACTTGCCACTCATGTGGGAGACCTGGATTGAGGTCCACGCTCCTGACTTGGGGCCTGATCAAGCCCTGGTTGCTGTAGAAATTTGCAGGGTGAACCAAGAGATTGAAGATCTCTCTCTGTCTCCTGCCTTTCAAATAAAATACAAATAAATAAATACAAACTTTAAAAGGAAAATGTATTTATGAATTTGACAAATCTTTCTCAGTTGTCATCCATGGAATGTATGCCAAGATGCGTTGCATAGGAGTGTGCTTCTTTCTCCCCGTAGTCTTGCCAAGGCAGGGTACTATAGAACTCATGAATTTTTGCCAAATTGGTAGATGAAAATGGTAGTTAAGGAGAGTTTTATTCTGTATTATTCTTTTTTAAAGATTTGTTTTATTTGAAAAGTAGAGTGATAGAGAGAGAGGGAGAGACAGAGAAAGAGATCTTCCACCCACTGACTCACTCCCCAAATGGCAGCAATGGCTGCGGCTGGACCAGCACAAAACCAGAGCCTGGAACTCCATCTGGGTCTCCCACACGAATGGCAGGGGCCTGAGTACTTAGACCACCTTCTACTGCTTTCCCAGGGGCATTAGCAGGGAGCTGGATAGGAAGTGGAGCAGCTGGTACTCCAATTGTCACTGTGATATGGGATGTTGGCATTGTAAGTGGCAGCTTAACCCACAGCGCCACAACGCCGGTCCCTATTCTATATTATTCTTACTGTAAAGAGATTGAGCTTGTTTTCTTATTTTAGAAAGCCATTTGTGGACCAGCGCAGTGGCTCAATAGGCTAATCCTCCGCCTGCGGCTCCAGCACCCCGGGGTTCTAGTCCCGGTCGGGGCACCAGATTCTGTCCCAGTTGCTCCTCTTCCTGTCCAGCTCTCTGCTGTGGCCCGAGAGGGCAGTGGAGGATGGCCCAAGTCCTTGGGCCCTGCACCCGCATGGGAGACCAGGAGAAGCACCTGGCTCCTGGCTTCAGATCAGCGCAGTGCGCCAGCCGCAGCGTGCCAGCTGCAGCGGCCATTGGGGGGGTGAACCAACGGAAAAAGAAGACCTTTCTCTCTCTCTCTCTCTCTCTCCCTGTACACTCTGCCTGTCAAAAAAAAAAAAAAAAAAGCCATTTGTATTTACCTTTCTATAGACTTTTCACAGTCATGAAATTTTGTGTTAATCTTTTTTATTGTCATTAATTTACATATTGAACTTTAAGTAATTTTATTGATTTCTAATTTACTAACATAATCTGTATTATAAGTTACAAATATTTTTAGCATTTACCTCCTGTTTTTGCCTGTTCTATTTTTAATTTATAGTAAATTTTATTCATATTTTCTTTTAAGATCTGTGCAATTTGTTTAAAAGATTTATTTTATTTGAAAGGCAGAGTTACAGAGAGAGTAGGAGAGAGAGAGAGATATCTTCCATCTGCTGGTTCACTCCCCAGATGGCTGCAACGGCCAAGGCTAGGCCACGCCAAGCCAGGAGCCAGATCCTTCATCCAGTTCTCCCATGTGGGTGCAGGGACCCAAGCACTTGGGCCATACTCCGTTACTTTCCCAGGTGCATTAGCAGAGAGCTGGATCAGAAGTGGAGCAGCTGGGACTCAAACCAGCATCCATATAGAATGCCGGCACTGCAGGCAGCAGCTTAACCTGCGGTGCCACAGCACAGGCCCCAAGATCTGTGAATTTTGAGTTTTATTTAGAAAAACCCAATCCAAGTTATAATGGAATTCACCTATGCGTTCTTCTCTCGTGGACTTTATTTATTTTGGACTTATTTGTTTGAAAGAGTGGGAGAGACAGATAAAGAAAGCTTCCATCCGCTGCTTCACTTCCCAAATGGCTACAAGAGCCATGTCTGTGCTAGGCCGAAGCCAGGAGCCAGGAACTCCAACCGGGTCTCCCACATGGGTGGCAGGGACCCAAGGACTTGGGCCTTCCTCTGCTGCTTTCCCAGGCCATAAGCAGGGAGCTGGCAGAGCAGTGAGGACTCCGATGTGAGAGGCAGCACTACCATACAGGAGGCGGCAATGCAGGCAGCGTGTCACAATGCCGGCCTGTGGCTTTCTTTTTTGATGTTTAAATATTTGACTCACTTGGAGTTCATCTTGATAAGTGATATAAAATAGAATTCCAGGGCCAGCACCGTGACACAGTGGGTTAAAGCTCCAGCCTGCAGCACCACCATCCCAAATGGGTGCTCCATTTCCAATCCAGCTCCCTGCCAATGGCCTGGGAAATCAGCAGAGAATGGCCCTAGTGCTGGGCCTCTGCACCCACGTGGGAGACCCACAAGAAGCTCCTTGCTCCTGGCTTTGGATCAGCGCAGCTCTGGTGGTTACGGCCATTTGAGGAGTGAACCAGTGGATGCAAGACCTCTCTGTCTCTCCCTCTCTGGATCTGTAACTCTGCCTCTCAAATAAATAAATCAAGCTTTCAAAAATAATAAATCAATCTTTCAAAAAACTTTATAATTAAAAATTTTAAAAATAAAACAGAGACCCAGCTTACTTTTTTAGGTAGTCACCAGGGGTTGTAACACCATTTATTAAAATGTGCCGCTTTTCTCTTTTTTGACCTGGTGAATTCCTGCATGCATTTGGGTTCCTTTTTAACATTTTCTCTTCTATTCAATGGGTCTGTGGATTTGTGTGCCAGTACCACGTGGGTCTAATTATTGAGATTTGAGATGTGTCTCGTGCGCTAGCGAATATCGCCACGAAATAAACCACCCTGTAATTTAATCATTTAAACAACAATTGCTTTATTATATCTCACAGTCTATGCGAGTCAGGAATTTGGGCGGTCTTGGCCGGGTGGCTCTGGCTTCTTCACAGCCGGCGTCCTCTGACGTTCTGGTCAGACAGGCAGAGAGAGACCAGAGCGGCGTCGGAGGGGCGCAGGGAGGCGCTGCAGCCGCGGGGGCACCCCGCACCGCTTGCTAGGGAGCCCCCTAGACAGCCTCGCGTGGTGTCTGCGCATGCGCTGGCGTGGACTTCCTCACAGCATGGCGGTCTCGGGGACGTCAGACCGTCAGACCGGTTGCACTGCAGACGGCAGTCCCGTTTCCGGTTCAGGTGTCTCCGTGAACAGAGCAGGAAGAAGCTGCCTCGTCTGTTCTGAGCTCGCCTTGCAAGACACGCGACATGATCTCTCTGCATTCTCTGGATTACAAGTGAGTCATGCCGTGGAAATCCAAGGCGAGGAGCCAGGGGCCCGCCTCGCCATGGGCAGTCAGGTTGTGGGAGCCACTGCTGCGGCCAGCTTGGGAAAATACAGCCTGCCACCTCTTCCTTTCTGATGTCTTTGTTGATCTCCTGTTTCAGTTTCCCTGGCTCTAGCACCAGCGGTACTGGCTGTTCCTTCAATCAGCCTTTTTGGAAACCTGATACTTTATTTGCTTATTTATTTAAAAGTCTGAGTTATGGGGGGGGGGGGGAGATCTTCCATCCACCAGTTCATCCCCCAAATGGCTGCAATGGCCAGGGCTGGGCTGGGCCAAAGCCAGGAGCCTGGAACTCCATCCAGGTCTGCCGTATAGGTGGCAGTGGCCTGAGCACTTGGGACATCTTTGACTGTTTTCTCAGGTGCATTAGCAGGGAGCTGGATTGGAAATGGCACAGCCAGTACTTGAACAGGGCACATATGGGATGCCAGCATCGCAGGTGGTGGTTTAATCTACTGAGCCACAACACTGGCCCCCTGAAAACGTACATTTTATAAATATTTTTAAAATTCATCTCCCATTACCTTTTTTCTTTTTCGTTTTGAAGGTGGACAAAGAGAAAGACAGAGATCTCCCATCTGCTGGTGCACTCCCAAATGCCAGAAACATCCAGGGCTGAGTTAGGCCGATGCCAGCAGCCAGGAACTCCATCCAGGTCTCACACGGGGGTGGCAGAGGCCCACGCACTTGAGTCATCACCGCTGCCTCTCAGGGCGCACGTCAGCAGGAAGCTGGGGTTGGGAGAAGAGCTGCGACCTGAGAGCAGGCGTTCTGATTCGGTTTGTGGGCATCCCAGCCAGCAGCTGAACCAGTAGGCCAAACGCCCATCACTGAAAATAAGATTTTAGAAAAATCAAACGATAAGGATAATGTTGTCTGTATCTGGTGGGGGAAAAGGGGTAGTTATAGATAAAAGGCACTGCCCTGATCCATGTGGTAATGGATTACAGTTGGTGACATCCTATGATGTCACATTTAGCTTAATATAAATACAAATAATTGCATATTGAAGTATTTGTCACCTTGGGTATATACATGAGTTTGTGTAACACACTTGTTTCCTTGCTGTGCCAGCTGAGGGAGCCTGGAAGCAATGATTCACTAGTAAAATGAGCACACTTGATGCCCAGACTTGTTTTTTCAATAGAAACTTCAGTTTATTTGAAAGGTAGAGAGACACTGAAAGAGACATAGAGATCTGCCGTCCATTGGTTCACTTCCCAAATGGCCAATGGCCGCATCAGCTAGGGCTGGGCCAGGCTGATGCCAGGAGCTCAGAATTCCATCCAGGTGCCTCATGTGGGTGGCAGGGACTCAAATACTTGATCCATCTCCTGCTGCCTCCCACAGAGCACCTTAGCAGGAAAGTGCATTGGAAGCAGAGTGCTCCAGTATGGGATGTGGGCATCTCAAGCTGTTTCTTTCTTTTTCTTTTTTTAGAGATTTCTTTATTTGAAATGTAGAATTACAGAGACAGAAAGGAGACTGATCTTCAATCCGCGGGTTCACTCCCCAGATGGCTGCAATGGACAGGGCTGGCCCAGACTGAAGCTTCATCTGGGTTCCCACGTGCGTGCAACAGTCTAAGGACTTGGGCCATCTTCTACTGCTTTTCTAGGCCTAATTAGCAGGGAGCTGGATTGGAAATGGAGCAGCCGGGACTCGAACTGGTGCCCATTTGGGATGCTGACACTGCAGTCTGTGGCTTAACTCATTGCGCCACAGCACAAGCCTCTCAAGCTGTTTCTTAATTGCTGCACCAAATGCCTGTCCCACCAGATTTTTTTTTTTTTTTTTTTTTTTTTTGACAGGCAGAGTTAGACAGTGAGAGAGAGAAAGGTCTTACTTTTCCATTGGTTCACCCCCCAATGGCCGCTATGGCCGGTGTGCTACACCAATCTGAAGCCAGGAGCCAGGTGCTTCTCCTGGTCTCCCATGCGGTGCAGGGCCCAAGCACCTGGGCCATCCTCCACTACCCTCCCGGGCCACAGCAGAGAGCTGGCCTGGAAGAGGGGCAACCGGGACAGAATCTGGCGTCCCAACCGGGACTAGAACCCGGGGTGCCAGCGCCGCAGGCAGAGGATTAGCCTAGTGAGCCGCGGCCCCGGGCTCTGTCCCACCAGATTTGGGTTTCTGATACCATCCTCAAGTAACGAAAACCGAAGTTCCTTGTGGAAATTGCTGCTACTGGGACTGAGGCAGGAAATACACCAGATGGGGACTGATGTGGTAGATCAGATAAAGTCTGTTGCCAGTGACACCAGCATCCCATGTGAGCATGTTTCAGCTGCTCTGCTCCTGATCCAGTTCCCTGCCGATGCACCTGAGAACAGCGGTGGAAGATGGCTCAAGTGTTTGGGCCCCTGCATCCACGTGGGTGATCTGGAAGAAGCTCCTGACTCCTGGCGTTGGACTGCCCAGCTCCAGCCATTGAGGCTATTTAGGGAGTGAACCGGCAGATGGCAGGTTCTCTCTCTCTTTCTATCCTCCCCCCCCCATTAACTCTGTCTTTCAAACAAAAAAATATTTTTTAAAAAGTATAAAGTCTGGGGCCGGCGCTGTGGTGTAGTGGATAAAGCCACTGCCTGCAGTGCCGGCATCCCATATAGGCACCCGTTCAAGTCCCAGCTGCTCCACTTCCCATCCAGCTCTCCTCTATGGCCTAGGAAAGCAGTGGAAGATAGCCCAGGTCCTTGGGCTCCTGCACTTGTGTGGGAGACCCGGAAGAAGCTCCTGGCTCCTGGCTTCGGATTGGCGCAGCTCCGGCTGTTGCAGCCAATTGGGGAGTGAACCAGCAGATGGAAGACCTCTCTCTCTCTCTCTTTCTCTCTCTTTCTCTCTCTCTCTCTCTCTTTCTCTCTGCCTCTCCTCTCTCTGTGTAACTCTGACTTTCAAATAAATAAATAAATCTTCTTTTAAAAAAGTATAAAGTCTACCTTATTTTTAAAATTTTTTAAAGATTTATTTATTATTTGAAAGAGTTACAGAGAGAGAGGAGAGGCAGAGAGAGAGAGAGAGAGAGAGAGAGAGGTCTTCCATCCTCTGGTTCATTCCCCAATTGGCCATAATGGCCGGAGCTGTGCCGATCTGAAGACAGGAGCCAGGAGTTTCTTCAGGTCTCCCACGTGGGTGCAGGGGTCCAAGGACTTGGGCCATCTTCCACTGCTTTCCCAGGCCATAGCAGAGAGCTGGATTGGAAGTGGAGCAGCTGGGACTAGAACCAGCGCCCATATGGGATGCCGGTGCTGCAGGCGGTGGCTTTATCCACTACACCACAGCACGGGCCCCATCTTTATTTTTTTAAGAAGCACTAGCTCCTCTGGCTCAGGAGGACAAGATTTGCCACAGTTTATGGGCTGTGTCCTGGGTGTTGCCAGCCACTGCCCCAGTTCCCATTGTCCCATTGGCTCGGGAAAGAAGAAGCCCAGCTGGCACTGCCAGCCCCAGCCTGACTCTACACCATCCTTCAGGTGAAAGGTCACACAGTCCCTGACCTAAACCTGGGTTGAGAGAATGGGATGTTTTCCCCAGAACCTCCACTATCTAAATGGGCCTTGGTCAGCCAGTCCTCATCGCTCCAGCCTGAGCTCCCACCCAGCCTTCTGTCCATTACCCAACCTGGTCCACTGTCCCTACTTCCCCTGCACCTAGTCCCCTCCCCTCCCCAGTTTCCAAATGGAAGGTTGGGGGCGGGGACGTAGAGAAAAGCAGTCCCAGCCCCAAAGAAGCAAGCATAGAACAGAACCCCCATGGTCTGGGACTGGCCAAACCCCTTGGGGTCAAGGAGGACACACCCTGGGAACACCTGGTACCACCAACCACCCCAACACCCACGCTAATCTAGAGGTGCTGTGTCATTCCCATCAGCAGCCCAAAACTCCTGAGAGCACTCTGTAGGAAAGACAATACTGAGGCTGCCCACAGGACCTGATGGTCATCACAGACAGTGTGTAGGTGGCACACACATCAGGACGGCCTGTGGTGGGACCACCCAGTACACAGTCCCTTCACCATGTGCTTTAGGTGCCTGAGTCTGTGCAAAGCCATGTGTGTTCTGGATGGCAAAGACAGACAGGAGCGCACTTGTCTTGTAGATGGCCCCTGTGGACACCTGCTGGGCTGCCTCGTCTCTGGACAGCATCGCGTCCTTGCCTCGTACCCTGCCAAAATGAGGGTTGTCCTTCGGACAAGAGCCTTGAGGCTTCAAGTCCTCAGATTTCTGCCATGAAAACCATCTCCTGTTGCTCAGGCCACACATGCCAGAGCCTGAGGTCCTTCCCACCTTCGCTCCACAGTAGATGGCACAGCGCCTGGCACACAGGAGGCACTGGGTGGACACGAGCCTGCGTGGCGGGGCTCCTGCGAAGCTACAGGCCTGTCCTCACTTTGGTTTCACTCACCTGGCCCTGAAGAAGGACTTCTCCAAACACAGCAGCCCCAAATCTACAGGTTGGCTATGAGAAACATCCCAAATGTTCAGTATCACTTGAAACAGGTGACACCACCAAATAAACACAGACCCATGGGTTTTGGCTTCCATAAACACAAGTCCTCTTTTAACTTTTATGGGCACAACATATATTTATATTTTATATATTTTATATATTCTCCCACACAAGTGCAGGGGCCCAAGGACCTTCTACCGCTTTCCTAGGCCGTAGCAGAGAGCTGGATTGGAAGTGGAGCAGCCAGGACTTGAACCGGTGCTTATATGGGATGCCGGCACCGCAGATGATGGCTTAACCCACTACACCACAGCACCGGCCCCAGACTTTATACTTTATATATATATATATATATATATATATATATATATATAAAACTAATTTCATTGGCTTTTCTTTCTAGGTCCAACTGTAGACTACTTACCCCATTACTACTTCTAAATGAAAGTCAGGAGCCAGCGCAATGGCGTAGCAGGTAAAACTGCCACCTGCAGTGCTGGCATCCCATATGGGCACCGGTTCGAGGCCCGGCTGCTCCACTTCCAATCTAGCTCTCTGCTATGGCCTGGGAAAGTAGTGGAAGATGGCCCAAGTCCTTGGGCCCCTGCACCCACCTGGGAGACCCAGAAGAAGCTCCTGGCTTCTGGCTTTGGGTCGGCGCAGCTTCAGCCATTGTGGCCAATTGGGGAATGAACCTGCAGATGGAAGACCTCTCTCTCTCTGCCTCTCCTTCTCTCTGTGTATAACTCTGACTTTCAAAGAAAATAAATGAATCTTTAAAAATAAATAAATAAATAAATGAAGGTCACTAAAATGGAGCATTTGGAAACTAAAATTGGCATGGTGAGTTTACCAAAAGCTCCTGCTCCAGGGTTCCACCAGGGGCCTGGCTGTCTGGGAACCCCGATAGCCAGCACAGGTCCATGTATCCACAGCTGGAATTGCCACTATTTGGGGAAGGTGGTTTTTTTCTCTTCTAAAATTTACTTTATTGATTTGAAAGGCAGAGTTACAGAAAGAGAAGGAGACAGAGAGAGAGAAGTCTTCCATCCTCTGATTTGCTCCTCAAATGGCCACAATGGCCAAGGCTGGGCCAGGCTGAAGCCAGGAGCCAGAAGCTTCATCTAGGTCTCCCACATGGGTGCAGGGGCCCAAGGACTTGGTTTTGTTAGCAGTGACTTCTCAGCCTGCTGGGTTGTGCATGCGCTGTTCTTGCTTTCTTGTGTTATTATTTATGAATTACCTTTAGTTTAGCTCTATTTTGATCAGTGTGGTTTGCTTTGGGTTGGGGGTTAACCTTACAATGTGTAGAACTGCATGTTTGCTTAACACTGTCTTTGGTCTATAATTTCCCATAACCGAGACTTCCAAGATGTTTATTTTTTGATTTCAGGATTCCTATTGTAACAGCAGATGTATGCACAACCCACTCAAAATTTGTGCAGTGATATTTGAACAGGTTGTTTATAAATTGAGGCCATTTCATTTACTTACAGCATCATTTCAACAGATGTAAAAATATTTTCACACTTAGAAGACATTGTTGTATAATACAGATTCTTGTATGCAAACTGTGCACTGTTTGCCTTCTATTTAGCTACCGACCATGAAGGGTGTTGTTTCCCAGTTGAAAGTTGGCAAGAGCAGAGGGGCCCAGGGTCTTAGCACCTGCCAGAGTCAGAGGCCCAAACCTCTCCATTCAGAGCAACCACGTGTCAGTATCTGTGTTATTTTCAGGAAGTACAGACACTACCCAAGGGCTCTCCATACACCTGCGAAACAACAGCAGGCTCACCAGTTTTCCCAGAAACAAAGGACAGTTCCACAGACGTGTCCTCTGCCCACCATCACCATCCTGCCACACAATCAGCCCGGGCATTTTCCAACTCCACTCCTCGCAGGTTCAACGATCTGGGCACCAAGACCAGCTGAAGCCTCAGGCATCAACCCCTCTCCCTGCTCCCACTCCCACTTCCACCAGAACCTTGTCCAGAGAAAGCTCTTCCAGGCCTCAGACCTGGGAATGGGTACGTGTGTGTCCCTCAGGTGCTGGGGTGGACCTCTCTGGTCCTTTTTCTTGTCACTGCAGGAGTCAGAGCCTCCCCTGGGGCTTTTCAGGGACCTTCAGAAGAGTCTGGGACAGGAACCCAACTTCCCCTGGAAACTGAATTCGAGCCTGGTAGATCCAGAAGAAAATTCAGCATCCACCTGTCCACCAGCAATGCACTCTGGGAAGATGCAGACACCTAGACCCAAGTTACGCAATCTGGCACCAGGCTTCCCCCACCCCCCACCCCAGCCCTTCCATCCCAGGCCAGGGGGCACCTGACAGCTCCTCCCCCTATTCTCTGCAGGGGCCTCCCCACCAGCATCCTGCAACCTGGGTCCTGTTCTACTCTGGGAACTGCTAGGGCCGGGAGAGGTGTTGTCTCAGGATGCAGCAGAGGTTCCCAGGGTTCCCGGGGCCTTAGGGGCTTTGCCAAGCCGCTGGGACATCTGCCAGGTGTCACCCAGGCATCACAGCCTTTCCAGAGTCAGTGCTTCTCCTGGGAGGACGCCAGCTGCCCCGGCACCCAGGGAGAGACTCGGTTCGCTGCACAATGCAAGACATCAGGCCAACAGTGTGCTGAGCCTCCGTGTAGTTTAAGCTGAGGTCCAGCCACACTGGGGACTCTCTCCCTGCGTTCCTCAGACCTGCTTAACATGGGGCCTAAGGAGTGACCAGCACCGAAAAACAAGAACCAGATCAGAAGTCCAAGTCCCAGGCTCACCATGACCTCAGGGTGCCAGCGAGAACCAGCGCAGGCCTGTTTTGCCATCTGGAGAGGCACACACGATACACCGAAAGGTTCTTGGTCGCCCTGAGCCCCGCAGAGATCCCCCGTGGCACACACGCACCCTGCTCTCTGGGGTCCCGGGTCCCTGCCGGTGTCCTGGGAGTGTACGTGCGGAGTCCTCTGGGCCACGGTGTGTGTACGCACAGGGAGGAGGGGAGACCCCAGAACAATGTCCTCCCCCCATCCCTCCTCAATAGGCGGAAGCCACAGGCTTCCTCCCTTTCCTGCCGCCCGCCTCCTGTGCGCCAGCCCGACGGAGGACTGACGGGAGAGGGAATGGCCAACATCAGCCCCACAGCCCCCAGGTCTGTCCTGAACCATAACCCTCCCATCCTCCACCCCCCCACCCCTGCCTCCAGTGGCCCCATTCCAGGCCACTCCCATCCCCAGCCTGGTGGGGGCCAGGCCGGAGGGTGACAGAGCCAGGCAGGGATAAGAACTTCCCACCCTTCTCTCCTGCTCTCCTCCCATCCAAGCCACCTCATTTCCTCTTCCTCCGCAGCACCCAGGCTCCCTGGACGGCACAGGCTGAGCACTCAGACGCGTAGTCCTGACCCCAGGCCTAGCTGCACCCGGCTGGCCTGGGTCAGCCTCCGGAGCATGGTCTGCCTGGGTCCCACTCCCCTGCTCGCCATCTTCTTGCTGACTTCTCACGTTGGTAAGTCTTGCCCTCGCACTCCCACCTCATTCCCGGGGCCCTGAGGCCCTGATTTGGCCCCTAGAAGCCCTACTGTATCCTAGAGACAGAAAGTGCAATGGTGGTTGCCATGGCTGGGGTGGGAGGAGTCTGGTTAATGGGTACAGCATTTCCATTTTGTAAGATGGAAAGGATTGTGCAAGGCAGGTGGTGCTGATGGTCGTACAGTACTGTGTACATGAGTTCAGGAGCACCGAGCGGTACACTTAAAACAATACATAGAACTGGGAAAAAGATAGCAACTCTCTCATGACTGCCATCACTTTGACTTGTTAGAAGGTGGAACGAGCACCAGGAAAACTCAGGCAGGAACTGGAATTCAGTGGGGGAGGGGAGCTGCCTTGACCCTGTGCGATCCTAGGACAGCCTGGGACTCTGCGAAGTTTCCAGTGGGTGCTCTTAGGATAGTGTGTTGGATTTGTTCAGTCATTCACTGGACACACACATACTGAGCTCCGAGGTCTTGGGCTAAGGACTGGGCCGTTCGTGTTAATGAGGTATTGTATGCAGAGGGCCCAGTACAGTGCCCACACTGGGTGCCCCACTTAGCGTTTCTGAGCAAGTGGCAGCCGGTTCCCTCCCTCTGCTCTCTGAGTGTTCAGAGTCCAGCGGGGGACCCTGGGCGTGGGATGGGAGCTGCACAGTCAGCACAGCTCCAGAGGCACACTGACCAAAGGGAGACGCCTGCTTGCTCTGCCCTGGGTAACCCACCTAAGGGGAGTCAGGAAAGCCCTCCTGGAGGGGTGCTCTTTGCTCCAAGCGCAAGAACTAGCAATGCAAGCCTCAGAGGCATGGAGGTGCATGGCAGAGCAGAAGGAGGGGGCAGAGTGTGAGCTGCAAGGGGTTCAGGCGCAGGCCCACGACCCTGCAGGCCCTGAGGAGCCATGGGAGGTCGCAGGCAAGAGTCACAAGGTCAGATGCGAGTCTTGGTGGGGTCACTTTGGAGCATGTGGCTGCTGGGATGGCCCTGGTGAGTAGGGATGGGGATGAAGTGCGGAAACTTTTAGGAAACAATTCACAGAATTCTGAGACTGGCTGGGACAGCCAGCACGGAAGTGTGGACTTTAGAAACAGAACATGCTGAGTCTTTAGAATCATACAGACCTAAGCGTGTGACCTTGGGCAAGTTGCTTAACTTCTCTGAGCCTTTATTCCCCTTCAATAAAATAGGGATAATAACACCCACCACCCAGGTCAGTCGGGAAGAGAAAATGAGAGGACATCAGGGAAGTGCTTAACTGACATCCAATAAACATTCATTATTACGACAGGGGGAGTCTGAGATGCCTGCGGGCTGGGCTCTGGGTGGCAGGTGCCATGCACTGAGTCAGGGTGCACTGGAGTAGGGCGGCTTTGGGAAAAGCTGATGGAAATACAGGTTTGAGCTGCAAGGCCGTCAGCTCAGTTTCTGACTCAGAGGTGATGGTCAAAGCCAGGGGTGGATGAGCTTGTGAGACAATCCAGGTGCCTCCACCTCCCCAGAGGTGTGAGGAGCCGACGGAAAACAGGTGCCCACCCCCAGGAGGCATCAGGAAGGGCTGGCTTCACTTATTCAGCATGGCTCTCTGAGCCTATTAACTGATAAACCGAATGGCATTTAAATCAATTAATTACTTCATCATTAACCGGCAGGAACAAAGGGGGAGGGGCTGGGAGGGCCTGGCTCCCTACAGTCTAGATTCGGCCCCACCAGGCCATGCCCACTGGAGCTCAGAGCCTTGCATTCTGTGCCACTGCCAGGCCAAACCCAGACCATCCTCTCCCCACCAACCATAATAGCTTTCAGGCCCCTCCCCCCACCCCACCTAGAATGCCCCTATTCTGCCCTGGGAGCTCCCCTCCCATTCCCTCATCCTGGCTCCCGCTCCAGCTTTGAAAGCCCTCCCTCAAGCTTTATCTCCCAGGAAGCACCCCATTCCCCACCCGCATGCTGGGTGGGGACCCCCTCTCTGTGCTCCCGCACAGGGCACCCTGCCTTTGCTGGCTATGTCCATGTCTGCCTCCCAACTTGGCAGTGAGCTCTTGGGAAGCGCAGGTCGCAGGTCGGGGCCCTCCCTGTTTCCTGGCCTGGCGCCAGGGGCTTCGCGTCGGCTCCACACCCGCCAGGCTGCAGCACCCAGGCCCCGCACCTTCGATGCAGCCAAGCACTGCTCAGTTTCTGCGGGGCACCTCCGCTCTCCACAGCTCCTGACCCACGCTGGGCGAGTGGCTCGGCTGCACCTGCGCAGAGCAGCTTGAGGCACAAGTGGGGAAGGGGGCCTGCTGGGGAATGAAGGGAGGAAATACATAGCTCACTCCCGCGACAGCCAGCGGGCGGTAAAGGGAAGCCATCTGGCAGGGGAGGCGGGGCTCGAGGATTTGTGGTTTTGTTTTTGTTCTTTTAGGATGAAGAGACTCCAGGGCAAGGGGCCAGTGCTCAGGAAGGGGGGAGGGAGGATGGAAAAGCTGATACAGCCAAGTGGCCCTGGGGCCTGGGGGCAGGGCAGGAGCGGGGTAGGGGGGGGAGGTTAGGGCTGGGGACCCTCTTCAGAGGGCGGAGGATCAGAGGGCTGGGACCGGGCGCTCCCGGGGGATGGGTTGGCGTCACTGGTGTCCCGGCCCCAGGCGCGGCGGTGGACCTGACGCTGCTGGCCAACCTGCGCCTCACCGACCCCCATCGTTTCTTCCTGACCTGCGTGTCCGGGGAGGCCGGGGCGGGCCAGGGCGCTGACGCCTGGGGCCCGCCCCTGCTTTTGGAGAAGGACGACCGCATCGTGCGCACCCTCCCGCCGGGGCAGCCGCTGCACGTGGCGCGCAACGGCTCGCACCAGGTCACGCTGCGCGGCTTCTCCAAGCCCTCGGACCTCGTGGGCGTCTTCTCCTGCGTGGGCGGCGCCGGGGCGAGGCGCACGCGCGTTGTCTACGTGCACAACAGCCCGGGAGGTGAGGCTGACCTGGCTAGGGCCGGCGGGTCGGGGGGGAGCCCCTGAGATCACGGTCCTGGCGGGAGGGCTGGGGTCGCCACCCTGGCCGCTGACCGCAGCCTCCACCCCACAGCCCACCTGCTCCCAGACAAGGTCACACACACAGTGAACCGAGGCGACACCGCTGTTCTCTCCGCACGTGTGCACAAGGAGAAGCAGACAGATGTGATCTGGAAGAGCAATGGTGAGAGACCTGTGGTTCTGACCTCCCGCACTGGGGGCGCCCTCAGGAGCCTCAGCCTTGGCCCCTTACACACCATCACTGTGGTGCATCTGTGAACCTCCTGGCCAACCTCTAATGTCCTTTCACCGTCCTGGAGCAGGTCCCACGCCACTCTGGGATCCTGGTCATCTCCAGCCCTTCTGTAGTATGTAGAGAACCAGGAGTCTGTGGCCAGCACCCTCCTTCCCTGTCACCCCCAAATAAGCACTGTGTTAAACCCGATCTCTCCCTCTCCCCTGGGAGTCAGCTGGCACCGTCACAGTCACATAGCCCCCTTGGCAGAGAGCTCCAGGCCCCATGGGAAAGAAAGAGACCTGGTGACAAAGTGCCCACCACTGGCAGGGGGAAGTTCAGCCTCTTAAACGGATGTGTCCAGGCCAGGTCCCAGGTGCAGGAAGCAGAGTATGCTGAGGCTGGGCCCACCTGTGCCAGCTCAGCCCCAGGCCTGCCCTCCACCCCGACCTCCTTAGGCCCTTTGGGCAATGCACATGAGGAAGCTATTTCCTTGTGTGGCTCCAAAGGCTCCTGCCTTGGTCCGCAGACCCACAAGCCCCTGGCCAACCCTGGCATCCCTGAGCTGCTGAGAGAGGTGTACCCGCCCCTTAGGTCAAGGGGTCCACCCCTAGAGCAGCGGATGTGTGGAAGACCGGAAGGCAGGATGTCCAGTGCTGAGCATTGAGACAAGAAGGGGTGGGAGGTGGGGACTGGACCCTCGCAGGGTGTGGGAGAGAGTAGACAGAACCTGGACTGAGCCTAAAAGAGTGGGAAGATGGAGAAGGCAGGCAGGGCTCCGAGGAGGGGCACAGCTGTGAGCACAGGCAGGAGCGTCTTCCCAGAAGAGAAGGAAGTCATTCCAGAATTGAGGGCTGCTGGGAGTCTGAGCAGGTGCGCAGCGGTGGGGCTAGGGCCTGCTGTGGCCAGGCTCGCGGAACTGTATGATGAACAGGTTTCCTTGCCCCAGGTCTGATGACTGTGCATGGGGCGCACTGATGTGACCTGGGCAGGGGAGAGCGGAGAGAGGTGGCAGCAGTGCATGTGTGGTGCTGAGGGCCCTGATCTGTTGGTGTCCCCAGGATCCTACTTCTATACCCTGGACTGGCAGGAGGCCCGGGAGGGGCGGTTCCTGCTGCAGCTCCCAGATGTGCAGCCCAGATCGAGCGGCATCTACAGTGCCACCTACCTGGAAGCCAGCCCCCTGGGCAGCGCCTTCTTTCGGCTCATTGTGCGGGGTGAGGAGCAGAGGACGGAAGTCCTGGGCAGTCGGGGAGTCCTGTGGGTCGCCCGGATACCCCATGTCCCCAGAGCTACCCCATTCTTCAGCAGCGGGGGGCAGATGGGAGAAGGGCAACTGCTGAGGACACTTTCTGCCAGGCTGTGGGGCTGGGCGCTGGGGGCCAGGCTGTGCCAAGGACTGCCCAGGCTGCCTGCATGGAGGGGTCTGCCATGACCATGACGGCGAGTGTGTGTGCCCTCCTGGATTCACTGGTACCCGCTGTGAGCAAGGTGAGGAGGCAGGGAGCTAGGACCCAGGCAGGAGAGGGTGCCTAACCTGGAAAAGACCCTGGAGCCAATGGGATGGAGCGCGGGGCTGAGGGACCAACTCACCGGCATGCCTGCCTGTTTCTAGCCTGCAGAGAGGGCCGTTTTGGGCAGAGCTGCCAGGAGCAGTGCCCGGGCACATCAGGCTGCCGGGGCCTCACCTTCTGCCTCCCAGACCCCTATGGCTGCTCTTGTGGATCTGGCTGGAGAGGAAGCCAGTGCCAGGAAGGTATGGACCAACCCACCAATCCATGGCCGCACCCTAACTTGAACTTGTCCCTCTCACTCTGACTTACACACCGAGCCCCCCACAGTGCCCCGCTCACCCACCCGATGCCCACTCTGTCCCCAGCCTGCTGTACAGCCTGTGCCCCATCTGTGCCCCTTGACCACGCCCCCTCTAACCACCTCCTCTGTCCCCAGCCTGCGCCCCTGGTCATTTCGGGGCCGACTGCCGCCTCCAGTGTCAGTGCCAGAATGGTGGCACTTGTGATCGGTTCAGCGGCTGTGTCTGCCCCTCCGGGTGGCATGGAGTGCACTGCGAGAAGTCAGGTGCGAGCAGCAGGGTCTCCGGACCCCTTGAGACAAGCCAGCAGAGGAGACTGGCCTGCTTCTCTCCAGGAGCCGTCCCAGCCCCACTGCCACGGTGCTCACGGTCTGGCAGGTGCTCTCAGGACCAGCCACCAGACCGTGACTGGCAGCAGCATAGAGTGTATGGGAGCCCAGGGGAGGCTGGCCAGTCAGGGAAGTCTCCTGGGAGGAGGTGAGGTCTGAGATTGGATGTGAAAGCCCAGAGATACAGGGCTGGGGAGTGAGCACGGGCAACGCCCAAGGGCTTGAACAGCGGGACAGTGGAACAGGGAGACCAGAGGAGTGAAGAGGTCCAGTCCTGGGCCTCTGAATGCTGAAGGGTTTGCGCTTAGAAGGTGAGGGGCAGGAAGGAGTGGCCGGGCTTGTGTCTGCGAAAGACCCTTTTGTTGCTGGGTGGTGAGCAGAAGCAGGAGGCCCTGGGGAGAGGGGGTCTGCAGCCAGAGCCCCCCACAGGAGTCCTGACCTCCTGTTCTGACTGTGGGGATGGGGAGGCACCTGCTTGCGGGCATTAGTGTGGGATGGGGCGGTGGGGAGGGGGCTGGAGCAGTCCGTGGGACTTTGCTGGCTCTCAGGATTCAGTGACCAGGTAGACGGGGGCGCTTCTGCTGAGATGCCCAGCACGGGGGGAGGGGCACTTCGGTGATCGACTGCCTGCCCCAAGGCGGGGATGGGGGGGCAGCTCCAGAACGAGTGTCCTTTCCTTCCCAGACCGCATCCCCCAGATCCTCAATGTGGCCTCGGAGCTAGAGTTCAACCTAGACACCACGCCCCGGATCAACTGCGCAGCCGCAGGCAACCCCTTCCCGGTCCGGGGCAGCATGGAGCTGCGCAAGCCGGACGGCACCGTGCTGCTGGTCAGCCCTGGGCCCCCAAACCCGCCCCGCCCCCACCCACCAGTTCATAGCTGGTCTCTCGGGTCCCCAGCCACTCCCAGACTTCCCCCTGGCTCTGCCACTGGCCTGCCGGTGGCTCACGTGAGGTCAGGCTGATGGTGAGGGGCTGTCCCTGGGCCTCTGTCCCAGGCATCATCCCAGCAGACACACATGTCCCTGCCACGGGGTGCCCACTCGGCATTTGTCCCCTTCTCCTCTCTCTCCTAGTCCACCAAGGCCATTGTGGAGCCAGATAAGACCACTGCAGAGTTTGAGGTTCCCC
This sequence comes from Oryctolagus cuniculus, assembly GCF_964237555.1. Classification (NCBI taxonomy): domain Eukaryota; kingdom Metazoa; phylum Chordata; class Mammalia; order Lagomorpha; family Leporidae; genus Oryctolagus; species Oryctolagus cuniculus. The sequence continues at coordinate 129,717,168 of NC_091438.1, read as the reverse complement.
GCCTGGCCCTTGGGGACAGTGGGCTCTGGGAGTGCCGCGTGTCCACATCTGGTGGCCAAGACAGCCGGCGCTTCAAGGTCAATGTCAAAGGTCAGTGATGTCCTCAGGCCGGGGAGCAGAGCAGGCCCTACCCACCCCACTCAGACAGGATCCTAGCAGGAAGGGAGGGCATCTAAGGTCATTGCCCAGCACCAGCCAAACAAGAGGGCTTGTGGGCAACTGGGGGTCCAGGCTGAGCAGAGCTGAGTCCCTTCTGGAAAGGACATCACATGTGCTAGAAACTGGGGACACTCTCCACCCTCACCCTCCCTTCTGCCGAGCCACGCCTTCCCCTCCACAACCCGCACACACGCACACACACACAAGTGTGCCTCTGGGGCGCTTCCTCCTGGCTCCAAGTCACCCCATGTGGGCACTCAGTGCTAGGACAGGGGGAGCTCATGGGACCGTGAAACTCAGAAGGTGACCTGCTTGGCTTCCCAAAGCTGACCGCTGCAGGGAGTCTGCCAGGTGAATGAGGAGGGAACGGCCAGGGCCCAGGCTCGCTCAGGCCAGGCGTGGTCACCCAGTCTAAGTACCCCATCACCTTCAGCAGCCCCGTCTTTCCCACCCGGGCTCCTGAGCCCCTCGCCCTCTGTATAAACCTTCCCTCTTCCCTGCCCCTTTCTCACGGCTGCATTCTGCTGCCCACCTCCTCAGCAGCCCTGTCCCACACCCACGCCTCCACATCTGCCTCCACCACCAGGCCCTGCCTCTGGCCTTTCTCTCCCTACTCCTCCCAAGCCAGGCTTTGGAGCTGGACAGCTTGGGTCTGACTCTTTAAAGATCGCTAGCTCTGTCGCTTTAAGCAAGTTTCTTAGCCTCTTTGGGTTTCTGTCTCCCATCGGCTGGAGTGTGAGTGCTTGCTTGAAAGGAGTGCTGTGGAGGTTAAATCAGACGATGCCTGGGAGCGGTTAGCCCCGTGCCCGATGCAGGGTGCTGCCCAGTGGGTGCTGGCCGGGATCATTAGTGTCATGTAAAGTGCCCTCTCCAGTCCCAAGGTTTCAGCTGCTCTCTGCAGCCAGGACCCCTCTCCTGGCCCAGGCCCACTTGGTGGGACCTCCCGGTGCAGATGTGGCCCTGAAGCCAGTGTGCAGGTTCACGGGAGTGTGACTGTATCCGGCCACCTCCTGGACATCGGGTCCACTGCACAGCCTTGGCACCAGGGGCTCCATGGGATCCAAGCTGTATCTCTGTCCTGACCCAAATCAGCACCCACCTGCTCCTGCCTGACCCCGTCCCCTGGCTCACAACCCTGCATCCTCTTTGGCCCCCCTTCCTTCCTTCTTTCCTTCCTTGTTCTTCGAAAGTCAGTCTGGCAAATATTTGGAAGAGGCAAGGGACATTCACTGATGCTGTAATCTGGAAAGGGAGAAGCTGAGGCCAGAGTAGAGACAGTGGCCATCAGGTGAAGACATTGGGCAGAAACACAAAGCTGTTTTGAAGCAAAATCGCCTGACTCGGGGTGACCTAGAGCCAACCCTGACTCGGCCTCCTGCTTGCTGCTGTGTGTCCTGAGGCAAGTTACTCAGGGTCTCTGAGTCTCCCTTTCTGCACTCAGGATGCAGGGGTTAGCGAGCCCTGGCTGAAAGGTGCCTGTGAAGCCTTGGGGCAGAGCAGGTGCTTCCTTGGCGCCTCTGTTTTTGTTGCTGTTCGGGAAGAGAGTGGTGAGGCGGGGAGGAGGAGAGAGAGGGCAAGGCTGGCACCTGCTGGCTCCTGCCTGGGCGGAGTCCTCGCCCCTCAACCCCTGTCTGGCCACGTCACTCCCTCACTCAGCATCTCATGGATATTCTCATGTCCTTCCTGACAAATCCCTGGGCGCCAAGCCATCCAGGGCCAGAGCTCTGCCTCACTGGGCCCTGGCCGCTCTGGTCATCTGGTGACGATGGGTCCCCAGGTCCAAATGAAGCCCCAGAGATGGCTGATGCCCAAAGCACAGACTTCCTCTGAGGACAGGGTGAGCCGTGTTGGGCGGGGCCTTACCCCGAGTCTCCTGGCAGTGCCCCCCGTGCCTCTGACTGCACCTCGGCTCCTGGCCAAGCACAGCCGCCAGCTGGTGGTCTCCCCGCTCGTCTCCTTCTCTGGCGACGGACCCATCTCCTCTGTCCGCCTACACTACCGGCCCCAGGACAGCACCATGGCCTGGTCCACCATCGTGGGTGAGTGGGCGGGGTCCTGGGCGGGACCCAGGTGCTGGGCAGCAGTGGGAGGGGCTGATGGGAGAATGGCGGCTTCAGGAAGGAGCTAGGACTGAATGGTGTGTGCTGCCCACTCCACCCCCAGTGGACCCCAGTGAGAACGTGACGCTAATGAACCTGCGGCCAAAGACAGGATACAGCGTCCGTGTGCAGCTGAGCAGGCCAGGCGAAGGGGGTGAGGGGGCCTGGGGCCCTCCCACCCTCATGACCACAGACTGCCCTGGTGAGAGGCCCCGAGTCATTCCTTCCCGGCCCCCAGGGGTTGCTGTCCTGTCCACTCAGGGTTGGCGAGTCTCTTCCACCCCCGGGGCCCCTGCCTTTCCCTTGGAGCTTGTCCCATCCCAGCCCCCAGGAGCCATCAGCAGTTCTGACCCCTGACCTCTGGCCCCAGAGCCCTTGCTGCAGCCGTGGCTGGATGCGTGGCATGTGGAGGGCCCTGACCGGCTGCGAGTGAGCTGGTCCTTACCCTCGGTGCCTGGGCCACTGGTGGGCGACGGTTTCCTGCTGCGCCTGTGGGACGTGGCGCGCGGCCAGGAGCGGCGGGAGAACGTCTCGTCCCCCCAGGCCCGCACTGCCGTCCTGACTGGACTCACGCCTGGTGCCCACTACCAGCTGGATGTGCGGCTCTACCACTGCACCCTCCTGGGCCCCGCTTCGCCCCTCGCACGCGTGCTTCTGCCCCCCAGCGGTATGCCCGGGGTGGACAGGGTGGCGGGCTGGGGACCGGGCCAGGACAGGGGACACAGGGGCATGGGAGGTTGCTGGAAACTGGGTGGACAGAGAAGACAGCACACACCCAGGGTATCAGGGAAGACGTGAGCCATGGAAAGCAGAAGACGGGTCACGCGGGGAGGTCATGGGTCATGGCAGGCCGTGGGGCTTGGGGAGTACAGAGCACATGGGGACGTGGGAAGGACTTGAGAGACAAGGGGAATAGGGAAAGCAGAAATTCCCAAGTGAAGGCAGCTTTGAGGGTGGGAGGGGCCTAGGAGGGGAAGAAAGAAGTTGGCAGGTGGCTCCCACGATAGGGTAGTACCCAGGGCAACGGACACAACTCGAATGAGCATGTCTGAGCCTGCTATGCAAAGCCTGGGCCTGTGTGAGCCCTACCTCCTCCCCCCTCCCCCCAGGGCCTCCAGCCCCCCGGCACCTGCAGGCCCAGGCCCTCTCGGACTCCGAGATCCAGCTTACGTGGCAGCGTCCGGAGGCTCCACCTGGGCCCATATCCAAGTACATCGTGGAGGTGCAGGTGGCTGGGGGCTCAGGAGACCCTCTGTGGATGGACGTGGACAGGCCCGAGGAGACCAACACCATCGTCCGCGGCCTCAATGCCAGCACGCGCTACCTCTTCCGCGTGCGGGCCAGCGTTCAGGGTCTCGGTGACTGGAGCAACATGGTGGAAGCATCTACCCTGGGCAATGGTGAGGGGCCAGGGCCCGCAGCCTCCCACAGTCCCTCCGCCTTACCCCCAGCCCGGGCTCCCCACGACAAGTGGCTCAGACTTGGTGCTGGGGCACTCATGTCCTGGTCCCTTCTCCCTGTGGCCCAAGTGAGCTCCCCGTGTCTTGGTGCTGAGGCTCCGGCCTGTCCCCCTCGGTGGGACCCCATGGCAGCCTCTGAGTTCCTCACCCAGGCCATCCGCCATCTGCCCCTCTCTTTGCATCCAGGGCTGCAGAGCGAGGGCCCCGTCCAGGAGAGCCGGGCGGCCGAGGAGGGCCTGGATCAGCAGCTGGTCCTGGCTGTGGTGGGCTCCGTGTCTGCCACCTGTCTCACCATCCTGGCCGCGCTCCTCGCCCTCGTGTGCATCCGCCGAAGCTGCCTGCAGCGAAGACGCACCTTCACCTACCAGTCGGGCTCGGTCAGTGTTTGTGCCCGCCCCCGGGCCCACGTCCCACCCTCACGTCCATGTGTTTACGCCTGCACACACACAAGAGCTTGTGTACTGTGTGCGTACATGTGTGCACATGCATGTGCTGGTCCCGGGTAGAAGACTGCGTTCAGGGGTGCAAAATATTTTCTCTAGAGCTGAGCTCAGCCCGGGAGCCCGCTTATATTCGTGAGGAGCTCTGTCGTATTCCCGGCTCAGCTTTGTTCGTATTTTACCAGGGCCAATCGCATGTCTGGGCGTTTGGACGTGGTCAGCTTAGAACTTGTCTCTCCCCTTCCCCACACCCTGCCTTCTCCTTCTTAGGGCCTCAGTGCAGGCTGCATAGTGACGTCACGGAGGGGTGCCTGGGGTTCCTGGCGGCCCTGTCCTTGCAGGCTCTGCCCACGTGGGAACCTGCCTCTTTATACACACATCTACACATGAGGTCCTCAGCCCTACGGCGGCCCCCTGCTCACCGGGTACTCCTGCTGTGCCCTCATGCCAGCTGCCACCCTGGCAATTCCCAGGCCTCCTTAGGGAGACTTAAGGACCTGGGGTGCAGCTGGCGCCAGGGCTCACTTGACTAATCCTCCGCCTGCAGCACTAGCACCCCGGGTTCTAGTCCTGGTTGGGGTGCCGGGTACTGGTCCTGGTTGCTCCTCTTCCAGTCCAGCTCTCTGCTGTGGCCCAGGAAGGCAGTGGAGGATGGCCCAAGTGCTTGAGTCCCTGCACCCACATGGGAGACCGGGAGGAGGTGCCCGGCTCCTGGCTTCGGATCGGCACAGCACCGGCCATAGCGGCCATTGGGGGAGTGAACCAATGGAAGGAAGACCTTTCTCTCTGTCTCTCTCTCTCACTGTCTGTAACTCTCTCACACACACTGTCTAACTCTGCCTGGCAAAAAAAAAAAAAAAAAAAAAAAAAAAAGGACCTGGGTGCTTCCCCTTCCCCGTGCCGTGCAGAGGGTGGCACATGCTGCGCCCTCAGGCCCTCATGCAGCCGCCTCTGAGAGGAGAAGCATGGACCACTGCCCCTCCAGGCTCCCTGGTCAGCCTGTGCGGTCTCTGTGCCCTGCAGTCCCGGCCCTCAGGCGGCTCACTGCAGCCGGCCAGCTGCACCTGCTCTGGTCCCGTCCTTCTGCAGGTCCTGTTGCCTCTGAGACCTTCTCCACTGTTGTCACTCGGGCCCTGAACTCTGCCCTTTGGTATTTAGAGCCCTGCTTTGGCATTTCAAAAAAAATCAACTCAAGCCTCTTCCTTCTCAAGGGCTGACCCTGTGATATAGAGCCTAGTATCGGGGTTCCTGCGGTGGCCCTCCCTCTCTGAGTCAGCGCACCCAGAAGGCATCACTGCTGTGCCGGGGGAGGGTCCCGGGGACACATGAGAGAAATTGGCCTCAGCGCGCATGTTATCACGGCATACACGTCGCCAACTAGGCAGAGTTCTCATCACAGGCAGCTCCCAGGGACCTCCTGAAAGTGTTCGCTTGCATTCAGTTGTTTTTCCCCATCATTCCATCTTCCATGAACTTTCTGAACTTACACTCGTATATCAAGACCTGTCCCTGACACGTGTGTCTGCACACAGACACGTGTGTGCTGTGTACAAGCACATGTGTGCATCCCCTGGCAGGCACCCAGGTGCACGTGCGTGTGTGTGCCCGTGCTGTGCACCTCCCTGGCCACACGGGCAGGGTGCCGGCCCGAGAGCACACGTGTGCGCGTCCAGCTGCCTGCCCTTCCTGTCCTCAGCCCTGGCCCATCGAGCTGAGCCTCGGTTCGCTTAGGAGGCCCCCGCACCGGGCCTGCTTCAACCCTTCTTGCGTTCCCGTGTGGGTGGCCTCCTTGGCCCCGCTCAGCTCTTTTTTCTTCCTGCCATGAGCCTTGCCCAGGCCAGCCCCCTCCTCTCCTGCTGTTTGCGATGGTCTTGCTTTCTGGCTTCAGAGCTCAGCTGGACGTCCAGTGGGCGCACAGGGGCCCAGAGTGCACAGAAGAAAGCAGCCCCTCCACCAGCTCCGTTGCTCAGGGCTTCACCTGGCGTAGCTGCTCCACGAGTGGACCCTTGTGTCCTCTCCAGACCCTCTCCAGTCCCTCTCTCTGGGACCAGAAAACCATGTCGTGACATTACACAGCTCATTCCAGTTCGTTTCTGCTTTTAATGTTACAAGTGGCATCTGTCCAGCAACTCACAATGCAGCTTCTAGCAACTTCCTCCGCAAGCCCTCCTTCTGCATTCCAGACACCAGGGTTCTTGGCCTCTTCCTCCAAGTTTCTCTTCTTGGACATCTGTCCTCCCAGTGGCCCACCCGTAGCCCCATCACCTATGATTGTCCCAGGATAGTCCTGTCTTCTGTGTGTCTATCCCTGGCTGACCAGGTCCCTGCCCACTTTTGCGTAGCCAAGAGAACTCTCTATGTATGCTTTATGTCCCCAGTGTGGACCACCTGCCCCTTTGTCCCATTCTCTGAAGGGCGAGGAGACCATCCTGCAGTTCAGCTCGGGGACCTTGACACTGACCCGGCGGCCAAAGCAGCAGCCTGAGCCTCTGAGCTATCCGGTGCTGGAGTGGGAGGACATCACCTTTGAGGACCTCATCGGGGAGGGGAACTTCGGCCAGGTCATCCGGGCCATGATCAAGAAGGACGGGCTCAAGATGAACGCAGCCATCAAGATGCTGAAAGGTCCCCGGGAGTGATCCCTGGCCCCAGCCCTGACCCTCTCCCTCTAGCACTTGCCCCCCTCCCCCGGCCCATGCCCTTCCTCCTGAGTTCTGTCTGACAAAGGTGACACGGATTCTCTGCCCAGAGTATGCCTCTGAAAATGACCATCGTGACTTTGCGGGGGAACTGGAAGTTCTGTGCAAACTGGGGCATCACCCCAACATCATCAACCTCCTAGGGGCCTGCGAGAACCGAGGTGAGCCCCCTCCTCCCAAACCCTTGGTGTCAGCCTCCGGGAGCTGTGGCTACTGTGCATCCGGCTGCCCTCTAGCTAAGCACCAGGTCTCTGATCGCCTCACCCCCCGCCCAGGCTACTTGTACATCGCTATTGAATACGCCCCCTACGGGAACCTGCTCGACTTCCTGCGGAAGAGCCGCGTGCTGGAGACAGACCCCGCTTTTGCCCGAGAGCACGGCACCGCCTCCACCCTCAGCTCCCGGCAGCTGCTGCGCTTCGCCAGTGACGCTGCCAATGGCATGCAGTACCTGAGTGAGAAGCAGGTGTGCGTGGGCCGAGGTGGGGGGGAGGGAAGGCCCTGGGCTGCCTCCGCGAAACAGAGTCAGCAGGCTCTGCTGGGTGAGGGGGCTGAGGAGGAGTGAGGTCAGAGCTGTGGTCCCTGGCCCGGGGGGCTGGGGGTCTGCAAGCACAGAGAGGTCTGAGGGCTGTTGCTTTGCCAGTGCCCCAGAGCCTCCAGGTGGAGGTGTCCAGGCAGCAGTTGCGGATGTCAGCCGGAGACAAGGGGAGGGAGTGGGTGAGGCCCACCCGCGAGGATGGGGAAGGAGGAGCCTGGGCCTGGGTGGGAGAGAAGGAGTTTTAAAGATAGCCACGCTGCCACACTTTTGTTTGTTTTAAACATTTATTTATTTATTTATTTGAAAGGCAGAGTTACAGAGAGAAGGAGAGACAGAGAGACAGAGAGAGATCTTCCATCTGCTGGTTCACTCACCAAATGGCCACATCAGCCAGGGCTGGGCCAGGCTGAAGCCAGGAGCTTGGAACTGCATCTGGGTCTCCTATGTGGGTGCAGGGGCCCAAGCCTTCAGGCCAGCCGCCACTGCTTTCCCAGGTGCATCGGCAGAGAGCTGGAGGGGACGTGGAGCAGCCAGGTGTTGCAGGTGGCGGCTTAACCAGCCACACCACAGCGTCAGCCCTGATAGCCACGCTTTGGGTATTTAAAGGCAGAGAGGAAGGGGCCAGTGCAGAGGGAGGGGGTGCTGGAGAGAGAAGAGGGGTCTCTGAAGAAGGTGGAGAGAAACCGGAACTCAGAACCGGCTCACCTGGGTGCCTTCGTCCAGGAGGGGACGAGGAGGAGAGGCTGGGGAGAGAGGGACAGGGAGTGTGCAGTGTGGAAGAAAGATTCAGCCTGACGCGACCCTGGCCTGGGCTCCGGCTGCGAGGGGATGAGAGCCAGCCTCGTGCTCTCTCAGAGAGGAGGAGAGGACAGCCATGGGCTCCAGGGCGCCCTTGAAGACCAGTGACGGGGCCCGACCGGGTGGCGGTGCAGCCGTCCTGGGCCTCCCCTGACTGCTGACCTCGCCTGCAGTTCATCCACAGGGACCTGGCTGCGCGGAACGTGCTGGTCGGGGAGAACTTGGCCTCCAAGATCGCAGACTTCGGCCTTTCTCGGGGGGAGGAGGTTTATGTGAAGAAGACAATGGTAAGCCCACTTAACCCTCCCCTTCAGGCCCCACCCCAGCCGCCGAACCTCCAAACAGCCCCTTCCTCCACCCCGGACCCCTCAAACCCATTCTCTCCCAGGGGCGTCTCCCCGTGCGCTGGATGGCCATCGAGTCTCTGAACTACAGCGTCTACACCACCAAGAGTGACGTGTGAGTGTGCAGGTGGGAAGGGGCACAGGGCTTGGCCCCCAGGCACCACATGGGCACAACCAGACACGTCTCTCTGTAGCCTAAGCCAGGACCGACTCAGATGCCCCTAGGAGTGTCCCGGCTGTGACACAGGAGTCTCAAGTGTGCCTTAGCAAATCAGCGGGAAGGTGGGGGTTAGCTGGAAGGAAGCTTGTTTCTAGGGTGGGATTGGGGTAGGCGTGCAGGCTTGGGTTTGTGTAAAAGACAGGGGGTGCCTCGGAGTGGTTGGGGAATGACGATGGTACTCCTGGGCCAATGGAGTGCTGTCTGCTTCCTCTCCAAAGGGCAAGGTCATGTCCACCTGCAGATCTTACCAGAGTGTGAACCCCAAGATGCCCTCCCTGAGCTCCCCACCCCGAGAGGACTTCTCTCTGGAGATCTCCATCCCGGTCTGAGCCTGACCTGTGCCACCCTGCAGCCCTGACTCCTGAGCTGCCCTGCCCTCTGCCCCGAGCCCTGTGCCCTGGCCTGCCCGGCTCACTGTCTACCACACTGACCACCACAAACCCACCTCCCGCTTCTGCCCGAGACTCCCGAGATGCCCTCTCTGCACTAAAGCTTCCGACCCTGGTCTGGGCCTAGTATGCAGAGGTGGCTACGGTGTGAGATGCAATTAAGAGCAAGTTTTGGAGTGAGGCTGCTTGGATTTGAGTCCTTGCCCTCCACGCACTAGCTGTGAGTCCTTGGGCAAGCTAGCTAAGCTCTCAGTGCCTCAGTGTTCACATCTGTGAAAAGGGGATGATAGCAGAGCCTGTGTCTGAGGGCTGGTGTGACGGTCCAATGAAGCAACACTGCATGATCAGTCCCTGGACCACAGTTAGTGCTCAGCAGAGGTGCTGGCTGTAATGTGGTTGACCCAGGGGTCTGGAGGACCCTCAGGGAGCAGAGACACCTGCTGGCCGGAGCAGACACATGCAGGGTCTGGGAGGGGCTGTGCATCTTGGGCAGGTAGAGACTAAATGCCAGGCCCCAGGACCTAGAGGGTAACAAGTGTGTCCTTGCCTTTCCAGCTGGTCCTTTGGGGTCCTCCTCTGGGAGATCGTGAGCCTCGGTGAGTCCCCGACCCCTGTCCCCAGAGCGGCCCCTACCCCCAAGGGGCCCGGGGCTGAAACAGGGCTGTCCCCTCCCGCAGGAGGCACCCCCTACTGCGGCATGACCTGTGCCGAGCTCTACGAGAAGCTGCCTCAGGGCTACCGCATGGAGCAGCCCCGGAACTGTGACGACGAAGTGTGAGTGCCCCGAGCCCGCCCGCCTGCCCTCCTCTGGGATGAGCGGGCTCCGCGTCCACCGCCCCAGCAGGCCCCGGTCTCCGTCTCATTCACGCCTGCCCCGCTCCACGCACAGGTACGAGCTGATGCGGCAGTGCTGGCGGGACCGTCCCTACGAGCGGCCCCCCTTTGCCCAGATCGCGCTGCAGCTGGGCCGCATGCTGGAAGCCAGGAAGGTGAGGGGGCCGGGGCTCCTGGGTGTCACCCTCAATCCCTCAGCTGCAGCCATTGCCACCTCTGGGCAGTGCCCCTGGCTGCTGCCCCCTCTCCGGCCCTCACCACGGTGGGCACTGGGCCCATCTAAACTCTTCCCCGAGCCCCTGGTCCCCGACTGCGAGGAGGCCCTCAGCCCACTCGCCTCTGGGACACCCCGCCTGGCACAGAGCCCGAGCAGAAGGCATGAGCAGGGCACCGAGTGGATGGATGAGCAGATGAGTGGCACAGTAATCGTGTGGTGCAGGAGTGTGATTAGTGATCGATGACCCGATAATCATATGAATCAATACGCAATTCAGTCACCGGCTGAATTATCACACAAATACAAGGGCAGAAATACAGCAGAGTGAGTATGAGAAAAGAGTTCTTAAAGGAATTAACTAATGATTAAGTAAGTAGCTCTTTAAGAATGAAGGATTGTTGAAATACTCATACAAATGAGTGAATCATCAAAAACAGCCTGGTGAATGAGTGGGTGTGTAAGCAGATGATTAGTTCACCTGGTTAGCGTGGGAAAAAACCCATCTAACAGTGATGTCAAGGCCCTCTGTCTCAGCTGGGACCCAGCCTCGGCCTGTCGTCCTCAGTGCTCTGGGCTGGTCCTCGGCCACAGGGACATCCCGAGGTGCCAGAACCATTCAGAATCTGTCCAAATGCCCCAACCCCACAAAAGTCCAGGGGCTCGAGGCCGGAGGCGCCTCTCCCCCGGACTCTAGCGAAGCTTGCTCTGTCCCCAGGCCTACGTGAACATGTCACTGTTTGAGAACTTCACTTATGCGGGCATCGATGCCACAGCTGAGGAGGCCTGAGTGGCCACCCTGCCGGAACCTGGCTCTGCTGGCCAGAGCAGACGCTGGCGGCCGCGCTGACTTCTGAGCCCGTTGTCTCCGCCCTGCGCGCCGTCAAGGGATATTTTTTAACTTAAGGGAGAAAAGAGGGGATCCAGGGATGGGGTGGGGTGGGCTTAGGGGAATTGGGTCCCTATCCTTTCCATTCCTCATCCTGCTGCTACCCACATGCAGCCCCTACGTCGGCTCCTGCACCCAAGCCAGCCTTCGCCAGCCTTCTCCTCCCCACCCCCATCCACTGATGAGCCCTCCTCGGCTAGCCCTTGCTCCGTGCCCTGTGTTCAGAAAAAATAAATGCTCCGAGAAGCTCCATCCAGTGCCTCCCTTTTGCTGCTGGTCAGTCCAGGGGGAAGTTAAACCCAAGAGAGGGAACCTGGCTTTCTAGAGATAGAAGCACCGTCCCCAGCTATGCCGAGTCCCCAGCGCTTGGTGGAGGCTGGCTCTGCCGGGTGGAAGATGTTCTGGAACACCCGTTTCCCACGTCCGCCGTAGCCCACGCTGCTGTCCTGATCACAAGCCCACCTTTCCCCTGCTCCCCAGCCCTCCCCCCACCCACCATGTCCCCTGTAGCTCTAAGGAGCTGGGTTCTTGTCCAAACATAGCCCGTGCCAGGACTGGCTGTAGGCCAGCCTCTGCTCTGACAGCGCCAGGTGGATCCTGGCTGGCCTGGCCTGAGGTCACTGCGCTCCTTATCCTTTCCTTCTGCCTCTCGGCAGTCTCCATGGCTTGGCAGCCACCTGCCCACCCAGCTGGTAGGTCCCAATGGAGGAAGGCAGAGGCCACTCCCCACTCAGCCAGCCACAGGAGGGCCCCTTCGCCTTCCTCCGAGACTCACAAATGAGAAGCCCCTGGGAGGGGCTTCTCTCCTGGGCTCTTGCTCTCCGTTCTGAAAGTAAGTCCCAGGCTAGCCCAGGCCATGTGCCTCTGGACTGCCCACCCTCGGAATTGCTCCTGGCTGGCCTCGGATTGCTCTCCCATCAGCCCTTAGGAAACAAGACCGGTCATTTTTCACACTTTTTTTTTTTTAATCAAAGAAGATTTATATCAGCCTGGCACTATGGTTAAGAGCACAGATTCTGGGCCGGCGCCGTGGCTCACTAGGCTAATCTTCCGCCTTGTGGCGCCGGCACACCGGATTTTGTCCCGGTTGTCCCTTTTCCAGGCTAGCTCTCTGCTGTGGCCAGGGAGTGCAGTGGAGGATGGCCCAAGTACTTGGGCCCTGCACCCCATGGGAGACCAGGATAAGCACCTGGCTCCTGCCTTCGGATCAGTGCGGTGCGCCGGCCACAGCGCGCTGGCCACGGCGGCCATTGGAGGGTGAACCAATGGCAAAGGAAGACCTTTCTCTCTGTCTCTCTCTCTCACTGTCCACTCTGCCTGTCAAAAAAGAAAAAAAAAAAAAAAAAGAAGAAGAAGAAGAAGAAAAAAAAAAAAAAAGAGCACAGATTCTGGGATCAAGTCCCTGCTATAAGGGGTTAGCATTGTGGTGCAGCAGATTAAAGCCCCGGCCTGCAACACCGGCATCCCTTATGGGCGTCAGTTTGTGTCCCAGCTGGTCCACTTCCACTCTGATCCCCCTCTCTGCTAATGCGCCTGGGAAAGCAGCAAAGATGGCCTAAGTGCTTGGACCTCTGCACCCATGTGAGAGACCTGCATGAAACTCCTGGCCCCTGGCTCCTGGCTCTGACCTGGCTCAGCCCTGGCTATTGTGGCCATCTGGGGAATGAACCTGTGGATGGAAGATCTCTCTCTCTCTCTCTCTCTCCCTCCCTCTCTCCCCCCTCTTCTCTGTAACTCTGCCTTTCAAATAAATAAAATAGATCTTAAAAAAAAAAAAAAAAAAGCCCCTGCTCCCTGCTGTGTCCCTTACCACCTGTGTGGTTTTGGCCAAGTCACTAACTCCTCTGGTTTCTCTCCTCTGAAAATGAGGCTCCTCGTGGCGGCCCCAGCCCGGCCCCGTTGTTGCTAGCATTAGATGAGACCATACAGGCACAGGGCTGGCACACAGTGAGTGTCAGCTGCTCTGCTCATACATAATGTAGGAGGTGGGGCAATGACTTCAGAATCTGTGTGCCCAAAGGTGGGGATGAGCTGAAGACAAAGAGGTTGGGGGGTGGGGGGACCCTGTGCAGCATGGGGGAGCTAGGATTTACCAGAATGAAACTTCATTCCAGATCCACATTCACTACAGGGATATGGCCACGTGCAGGGCTGGGGATTAAAGAGTTGTCCCTGGGGCTGGTGTTGTGTCCTAGTAAGTTAAGCCTGCCTCCCATAATGGGGCACCAGTTTGTGTCCCAGCTGCTCTGCTTCCAATTCAGCTCCCTGCCAATGTGCCTGGGAAAGCAATGGAAGATGGCCCAAGTGCATGGGCCCCTGCACCCATGAGGGAGACCCTGGTTTCCACTTGGCCTAGCCTTGGCCATTGAGACCATGTAGGGAATGAGACATCAGATAGAAAATCGATCTCTCTCTCTCTCTCTCTCAAATAAATAAAGCTGAAAAAAAAGAAAAATAAAAAGTTGTCCCTGATAGGGACCGATGTGCAAACAAAGACACCCCTGTGGGGTGGCAGATACGTAAACAAATATAAAATACAGAGGGGGACACTTGGGACAGGAACTGGAGTCAAGAAAAGATTTTCCAGAGGAAGTGACGTCTAACCTGGGCTGTGAAGAGGGAGCAGGAGTTCGCTAGAGGAAGAGATCTGGGCACAAGAGATAGTACCTGTAACTCGCATTATATTCAGGAGCCGCAAACGGTTCTATGTTGCTGGAGCAAAGAGGGGAGGCGGATCTGTGAGGGTAATGAACAGAGAGAGGTGATGCAGGCCACGCCATGCCAGGGCCCTCTAGGAGGCATCAAGAATGAATCTTTATCCTCAGCCGAGATCAGCCACGGGAGAGCTGTAAGCAGGGAGTGGCTGGAGCAGATTTGCAATTTTTAGAGTCACTCTGGCTACCTGTGCAGAATGAAGTATATAGGAAAAAAAAAAAGAGAGAGAGAGAGAGTAAAGGTGAGGAATGTGCTTAAAGATTAGATACCTGAGATTCATGGAGAAATTCCCAGAGGGGTCGGCTCTGTGGCGAAGCAGGTTAAAGCCCCAGTCTGCAGCGCCGGCATCCCATATGGGTGACGGTTCAAGTTCCAGCTGCCACATTTCCAATCCAGCTCCCTGCTAACGTGCCTGGGAAAGCAACAGAGGATGGTCCAAGTGCTTGGGCCCCTGCACCCATGTGGGAGACCCAGAAGAAGCTCCTGGCTCCTGGCTTTGGCCTGAAGCAATTGCGGCCATTTGGGGAGTGAACCAGCAGATGGAGAGAGACCTCTCTCTGTCTGTCTCTGTCTCCCTCTGTAACTTTGTCTTTCAAATAAATAAAATAAATCTTAAAAAAAAAAAAAAGAAATTCCCAGAAAAACACAAACCATCAAAACTCTCAAGAAGGAACAGACAATCTAAGTAGACATGTAACAAGCAAAGAGACTGAATAATAATCAACGTAAAGGCTGGGCAGAAGCTGTCACTGGTAACTTTACTGAACATTTAAAGAATAAATGCAAAATCTTCCCAAACTTCTCCAAAAAGCCACAGAGCAGAGAATGTTTCCCATCATTCTGTGAGGTCAGCGTAACCCTGAAGCCCAGTATAGACAAAGACAGCACAAAGAAAGCTACAGCCCAACATCCCGCAGGAACACGTACATAAAACACTCAACAAAATACAAGCAAGCAAAGGCCGGCGCCGCAAGGCGCAAGGCGGAGGATTAGCCTAGTGAGCTGCGGTGCCGGCACACCGGGTTCTAGTCCCGGTCGGGGCGCCGGATTCTGTCCCGGTTGCCCCTCTTCCAGGCCAGCTCTCTGCTGTGGCCAGGGAGTGCAGTGGAGGATGGCCCAGGTGCTTGGGCCCTGCACCCCATGGGAGACCAGGAAAAGCACCTGGCTCCTGGCTCCTGCCATCGGATCAGCGCGGTGCGCCGGCCGCAGCACGCCACCCGCGGCAGCCATTGGAGGGTGAACCAACGGCAAAGGAAGACCTTTCTCTCTGTCTCTCTGTCTCTCTCTCTCTCACTGTCCACTCTGCCTGTCAAAAAAAAAAAAAAAATACAAGCAAGCAGAATCCAGAAGCATACCAAAAAGGCTATAAACTAGAACTAAGTAGAATTTACCCCAAGAATGCAAAGTTGGTTTAACATATAAAAATCAGTTGCAGTGCATCAATAAAATAAAAATCAAAAACTACACAATCAGCTCAATACAGAAAAAGCATTTGACAAAACCCAACACCTTCTTATGGTTTAAAATAGTGAAGGGTGTGTGTTGTGGTGGAACAGCTTAAGCTGCATCCCCTATCAGAGTGCCAGTTCAAGTCCCTGCTGCAGTTTCTAACACAGCTTCCTGCACCTTCAAGGAAGGAGATGATGGCTCAAGTGCTTGGGTCCCTGCCACCCATGGAGGAGACCTAGATGGAGTTCAGGGCTCCTGGCTTCAGCCTGGCCCAGACCTGGCTGTCACAGGCACTTTGGGAATAAACCAGCATGTAGAAGATCTCTCTCTCTCTCTCTCTCTCTTTCTTTCTGTTGCCCTTTCAAGCATATGAAAATAAACACTTAAAAGCAAATAAAAAAAAAAAAAACAAAGAATATTACATTAAAAAAAGACCAAAGTTAAAAGCAAAAACAAAAAAGGTAGGCATTTAGGCCAAGACTTAAGTCACCACTTGGTACATCCATATCCCGTGTTAGGGTACCTGGTTCAAGTTCCAGCTTCTCCAGTTCTCATCCAGCTTCCTGCTAATGCAACAGATGATGACTCAAGTACCTGGGTCTCTGTCACCCACACAGGAGAACCAGGTTTAATTTCAGGCTCCTGGCTTTGGCCTGGCCCAAATCCACCTATTATAGACATTTGGGAAGTGAACCAGCATAGAAGATCTGTTTGTCTCTGTCTGTCTCTCTCTACTTCTCTGCCTTTCAAATAAAATATAAATATAAATACAAAATTCATTAAACAAACAAAAACTACAACTAGAAGGAAACTTTGCCAGCCTGATAAAGAATATTTGCCGAAGACCCACAGCTAACAGTAACAGACTAAATGTTCTTCCTCCTAAGACTTGGAACAATGGCTGGTGCCGTGGCTCAATAGGCTAATCCTCCGCCTGCAGTGCCGGCACCCCAGGTTCTAGCCCCAGTCGGGGCGCTGGATTTTGTCCCGGTTGCTCCTCTTCCAATCCAGCTCTCTGCTGTGGCCCGGGAGTGCAGTGGAGGATGGCCCAGGTGCTTGGGCCCTGCACCCGCATGGGAGACTGGGAGAAGCGCTTGGTTCCTGGCTTCGGATCAGCGTGGTGTGCCGGCCACAGCGGCCATTGGAGGGTGAACCAACGGCAAAGGAAGACCTTTCTCTCTGTCTCTCTCTCTCACTGTCCACTCTGCCTGTAAAAAAAAAAAAAAAAAAAAGACTGGGAACAAGACAAGGATGCACGTTCTCTCTCTCTCTCTGCTCAACACCACACTACAGAGTCTAGCCAGAGCACGTGGGCAGCAAAAAGAAATAAAGAGCATCCCAACTGCAAAGGAAGAAGCAGAGCTATCTCTGCTGGAAGTTAATGTGGTTATGTTAGCAGGCGATCTTAAGGTATCTACTAAAAGACTGAGAACTGGGACAGTGTTATGGCACAGAGGGTTAAGTTGCTACCAGCGATGTGGAATGTCACAGCCAGGAGCTTATTCAATTCCTGGCTGCTCCGCTTCTGATCCACCTCCCTGCTAGTGCTCTTGGAAAAGCAGCAGAGAATGGCCTAAGTGCTTGGGCCCCTGCCACCCACACTGGAGCCCCAGATGGAGTTCCTGGTTCCTGGCTTCAGCCTGGCCCAGCCTGGCCATTGTGGCCAACTAGAGCGTGAACCAGTGAATGGAAAATCTATTTCTCTCTCTTTCTCTGTCACTGCCTTTCAAATAAATAAATTTTTTTTAAATGTTAAAAAGTCTGGTAGAAGGGCTGGCACTGTGGCATAGTAGGTTAAGCATCCGCCTGTGGTGCCAGCATACCATATGAGCACCAGTTCGAGTCCCGGCTGCTCCATTTCTGATCCAGCTCCCTGCTGATGGCCTGGGAAAGCAATGGAAGAGGACTCAAGTGCTTGGGCCCCTGAACCCATGTGGGAGACCCAAAATAAGCTCCTGGCTCCTGGCTTTGGATCAGTTTGGATCAGGCCATTGCAGCCATTTGGGGAGTGAACCAGCAGATGGAAGACTTCTCTGTCTCTCCCTCTCTCTGTCTGTAACTATGCCTCTCAAGTAAATAAATAAATCTTAAAAAAAATTAAAAAAGAAAAGGTCTGGTAGAACTAGTAAACAAGTTCAACTCAGTTGCAGGATACAAGATCAAAATACAAAAATCAATTTTCTTTACAATTACAATGAACAATCTGAATATGATAATAAACAACAATTTTACTTACAATAGCATTAAAATGATAAAATACTTATAAATCAATTTTACAAAGAGTACAAAACCTTTTCTGAAAACTAGAAAACATCATTGAAAGAAATTAAAAACCTGAATAAATGAAAAGACATCTCATGTTCATAAATTGGAAGACTTAGTACGATGAGATGAGGGCACGTCCTAAGCTGATCACATGTTTAGTGCAGTCCCTACCAGACTCCCAGCTGACTCCCTTGTAAAAACTGACAAACTGATTCTAAAATGCAAATGGAATTGTGAGGGACCCAGAAGAGCTGAAATAATCTTGAAGAAAGGACCATACTTGGAGGACTCTCTGTCTTTTCTAACTTACTACAAACCAACAAAAATCAAGACAGTGTGCTCCTTGCCGAAGGCTACTTATATGGAGAAGCAGAATGGAAGCGGGAGTCCGCAATTCAGCCCATGCCCCTGTGGCCGACCGACTGTCAGCAAAAGTGCCAGAGCCACTCAGGGGCCGGAGGGACAGTCCTCAGTTAATGGTGCTGGGACAACCGGACAAGTGCATGGAAAAGAATGAAGTTGGAGCCTTTCTACCCGAACACCATATACAAAAATTAACTCAAAATGGATCAAAGACCTGAGACAAGGGCCAAAAACCATAAAACCCTCAGAAGAAGGCATGGGGTACATCGGCAGTACCTGAGATGTGGCTACGACAAACAACAAAACAAAGACAATGATAAATCAGACTGCATCAAAACTGAAGGCTTTTATGCATCAAAGGACACAATCTAGAAAAAGAAAAGACCAGCACACAGTGGGAGAAGATGGTTGCGAATCATGTATCTTATAAAAGATTCGCATCTAGAATATATAAAGAAGTCTTACCACTTACTAATAAAAAGATAACCCACGTTTTTTCCAAATGGGCAAAGAACCTGATAGGCATTTCTCCAAAGAAGATATACACATGGCCAGTAAGCACAGGAGAGGATGTTCAACATGGTTAGTTATCAGGAAATGCAAATAAAAGCCACAGCGAGATATCACTTCTATCCACTGCAGCCGCAATAAAGATAACAAGGCTGGCAAGGGGAAATCAGAGCTCAGGTTCGCTGCCGGAGGGAATGCAAAACTGTGCAGCCTCTTTGGAAAGCAGTCTGCTAGTTCGGTAAACAATTAAACATAAAGTTCCCATAAGGCCCAAAATGTCCACTGTCTTCTCCCAAGAGAAATGAAAACACTTTCCCCAAAAACACTTCTGCAAGGAAGCTTATAGCAGTGTTATCCTAACAGACAAAAAAATGCAGACAACCCAAATGTCTGTCAACTGATGAGTGGATCAACCAAATATGGTAGGTACCAACGATAGAATATTATTCACTCAGCAAAAGGGAATCAAGCACTAACACATGCTATAATGTGGACGAACACTGAAAGTACTATTACATGAGAGAAGCCACTTACAAAAGGTCACATATCATATTTGCATGACACTGAGATTAAATTTCCAGCATAGAGAGTCCTGGTTTCTTGGAGTTGGGAGGAAGCTGTGGGGATAACTGAGTGAGAGCTCAAAGGCACAAGATCTCTCTTTTGGCTTTCCTGCATCTATTTATGTATTTATTTATTTGAAAGGCAGGGAACCGGCATTGTGGCATAGTGGGTTGTGTTGTTGCCTGTGGTGCCAGCATCCTATATGGGCACTTGTTTTGAGTCCTGGCTGCTCTACTTCCAATCCAGTTCCCTACTAATGCTTGGAAAAGCAGTAGAAGATGGCCCAAGTCCTTGGGCCCCTGCATCCATGTGGGGGACCTGAAAGAAGCACCTGGCTCCTGGCTTCAGCCTGGCCCAGTCTGGCCATTGTGGCCATCTGGGGAATAAACCAGTGAATGGAAATTCTCTCTCTCTCTCTCTCTCTCCCTCTCCCTCTCCCTCTCCCTCTCCCTCTTCCTCTTCCTCTCCCTCTCTTTCTATAGCTCTTTCAAATAAATTAATTAATTAAAAAAAAAAAAAGGTCGGCACTGCGGCTCACTTGGCTAATCCTCCACCTGCGGCGCCGGCACCCCAAGTTCTAGTCCCTGTCGGGGCACCGGATTCTGTCCCAGTTGCTCCTCTTCAGTCCAGCTCTCTGCTGTGGCCCAGGAGGGCAGTGGAGGATGGCCCAGGTGCTTGGGCCCTGCACCCGTATGGGAGACCAAGAGGAAGCACCTGGCTCCTGGCTTCAGATTGGTGCAGCGGGCCGGCCAAAGCTGCCATTTGTGGGGGTGAACCAATGGAAGGAAGACCTTTCTCTCTTTATCTCTCTCTCAGTGTCTAACTCTGCCTGTGAAGAAGAAGAAGAAGAAGAAGAAGAAGAAGAAGAAGAAGAAGAAGAAGAGGAGGAGGAGGAGGAGGAGGAGGAGGAGGAAGAGGAAGAAGAAGAAGAAAGAAAAGAAAGGTGGTGTTACAGAAACAGAAAGAGAAACACAGAGATTGACAGAGACATCTTCTATCCACTCACTGGTTCACCACCCCCCCCCCCCAAAATGGCCACAATGGCTGGCACTGGGCCAGGCCAAAATCAGGAGCCAGGAACTTTATCCAGACTTCCCACATGGGTGGCAGGGTCCCAAGGACTTGGATCATTTCTCCCAGTCACATAGCAGGCAGCTAGGGCTTGGACTGGTGGTCACACGGGTTGCCAGCATCGCAGGTGGCAACTTAACCCACTGTGCCACAACACCGGCCCCACAAGGCCTCTTTCAGAGGTGATGAGGATGATCTAAGAGTCACTGTCTTTGCACATACCAGTGCATATACTAAAAACCACTCACTGTATACTTCAAATGGTGAACAGTAAACTTTAAATGGGTCTATATATTTCAATAAAGCTTTAAAAAAAGAAAGAGTGAAGGCAAGATCAGTGCAGGACACCTGCTTCCAGGAGCGCAGGTGGCAGGACGGGGTGGTGGTGTGTGCTGGAAGAAATACACAGAAAAAAGAACAGCCAGGAGCTGAATACAAAAGTGGAAAGCAGGGAAGAGCCTAAAATTACCACCAAGCTGTTGTTTGGTTACGTTTTTTAAAAATTTTATTTATTTTCACTTTATTTGAAAGGCAGGAGACAGAGACTAAGAGACAGAGAGAGACCTCTTTCATCTGCTAGTTCACTTCTCAATTGGCTGCAACAACCCAGGCTGCATCAGGCCAGTCAGGAGGCTGGAGCTCCATCTGGGTCCCTCCCCGGGCAGCAGGGAGCCAAGGACCTGGGTCATCATCTGCTGCCTTCCAGGTGCCTTAGCAGGACGCTGGATCAGAAGCAGAGTCAGGGCTCCAGCGAGACTCTCGTCCCAAGCAGCATCCTAACTGATGAGCTTAATGCCCACCCCAAGCTTCTGTTTGTGTGCCTGGGCTGATGAAGATGTCAGGCACTGAAAGAACACTAGCCAACACCAGGCGCTGTTCCAAGCACTTTGAACAATTGAATTACTCAACCTTCCACAACCCCATTAGGCGGGTACTATTTTTATTCTTCTAATTTTACACAAGAGCAAACAGACTCAGCAAGGTGAGGAAACTTGGCTAACGTCTGACACTGAGTACGAGGCAGAGCCAGGATTTGAACCCAGATACTCTGGCTCCAGAGTCCCTCTCTTAGCCACTACACTACGCTGCTTCTCTGGCACAGTGGGAAAGGGCCAGATTTGAGTAGAGAACGTTCCCAAACTTAGCATAAATACACTGATCGCATACTATGCGCCAGGGTGCCGCCCCCAAGTCACTCTCCCCCAACAGAAGAGCCCCCACCCTCCCGCTGCAACCCCACTGCCGCCCCACTGCGACCTGCAGGCAGAGGCTGATGGGCCTCGGGGCAGCCCGCCTGGCCGCAGGAGCGGAACTCCCACCGGTTAGCCTGAGTCATCCACTCCCGTCACCCCCAAGGAAGGGGTGACTTCCTGCAGAGCCTTCTGGGCTGGGCGGCTCAGGCTCCTCCCAGGGCTGTGCATCCGCTTATCTCGCCCCAGGCCCTGTCCAGAGGCAGGGAGGTAGAGCAGAGGCGGCTCATGAGCTCGGGTGTCTCACGGAGGACAGAGGGCAGGGGCTGACCAAAGGGGGTCCCCTGCAGCCCTTGATGACCACTGGCCCCTCTCCCATTTACCTGAAATAAGCTTCTCTGGTGCTTGTTTTGAACTCAGCCTGGTACTGTGGCAAAACTCACACCAGACCCTGAGCTAGAAATTACAAAACAGGAAACGGCTTTAATGGGGTCCCAGGCAGAGAGGCCCAGGTAGTAGCCAAAACAACAGCGTTGCCATCAAACAGACCGAATCCAGATCGCAGCTCTCCTCTTTGTTGTATATTATTTTAAGCGTATTCATTTGTTTTCATGTTGTTTGAAAGGCAGAGAGAGACAGAGACAGAGAGATCTTCCGTCTGCTGGTTCATTCCCCAAATGGCTGCCACAAGCGAGGACACCCCCAAGTACTTAAGCGCTGTGTTGGATGTCCACGCCCTCAGCTCTGCCCTGGAGGAGCGACTTGGCACAAGTCATTTACTCCTCTAAGTCTCAGTTTTGTCTCCCAGAACGTGAAGACAAGGGCACCGAATGGAGTCACAGAGCGACGGACGAGACACAGCACGAGCACATGTGTGGGATGGGCGGCTGGCAGGATGACGGCCGAGGGAGGCTTGGACTTCCCAGAGGCTGTGGCCTAGGGATGGAGCCATCCTAACTTAACTAGGTGTTAAGTGGACAAAGGGATCCCAAAAGGCTGCGAGCCTACAGGACACCTGGGTTGTACAGTCACCTTTCCTTCCTCTGAGCTGTGCCTCTGTTGGGGTGTTTATGTGTGAATAGCCATGTTGGGCCCCCACCCCCAGCTAGACAAGAAGTGAACCCCCAAGTCAGGACTATCTCTCTCTTTTTATTTATTTATTTATCTTTTTTTTTACAGGCAGAGTGGACAGTGAGAGAGAGAGACAGAGAGAAAGGTCTTCCTTTTTGCCGTTGGTTCACCCTCCAATGGTGTACCGCGCTGATCCAAAGGCAGGAGCCAGGTACTTCTCCTGGTCTCCCATGGGGTGCAGGGCCCAAGCACTTGGGCCATCCTCCACTGCACTCCCTGGCCACAGCAGAGAGCTGGCCTGGAAGAAGGGCAACCGGGACAGAATCCGGCACCCCGACTGGGACTAGAACCCGGTGTGCCGGCGCTGCAGGCAGAGGATTAGCCTAGTGAGCCGCGGCGCTGGCCAGGACTATCATCTTAACTGCCTGCTCCTGGGATCAGAGCTGAGTGGCAGCACCTGCTCCTCACCTGACACCCTCCCTGGCACTGCAGGCGGCGGCTTTACCCTTTACGCCACACCGCCGGCTCCATAGAGCAAACTCAGATTTGAGCCTGTGTAGCCTATGTGAGATGGAGAACACAGGAAGAAAAGATCCAGAAAGTGTGCAGGAGGTGGCGATGCTTCCATCTGGGACTTGTTAAGGTTAAATGGAGACGTCCAACGGGTAACTGACAATTTGAAGTCCAAGAGCATGAAGAAGCCATGCAGTACACACGTGAGACAAAGAGCAACCCCAGAAGGAAACCCAGAGGGAAAAGCACTGGAGGTAGGAGGAAACCAGGAGCAAAGATGAGAATGTCGAACTTTACAAACAGACCGAGGCGCATGAGGATTGAGACGAGAGACACAGGCAGACATTTGGGGCCTCGGTTAAGATGCTGCTTGGGATGCCTGCATCCCGACTGGAGTGCCTGATTTCAGTCCTGGCTCCTCTCCTCTGGTTCTTTTTTTTTTTTTTTTTTTTTAAAGATTTATTTTATTTATTTGAAAGACAGAGTTACAGAAAGAGGTAGAGACAGAGAGAGAGGTCGTCTTCCATCTGCTGGTTCATTCCCCAGATGGCTGCAACAGCCAGAGCTGTGCCGATCTGAAGCCAGAAGCCAGGAGCTTCTGCTGGGTCTCCCACACAGGTGCAGAGGCCGAAGGACTTGGGCCATCCTCCACTGCTTTCCCAGGCCATAGTAGAGAGCTGGATTGGAAGAGGAGCGGCCGGGACTAGAACCAGCGCCCATATGGGATGCTGGCACTTCAGGCCAGGGCGTTAACCCGCTGAGCCACAGCACCAGCCCCTCCTCCGGTTCTGATTCAGCTTCCTGCTCCTGCACACCCTGGGAGGCAGCAGATGATGGCTCAAGTACCTGGGTCCCTGCCACCCATGTGGGAGACCTAGATTGAGTTTCTGGCTCCTAGCTTTGGCCCGGCCCAGCCCTGGCTGTTGTGGGCATTTGAGGAGTGAATCAGTGGATGGAACATCTTTCTGTCTGTCTCTTGCTCCTGCCCTCCCCTCCCCCACCTTTCAAATGAAAAAAAAAAAATTGTTACAAAAGATTAGAGACACATGGGGTTATTGTGGCTGGTAGAGTGTGAAGAAGGAAGTAGTAGGAGGATGAGATTTGAGCAGCAGGGGCCAGTTCAGGCAAAGCCTTACAGGAGGCTGTTTAGAGTTGCTCCTGGGAAAGGACTGGTGTTAAACTGCTGCCTGCAGCACCAGCATCCTATCTGGGCTCCAGGTCAAGTCTTGGCTGCCGATCCAGCTCCATGCTATGCACCTGGGAAAACAACGGAAGATGACCCAAGTGTTTGGTCCCCTGCCACCCATGTGGGAGACCCAAATGAAGATCCTGGCTCCTGGCTTCAGTCTGGCCCAGCCCAGGCCCATGTGGCTGCTTGGGGAGTGAAGCAGCAGATGGAAGACCTCTCTTTCTCTCTGTCTCTTCCCTTCTCTCTCTGTAACTCTTTCAAATAAAATAAATAAACATTTTTTAAAAAAGTGTGTGGTAAAAAATACATTCCTGGAAAACAGAATTCAGAAATGTGTGTATTTGAGCCCAAAATAAGGTTGATATCCACGCATCTTAGAAGTCCTCAAGAAGTTCATGGAATTGCTCATTTGAAAAATCTGTGTATGGAGTTTTTAAAGATGTTTGCACCAAAATAAATTTCTTTTTTTAGTCTACTTTTTTATGAACTTTTTCAAGTGTCCCCATATGTTTTAAAGAGGTGTTTGAATTGTATTCTGAGTGCACTGGGAACGCTTTGGAGGGTTTTACTAGCGGAGTGAAGAAATCTGATCGGCATCGTAAACACACTGCCCTGTTGTACCTGACTCAGGGGGTAGGAATGCAGGCGGGGAACCAGCAGGAAGCCTTTGCAGTGACTGGACTTGGACCAGGATGGAAAGAGTGGAGGTGGTTAGAAGTATTCAGATTCAGGGTACACTTTGGAGAAAGATCCAACAGGAGTCTGGCATTCACTGGACGTAGGGTAGGGGAAAGATAAACATCACGGGGTGCTGAGGTTTTGGGCTTGAGGGGCTGAGTGGTCAGTACCATGACAGAGCTGGGCACCACCAGGAAAGCAAGCAAACAGGTGCAGGGACAGGAACCAGGATCCAAAGTTTTACCTTGACCAGCTTGTTAGAGATTCAGCTGTCTGCTCAAGTAGGCAGCTGGCTATCAAAATCCGGTCCCAGGGAGAATTCACACCGAGACAGTGATCCTGGCATCATCAGCAGTGACACAGCATGGGAAGCCCGTGGACCACGGACACTGAGGATGTGTCCCCCCCACTTGATCTGACCCTGGGGACTGCATAGGAGTCCAGAGTCACCGCCACTGGCCTTGGTGACTTGAGCACTAGACGGGGCTATGGACTGACTCAGGGACTTCTTGCAGAGAAATAGCGCCTCCTCCGCCGGAGGGCAGGAGGATCTATACCTACCTCCCACGGCCCCCAACCCTGCCTTCCCACAATTCTACCTGTCAGAAGGAGGAAGAGAGTGAGGTGATACCACGGACACTTGAGTCTGTAGAGCCAGAAACAGGAGCTGGAGCCCAGGCCTGAGGGGCTGAGTGTGGGCGTTAATACAGCTCTGCCCAGGCCCACCCTCGCTCCCTCCCGCTTCCTACTCCCGCGCTCTCCCTCACCCCACCCGCACCAGCACAAAAGTCAAAGCTCCCAGAAACAGCATAAAAACCACCCGTGGCCAACAGCACCCCCGGGAGGAGGCCGGGGTTCATACCATTCTGCTCCTGATGAGCTCAAGAGCCAGGACCCAGCACTTCCCGACGCTCAGCGCGGCTTCCGGAAGCCCTGAAGACTCTTGTTCCCAGACCTCGGAGTGCCCTGGAACCATCTGGGGGCGGGGCGTGGCAGAACGCACCTCCTCTGCATTTCTAACAAAAGCCCAGGTCTACAGACCATACAACAAGAGGCATGTAACTAGAGGGGTCTCCGCGGAGGCTGCCCGCCCGTCCGGTTCCAGGGGGCTCGGTATCTTCCTGCACAAGGTCCCAGGACCTATGGAAGTGGACACACCCGCCAGGCTGCCATGGCTGTAAGGTGGAAGGCCTTTTGTCAGCAAAGCCGCATCTGCCAGGAGCTCGGCTTGGGTGGCCAGCACTGGGCTTCTGCAGGGGTGGCCTCCCGAGGTTATTTCCTCACAGGTCCATGACCGGGGTAAACCCTTCCCCTCTCTGCATCTGAGCAATAGAAAGGAACTGCGAGGACTGAGTCCGGAGAGAAGCAGTGTTTAACACACAGCAGCGCAGGAAGAGCTCGGCAAATGCCGCGATTCTTCATACTATGGAGAATACATAGGATAGTTAACACTCACACTCAGACTGCCTCTCCCAGGGTGGGTGTTGTGGCGTAGCTGGTTAAGCCACTGCTTGGGATATTCGCATCCCATATTGCCATGCCTGTCCGAGTCCCGGCTCCTCTGCTTCTGATCCAGCTTCCTGCTAATGCACCTGGGAAGGCAGCGGATGATGGCTCAAGTGCTTGGGCTCTGCCACCCATGTGGGAGACCAGGATGGAGTTCCAGGCTCCTAGATTTGGCTTGGTTCAAACATGGCCGTTACAGCCATTTAGGGGAATGAACCCACTCTCTCCTTCCCTCCCTCTCTCTCTCTCCCCTCTTTCTCTCTGTCATTCTGCCCTTCAAATAAATAAATCTTAAAATATATACATATACATACACACAAACACACAGAGACACACATACACACACACTCATACACACGCAACCCATCTCCTTCCCCACAGGGTTAGGTCCTCTTTCAAATTCCTCCCACCTTCCTGCCCACTCCCCGTTCCTTGGCCCCTAGCCCCAGTGTGGTCTGGATGGGCCCCAGAGGGGCAGGGACAGGGACAGGACGTGGGGCTGTATCTGACAGGAACCCGAGGGGCTGGCCCGGGAGGGGATTGGGGCCCAGCTTCCTGAAGGGAGGATGGGCTGAGGCAGCACACACTGCCCGAGAAGATGCCCTCTTGGGCCCTCTTCGTGGTCACCTCCTGCCTCCTCCTGGCCCCCCACAGCCTGACACAAGTCACCAGCCAAGGTGAGGTGCGCAGAGGGTACAGATCACCTGTGCCCAGGGAGAGGGCATTCTGGGAGGGGGACACAGGGCCCGGGGGGAGGGGCAGGGGGAAAAGGCAGGAGGCTCCACTGGTCCCTATAGGGGCCCATAAACAAGCCTGAGAGCACCCAGGGCCCCACTGACCACTGTTCCTCAGATGTCTCCTCGCTGGCCCTGGGCTCAGAGCCACTGAACTGCTTCTCCCGAACATTTGAGGACCTGACTTGCTTCTGGGAGGAGAAACGGGCAGCGCCCAGTGGAACGTACCAGCTGCTCTATGCCTATGCAGGGTAGGTGCTGGGCTGTACCCCTCCCAGACAGCCATCCTTGTACTCAGCTTAGCCGACTTGCACTCTGGTCACTTCCTTGGCTTTGGCTCTGTCAGAGAACTATTGCCTGAAGTAGCCGCTTTGTGAGCAGGTGCGCTGTGGGTGTGTGCAGGGAGCGGCTCGAGTCCCTACGCAGCCCCTGCTCCCACCTATCCCAAGCAGTGAGAAGAAAATGGCGCTGATGAAAACAGGAGCTGGGCATGGGCCTGGGCCTGGGGCCTCGGGGTTGAGCATGGTGGCCCTGTAGGTAGGACGTCTCCCATGCCGACAGGGAGAAGCCCCGTGCCTGTCCCCTGAGTGCCCAGAGTGTGACCTCCTTGGGGATCCGATACATATGCCAGTTTCCAGCCCAGGATGAAGTGCGCCTCTTCGTCCCGCTGCACCTCTGGGTGAAGAACGTGTTCCTGGACCAGAATGTGACCGAGCGCGTGCTCTCTGTGGAGAGTGTGGGTAAGGGCACCCTCCCGTCACCCTGGCCCCTGCACCTGCTGCCTGCAGGTCAGCTCCCAGACTCAGGTCTGCGCATGCTCTTTCAGGACAAGCAGGCAGCTCCCCTGTTACCAGACTCCCAGAGACACCTCAAGACCCCCAGCCCTGGCACCCAGAGCCAGACTCACCCCAGGGCCACCCTGGTCTCCCATCGTGGACCCGGTCACTTACTTGCCTGGTCGAAAGTCACAGAATGTCCACTGTGTGCCAGGCCCTGTGCTGGGTGACGAGGACAAGGTGGGGAACACAGGTCTCTGCTTTCCAGGAGCACCAAGGGACCGCTATACTACAGCCAGGTCACCTCCCTCACCTGCCCCCAGGGAAGTGTTGGTCTGTGAACATTTGGAATCCAGAGCCTGCCCTGGCTCCACCTGCAGCAGCCTTCCCCATAGGCCAGGGTGGAGCCAGGGACTAAGGGTTCTGATGGACCCCGTTTTGCCCTCAGGCCTGCCAGCTCCCCCCAGCATCATTCAGGCGGCGGGAGGGGGACGGCCCGGGGAACTTCAGATCACCTGGGAGGCCTCAGCCCCAGCCATCCACGATTTCCTGAGGCACGAGCTCCGGTATGGCACCGCGGATCCCAGGAACACCAGCAGCCCGGTGGTCGTGCAGCTGCTCGCCACAGAAACCTGCTGCCCCACCCTGCAGTGGCCGCACCCAGCCTCCGGTCTGCAGCAGCATCCGTGTGCTCGGCCCCCGGGGCCCCAGCAGGATGGACCACGGCAGACCGCCCCCACTGGAGAAGTATCCCGGCCTTCTTCCACTCCACCTTCCTGGCCCTGAGTCCAGTTGGCCCTGGGAGGGGACAGGTCACACTTTGGGGACTGCAGCTTGAGTTGGTCCCCGAGGAGTTACCTGGGTTCTGATCAGTCCTCAGCAGCTATTTCTATCCAGGGCAGAGGGGTCCCCCACTTGGGTCATTCACGCTGACAATGTTGAGGGCTTCCGGGCCTCCAAATTAATGGAGGTTTGCCTTAAAAACACTGACCACCACCTCAAAACCTACGGCCCAGGCCCCCTGTTTGTGGGCCTCTCCATCTAGAGAGCTGGGGAGCGAGTTCCTCTCCCGGGGTGCTGCGGGCCTTCCAGCATGAGGGATGAGGCTGACTCAGGTGAGAGCAGGCCTGGATCCCAACACAGATTTGTTTCCTAAGGCCCCATCTGTGACAGCGTCGGGCGGAAGCTGCCTCATCTCAGGGCTCCAACCTGGCGGCTCCTACTGGCTACAGCTGCGCAGCCAACCTGACGGGGTCTCCCTCCACGGCTCCTGGGGCTCCTGGTCCTTCCCCGTCACTGTGGACCTTCCTGGGGATGCAGGTGGGTCAACCAGGGGGTGGGGAGTTGGGGAGAAGGTAGAAAAGACCTCGAGGGAGGCTTGGACTGGACATGGAGGTTCTGAGAAGCACAGTCGCCCGAGGACCTCACACTTGCTGCGGCACAGGATGAACTGTGTTCGGGGAGGGGAGAGGGAACAGCAGTAGATGTTCTTATGTGCATAATGACCTAGAGGCTGCTAGAGTCGGGGCACGCAGCCCTGATGGGACTTGCTTCTCTGACCCCAGAGGAAATTGGACTACAGTGCTTTACCGTGGACCTGAGGAATGTTACCTGTCAGTGGCAGCAGCAGGAGCACGCTAGCTCCCAAGGCTTCTTCTACCATGGCCGGGCACAGTGCTGCCCCAGAGACAGGTGAGGGTTGAACTACATTTTTTTTTTTTTAATTGGATGTCATGGGAAAGACATAGCTTGCAGAAAGAAGGCAAAGATTTGTCCTTGGTCCCCTTCACCCACCTCCCTTCTGCCGCAGTCAAGAGCCCCTGTGCTCTATGAACCACTCCGTATCCTCCAGGGGGTATTTTATCTTCTCGGCCTCTCTCCATTCCCACTGGGAGTATCTGGGTTTGGCTTGGTTTTAATTGTGACACCTGGGCCACTGAGACAGCTTAGTCTCACCTCCAATCTACCCCCCACTGCTGACAGGGTGACCTTCCTTGAGCTGAAGTTTTGCATGCTCATTGCAAAACTTGAACTTTGCATGCCTTTCCCTAATCAAATATGTATTGCAACTTCCCATGGTCTTTCAGATTATACAAAACTTACCCTGGCCTTCAAGGACTTCTACCAAACATCTCTCTGCTCCTTCACCCCTCTATCCAGTCTATAAGCAAGCTTTGTTGACTTTTACCTATTAAATTTATCTAGAATCTATCATTACCTTGATACAAACCATCATCATCTCTCACTTGGCTACTGAAAAGACCTATTAACTGATCTCTCGAATCCTCCAAATAATTGTCCACACAAGAACTGCAATGATCTTTTTTCAAGATTTTATTTATTTATGAGAGGCGAAGTTAAGACAGAAAGAGAGGGACAGACAGAGAGAAAGGTCTTCCATCCCGCTAGTTCACCCCCACAAATGGCCATAACAGCCAGAGCTGGGCTGATCTGAAGCCAGGAACCACTTTTAGGTCTCCCAAGTGGTTGTAGGGGCCCAAGGCACCTGGGCCATCTTCTACTGCTTTCCGAGGCCATTAGGAGGGAGCTGGATTGGAAGTGAAGCAGCCAGGACTCAAACCAGCACCCGTATGGGATGCTGGCACTGTCAGCAGAGGCTTAACCTACTGTGCCACAGTTGTGGCTCCTGGAATAATCTTTTAAAAATGCAAAGAATTATCATTCCAAAATCTCCAATAGGTTTTCCATTGATCTTGGGATCAAGAAGAGAACTCTATCACCGCCTTATAAAGCTCTAAAGAACTCAGCTCCCATTGTTGTCTTCAGTATCATGTTTGTTTGTTTTTTTTTAAAGATTTATTTATTTGAAAGGCAGAGTTACAGAGAGAAGGAGAGAGAGAGAGATCTTCCATCCGCTGGTTCACTCCCCCAAATGTCAGGACTCTCCCACAACAGTCAGGACTGGGCCAGGCTGAAGTCAGGAGCGAGAAGCCACCAGTCTCCTATGTGGGTGCAGGGGCCCAAGCACTTGGGCCACCCTCCACTGCTTTCTCAGGCGACTAGTAGAGGCCTAGATTCAAAGTGGAGGTGCTGGGTCACGAACTGGTCCCCACATGGATGCTGGTGTCACAGGCTGTGGCTTTATCCACTACGCCACAACACCAGCCCCCAGAATCATCTGAACTCTCTGTTACCCTTTGCTCTTTATGTTCAGTGCTAGCTTCTCGGGTCCCCTCATATCCGCCACATTCCCTCCTGCCACTGGATCTCTGCCTGTGCTGTTCACCTGCTCTCCCATCTTCCCCTAACTTCTTATTTACTCAGTGTCACTTCCTTGGGCCACCAGCCCTATTAGATGAAAAAGCACCATTTTATATTCTTGTCATGCCTTGTGCCTCTACTTCATGAGTACTTACCGCTGTTACAATTTTTTTATTTATTTTATTTGAGAAGCAGAGTTATAGACAGAGAGAGGTCTTCCATCTGCCAGTTCACTCCCCATATGACTACAATGGCTGGAGCTGCGCTGATTCGAAGCCAGGAGCCAGAATCTTCTTCCGGACCTCCCACATGGGTGCAGGGGCCCAAGCACTTAGGCCATCTTCTCACTGCTTTCCCAGACCATAAGCAGGGAGCTGGATCGGAAGTGGAGCAGCTGGGACTTGAAATGGCACTCATATGGGATGCCGGCACTGCAGGCAGAGGCTTAACTTACAGTGGCTTAACCACAGTGCCGGCCCCAAAGTTACAATTTTTAAAAAGGATTTATTTATTTGAAAGAGTTACAGAGAGAGAGGGAGAGACAGAGAGAGAGCTTCCATCTGCTTGTTCACTTCTAAGATGGGCCAGGCCAAAGCCAGAACTTTAATCTAGGTCTCCCATGTGGGTGGCAGGGGCTCAGAGATTTCTGCCATCTTCCGCTGCTTTTCCCAGGCCACTAGCAGGGAGCTGGATTGGAAGTAGAACAGTCGGGACATAATCTGGCAGCCATATGGGATGCCTGCATCGCAGGCTGCAGCTTAACCTGCTATGCCACAACAGCAGCCCGATGTTATAACTTTAACATTTATACTTCATGTGACAATTTGGTTGATTTAAAAAAATCCTCTGTCAGGGCAGGTAAAGACGGGACTTGAATTCAAATCCCAGCTCCACTCTCTCAATTCCAGCTGCCTGCTAATACTGATCTTGGGAGGCAGAAGCTGATGGCTCAAGTGGTTGGGTCCCTGCCAAGGGAGACCTAGACTGGGTGCCCAGCTCCCAGCTTTAGCCTTGCCCAGCCCCAGCCATCATGGGCATTTGGGGGAGTAAATCAGCAGGGGCATCTCTCTCTCTCTCTCTCTAATAAGTCTTTTAAAAAATTGTCTCCCAGAACTCCAATTGAGAAAGGATGATCTTGAATATACTTGTGTATGACACATGAGGGCAAAGTCAAAATGACCTTACTCATAAATATATTCTCACCTACACAGTGCCTTCAACACAGTAAGTACTCAGTAAAAAAATGTTAAACGGGGCCAGCGCTGTGGTGCAGTAGGTTAATCCTCTGCCTGTGGCGCAGGCACCCCATATGGGCGCTGGTTCTAGTCCCAGCTGCTCCTCTTCTGATCCAGCTCTTTGTTGTGGCCTGGGAAAGCAGCAGAAAATAGCCCAAATGTTTGGGCCCCTGCACCCACATGGGAGACTGGGAAGAAACACCTGGCTTCTGGCTTCAGATCAGCGCAGCTCCAGCCATTATGGCCATTTAGGGAGTGAACCAACAGAAGGAAGACCTCTCTCTCTATTTCTCCTTCTCACTGTAACTCTACCTCTAAAATAAATAAATATTTTTTTTAATGGAGCATAAAATATAAAAAAATGTTGACTGAATAATGAAAAATTATTAACAGTTTTAAAGCATTTTTCTATGCATTATATATGAGGATACTTCTGAAAGTTCATGGAAAGGGCCAGGCTGTGGCTGTGGCATAGTGGGGAAGACTGCCACCTGCAGTGCTGGCACCTCACATGGGTGCTGGTTCAAGTCCAAGCTGCTCCACTTTGGCCATCTGGGGAGTGAACCAGCGGATGGAAGATCTCTCTGTTTCTCTACCTCTCTGTAACTCTGCCTTTCTTTTACGTTTTAAAGATTTATTTTATTTATTTGAAAAACAGAGTTACAGAGAGGGGTCTTTCATTTGCTGGTTCACACTCTAAATGGCCTCAACAGCAGAGCTGTGCCGATCTGAGGCAGGAGTTAGGAGCTTCTTCCGGGTCTCCCATGTGGGTGCAGGGGCCCAAGGACGTGGACCATCCTCCACTGCTTTCCCAGGGCATAGCAGAGAGCTGGATTGGAAGTGGAACAGCCGGGACTCGAACCGGCACTTATATGGGGTGCCACTGCTACAGTCCAGGGCTTGAACCTGCTGCACCACAGCACCGGTCCCTGTAACTCGGCCTTTCAAATAAATAAATAAATAAATGTTCACGGAAAATGGAATTTAGAAAGTTATTTTGGTGCAAAAAAATTTGAGGCCGGCGCCGCGGCTCACTAGGCTAATCCTCCGCCTAGCGGCGCCGGCACACCGGGTTCTAGTCCCGGTCGGGGTGCCGGATTCTGTCCCGGTTGCCCCTCTTCCAGGCCAGCTCTCTGCTGTGGCCCAGGAGTGCAGTGGAGGATGGCCCAAGTACTTGGGCCCCTGCACCCCATGGGAGACCAGGAGAAGCACTTGGCTCCTGGCTCCTGCCATCGGATCAGCGCAGTGCGCCGGCCGCAACACGCCAGCCGCGGCGGCCATTGGAGGGTGAACCAACGGCAATGGAAGACCTTTCACTCTGTCTCTCTCTCTCTCACTGTCCACTCTGCCTGTCAAAAAAATAAATAAAAAAAAAAAAAAAAAAAAAAAAAAAAAAAATTTGAAATCTATAATTTCAGAAGACAAATTTCCACAGACTTTTTTTTTTTTTTTTTTTTTGGCATCCCTGGGTGGGCGCGAACACAGATTTTTTGAAAGCCCCTTGTGTGTCTACATACAACATTTAAGTTTTAAATACAAATAGGATCACATTATGTGGTTTCTTAACTCACCTTTTTAACTTAAACATGTCTTCGAGATCATTAACAAAAAATAATAACTCATTCCTTTTCACGACTGACAGCTGTCCTTAGTGTAGCGGTCTCATGAATAGGTTAAAGGGTGGCACAGCTGAAGGCGTCATTTCCCACACAGACACATCCTCTGCATCCCGCCAGTGCAGGTTGCCAGGCCTGCCCCACCCAAGTCACCCAGGGCCTCTCCGGTTCCTGCAGCCTGCAGGCCCTGTGGAAGCCATCTGCCACTCCTTGCCTTCACCGTCTCTCAGGTCCTCGCTTTCCCTCTTGTCCCCTCTGCTACTGCCCTGTTTCAGACGCTCAGACTCTTGCAAACCCTCCACAGTTCGTAGTGGAGTTCCCAGCTTCTCTCCCTGCACAGATCCCTTCTACAGACTGCAGCTAGAGCGATCTTGCCGAAGTACAAAGCTAGCTATGGCGTTTCCTTACTTAAAATCCTTAAAGGCCTCCACAATTACAAGGGCAAGTTCAATCTCTTTGGAAAGACCACATGGCCACCGGGGTCTGGTGTGCAGTCTCACCAGGCCCTCTGTGCTAAACCCATTCTGTACCACAGAGAGCCCCCACCCACCCCGCCCCCCGCCAGCAGCGCACTCATCTTATCATGAGCGTGTGCCTCGGATGCCCGCTTGTCTGCTTTGCCTGTCCTATTTATAGTCCAAGACTCAGTCTAAACACTGCCTTATCCAGGAAACATTTCCCGACCCACCCAGTCTGGGTTAGATACTCCTGTTTGATGCTCCCAAGTCAGCCACTTTCTTTTTTATTTTTTTTTTTCTTTCTTATTTATTTATTTGAGAGGCAGAGTTACAGATAAAGAAAGGGAGAGACAGAAAGAGAGTTCTTCCCTCTGCTAGTTCTCTCTCCAAATGGCTGTAATGGCTGCAGTTGGGCTGATTTGAAGCCAGGAACCAGGAACTTCTTCCAGGTATCCCACATGGGTGCAAGGGCCCAAGAACTTGCATCATCTTCTACTGCTTTCCCTGGTGCATCACCAGGGAGCTGGATGGGAAGTGGAGCAGCCAGGTCTTGAACCGGTACCCATGTGGGATACCAGTGCTGCAGGCAGAGGCTTAACCTACTATGCCACAGTGCCAGCCCCATCAAGCCAGCCTTTGCACATCACAGAAAAATGTGTTTTCCCATTGACATGGGAGCTCCTTGAAGATTTTTCGTCTCTGGACTCACAGGGCCTAGCACCTGATAGTGATGCCACTGGCACGTGGTATCAATCATTTGTTGAACAAATGGATAAACACGCATACTCACACACATAGTGATAAACGGTTTTAGTGACAGTTAGCCCCTTAGGGACTATAATTTGTTCTGTAAACAACTACTGAGGCTGACTGTGCCAGGCAAAAAAGGTTCCACCCTGTTGGGGATTGTATTTTAATAACAAGGACAGAAGGAAGCAGAGGAGACAACCAAGAAATGGAAGATCCGGGTTATAATGCGAGGACTAAAGGAGGTGAGACGGTGCTCACTTAGACTGAAAGGTCGGGGAAAGCCTCCCCAGGGAGGTGACAGGAGAGCAGAGGACTAAAGGGCAGGCAGGAGGAGTCCCGTGAAGACCTGGAGTCAGAACAACCAGGCCAAGACACCGTGCCCGCCACTGCATGTGGCACATCTGTGGCACAGGAAGCAGGCTCGTGAGAATGAAGGACAATGAACCGGCATGGGGGGCACAGGAGATGGCACCGTGGTACCCTGGGCTAAGCCACCGCCTGCAATGCTGGCATCCTGCTCACACGAGCACCGACTGATTCCCTGCTGCTCCGCTTTGGATCCCTCTCCCTGCTAATGCACCTGGGAAGGCAGCGGAAGATGGCTCATGTACTTGGGCCCCTGCCACCCACGTGGAAAACCTGGATGAAATGCATGCCTCCAAGGTATGGAGGAATCAAATCTAAGGAGTCCTGTGGGCCTCTGTGGAGCTTGGATTTCATTCGAAGTGAGATGAGGAGCCACTGGAGGATTTTAAGGCTTAGAGTGATGTGATATGACTTACATTTTTTCAAAAGAAATGTTCCCTGGGGCCAGTGCTGTGAAAGAGCAGATAAAGCCACCACCCATATGGGCACCAGTTCGAGTCCCAGCTGCACCACTTCCAATCCAGCTCCCTTGATAAAGGACTGGAAAAGCAGCAGAGGATGGCCCAAGTGCCTGGGCCCCTGTATCCATGTAGGAGACCTGGATGAAGCTCTTGGCTACTGATCATTGTGGCCATCTAGGGAGAAAACCGGAGGATGGAACATCTGTCTCTCCCTCTCTGTAACTCTCCTTTTAAAATAAATTTAATAAATCTTAAAAAAAATCCTTTTTTTTTTTCTGTGAAACCATAAGAGTAGAAGCAGGATTGCCAGTTAGCAATTTTGCTTAAAGGAGGCAAGAGATGAAAGAGATGACGGTGGTTGCATCTCTTGTGGCAGTGGGAAAGATCGAAACAAATAACCTTCTTGGAAGCAAATTCCAGCAGCTGCGTGGAGAACAAATTGAAGGAAGTGGTGAATAAAAATGGAGCAAAAAAAGCCAGTTAGGAAGCTGCTATAAGAATCCAACAGTGGGGGAAGCAAGAGGGCTCTGTGTAGAAACAAAGTAAAAACAGAAGGATGCTGCCCTCAGAGAGATGAAGGGACTGGTTTATGGTTCTTAAAGATTGATTTAATTATTTGAAAGGCAGGGTGACAGACAGAGAGAATATGAATATGAATCTTCCATCTGCTGGTTCACTCCCCAGATGGCCACAACAGCCAGGGTTGGGGCAGGCTGAAGCCAGGAGCCAGGAGCTTTATCCAGGTCTCCCACGTGGGTGCAGGGCCCAAGGACTTGGGCCATAATCTGTTGCCTGCCCAGGCCCATTAGCAGGGAGCGGGATCGGGAGCGGGATCAGAAGCGGGGCAGCCAGAACTGGATTTGGCTGGCATTGTATGCAGCAGATTACACCATGGCACCATAATGCCAGCCCCAGGGTCTGATTTTTGCAACAATGTACAAGGCAGATAATATCAGCCAGTTTGGCAAATGAAACTAAGACACAAATCAAATAATTTGCCCAACATCATACACCAGTAGGCCAAGACCTGAAACCTTTAGCCCATGCTATCATCCTCCTCTTCTTTCTTCCTCTTCCTCTTCTTCTTAAGATTTATTTGAAAGGCAGAGTCACAGAGACAGAGATCTTCCATTCGCTGGTTCACTCCCCAAACAGCTGGGGTGGGGCCAGGCTGAAGCCAGGAACCTGGAACTCCACCCAGGTCTGCCACATGGGCACAGGGGCCCAAGCACTGCAGCCATTTTCTGCTGCTTTCCCAGGTGCATTAGCAGAGAGCTGGATCGGATGTGGGCTGCTGGGACTCAAACCGGCACCCATATGGGATGCTGGCACTGCAGGTAGCAGGTTAACTTGCGCGGCACCACAACGCCGGCCCCAAGCCCACACTGTTGTCCCCCATCATGCCAGCCCTTTCCTCCAGGGGAAGGGGCTAGACGCCAAGGCAGACCTCGGGCATGAAGACAGAGGCCCAGCCAAGGGAGACATTAGATGATAACCCACGCAGGCCACAGACCCTGTGCAAAGGGGACTAATGGGCCTAGTCTCGGGGCAGGCCTGACTCAATGACTCTGCGGGGATGGTTTCTAGGGACCCCATGTGGGAGAAGTGTGAAGAGGAGGAGACAACAGATCCGGGAGCACAGCCCCCCGAGTTTTCCCGCTGCCACTTCAGGGCACGAAACGACAGCATGGTTCACGTCCGTGTGGAGGTGACCACAGCCCAGGGTGCTGTTCACAGCTACTTGGGCTCCCCTTTCTGGATCCACCAAGCTGGTAAGAACTTTCTTCCCATACCTCCCACACAGCTCCCACGCCCCCCCGAGCCGACCCCATCTATGCCCAGGATCCCCAGCTCAGACACTTCTGACCCCTGGCCCTGGTGGCACAACGCCACCAACGCGCAGAAGGAATTAAGCCAGTCCCTGCTGACATCCCTGTAGTGCTCATCCCCACCCCAAACCTGCACTGGACGGAGGTCTCCAGCGGCCAGCTGGAGCTGGAGTGGCAGCACTCGTCCCCCTGGGCAGCCCGAGAGACCTGCTATCAGCTCCGATACACAGGAGAAGGCCTGCAGGACTGGAAGGTATGGGCAGGTGGCAAACGCTCACGACGTCACCACACAGGATACTCTGTCACCAAGAGTGAGTGTGTCCATGCGTCCATGTCTCGGGTTGTATGTCTATGTCTCTCTGATTCAACCAGTACCTCCATCTCTCTAGGGCATCTGACACTGCTGGCTACCCATACTCAAGAGCTTCTCTTCCCTTGACCTTTGCACGCTGGCCTCCCCTGATTCTCTGCCTCCCTCTCTGAACTCGGTCTCACCCTCCTTTCTGGCTCCTCCCTGTCCACACTTCCAGAATCTGTTGTGCTTCCTAGAGCAGGAGGCAGATTCCTTCTCCAGACACACACATGTGCTCTCCCTGGGGAAGTGCTGCAACTCCACACTTACTTTATTTATTTGAAAGGCAGACACACACATACATACACACAGAAAGAGAGAGACAGATAGACAGAGAGAGAGAGATCTTCCTTCTGCTGGTTCACTCACCAGATAGCTGCAATGGGCAGTGCTAGGTCAGGACAAAGCCAGGAACCTGGAATTTCATTCGGGTTTTCCACGTGGGTGGCAAGGGCCCAAGTACATGAGCCATCTTCTGCTGCCTTCCCAGGTGCATTAGCAGGGAGAGGGATCCAAAGTGGAGCAAAAGGGAATCAACAGGCACTCATATGAGCTTAACGCACTGTACCACAATGCCAGATCCAACTCGACAATTTTAATGACCATACATTAACAATTGCAATATTACCATTCCAACCCCTACATGGAAAGGAACTTACAAATCACAAGCAAATTACCTAAACTCTTAAAAGTTGGGGTCAGCATTGTGGCATAGCAGGTAAAACAGCCGCCTGCAATGCCAGCATCCCATATGGGTCCAAGTTCAAGTCCCAGCCGCTCCACTTCTGATCCAGCTCCCTGCTAATGGCCTGGGAAAGCAATGGAAGACGGCCCAAGTGTTTGGGCCCCTGCCACCCACATGGGAGATCTGGAAGAAGCTTCTGGCATTGGCATGGGCCCCAGCCCTAGCCATTGTAGTCATCTGGCGAGTGAACCAGCAGATGGAAGATCTCTTTCTTTCCTGCTCTCCCTCTTTCTGTAACTCTCTCAAAATAAATAAGTAAATATTTAAAAAAAAAAAAAGGAAGGAAGGAAGGATAGAAGCTTGGAATGGGCAGAAATTTAAATAAATAAAAATTTCCATTTCTAACTGGTGGAATGGGGATAAAGCTATCTACCTGATAGAATTATCATAAAAGTTAAATACATAAGTACCTGCAACACTGCCTGGTATACAGAAGGAGCTTACACACATTGGTCAGGTAGCAGTGTGTCTGCCTTCACTCTCGCTTGCCATGTGTGTATACAGCGGCTCTCCTCAGGCCCCTCACTCTCCAGCCAGCTGAGACTTCACCCCCAAAACCAAACTCAGCTTCCTCTCCAGATGTCCTATTTTAGGTCCTTACTGAGCTTAGTTTACATAAGCGCACACATCAAATCGCACAGATAGGAAGCATCGGGTTTGCACAGCGTATACACCCATGAAACCACAGCCAGGATTGAAACGCACCCCAGAAGCTCCCCGTCCCTTCCAGGCGCTCTCCCACCCTAGGTAACCATGATCCTGACATTGCCATTGACTGTTGTTGAACTCCTGAGTATTTGTGGAAATTTCTCTGTTCTCTGTCTCCACCACCTACCCAAACTTGGAATCCTCCTTGACCAGTCTTTCCCCTTCTCTCTGCTCCATCACCAAGTCTTCAACTCTCGTACCTTACACAGCCTTAGCCTTCCCTCTGATCACCCAGCCTTCCCAGCCTTGCGTTCAGCACACGCCGAGCAGCCGAGGCTGCATTAAATCCTTCTTTGTGCTCCCACGGTGACCTGCACTAATTAACTGATGTAATTATTTTGCCTGTTCGGATGTCTCCCTCGTTAGACACAAGAGAGACTGTGTTTTATTTCTCCTTTTTCCCCCGTGCCTGGCCAAGGTTTGGCATATTACAAGCAGTTCATAAATGCCTGCTAAGTAATTAAGCCCATAAACTCTCCCTGCCTGCACACACGGCCCTCGCGCTCCCAGCACCTGGCCCCAGTCTGGTATCCCTGGCCGCCCCAGCGTCACCGCGGCACGGTCGGTGCGGTCCTGAGTATCCGGGGGTGTCCAGGTCTCCGTCGCCCACCTGGAGCGGTGGAGGCGGCCGCCGGCAGGGTCAGGGTGGCCGCGCGCCGGGGTACGCATCCTGGGCGCGGTTATCAGGCAGGGCGAGGCTCTCGGTCAGGGCGCTCTGGCCGGTACGCTTCTGTTCCAGGCCGTCTCTGCTGCCGGCGGGCCCCTCTGCGGGGCTCCCAGACCGGCTGGGGATTCCAAGCGCAGCCGAGGCCAGCCCACCACACGATGCTCCTCTGCGCAGGTGCTCGAGCCGCCCCTCGGGGCCCGGCGAGGGACCCTGGAGCTGCACCCGCGCTCTCGCTACCGCTTACAGCTGCGCGCCAGGCTCAACGGCCCCACCTACCAAGGCCCCTGGAGCGCCTGGTCCAGCCCGGCCAGGGTGGAGACCGCCTCGGAGACCGGTGAGCGCCCGACCCGGTCAGCCGGTCTGCGGCTGCGCGGGGGCGGGGCCGGCTGAGGTGAGGGGCGGAGTCGGGGCTGGGTCCCGCGGGCCTGGGGCGGGGCTCGGGCCTGGGTCGGCGGAGCTGCTAGCATTCCT
Source organism: Oryctolagus cuniculus (assembly GCF_964237555.1). NCBI lineage: Eukaryota > Metazoa > Chordata > Mammalia > Lagomorpha > Leporidae > Oryctolagus > Oryctolagus cuniculus. Next base: position 129,676,611 of record NC_091438.1, on the reverse strand, counting down.
GTCCCCTAGCCTGGATCTCCATGGTGACCGCTCTGCTCCTGGTGCTGGGCCTCAGTGCCCTCCTGGGCCTGCTGCTGCTGAGGTGGCAATTTCCAGCGCACTACAGGTACCGCCCGCGCTACACGGGTGACGGGGCCGTGGTCCGGGCGGGGCTGGAGGCTTGTTAACGAGCATCCTAGGGTCGCTGTGTGCCATCTGCACATCCACACTGGGGGAGTCGCAGCGTCTGCGTTCCCCTTTAACGTGCCCGCTATGCTGGACACCTCAAACAGCCCCCCCTCCTGGCTGCACGTCTCAGTAACGAGGCTGTTGTCCACTCTTCACCCAAGCCAGGACACTCCGGCGCCTCCCTGCCAACCTCCAGCCCCACCCTGCCCGGTCAGTCACCAGGTCTGGCCATTCTGCCTTCTAAATCCAGCTCGAACAATGGCCCCCTTTCTCCAGCCCTGTGGACGCTACCTGGCTCACTGAAACGGGGCCTCTCCTGCCTGCGGTCTGGCCTCACACCGCCACCAGAATAGCTTTCTAAAATGCACCCGGGAACCTAGCAGTCCCCTCCTTCCAATTTTAGTATGTGTTGCCGAAGAGAGCACAGCAGTCCCCGCCTTAAATTCTTTTAATAGCTCCCCAGCATGGAGTCCAGACTCCATAGAATGACAAGCAGAGGCTGCAAAATCTGTCCCCCCCAGGCCTTTGCCCTCTTTACCCTGTGTGTCAGGCTGGCCAAGATGTTGGGGAGGCATGGTTCTCCTTGTCAGTGCCGTTGCACGGAATGCCCCCTCTGCCTGGAATCTCCTCCCTGGCTGACTAATGCCCACTGATCCTTAAATAACTTTCTTGGCTGGCGCCGCGGCTCACTAGGCTAATCCACCGCCTCTCGGCGCCGGCACACCGGGTTCTAGTCCCGGTCGGGGCGCCAGATTCTGTCCCGGTTGCCCCTCTTCCAGGCCAGCTCTCTGCTGTGGCCAGGGAGTGCAGTGGAGAATGGCCCAAGTGCTTGGGCCCTGCACCCCATGGGAGACCAGGATAAGTACCTGGCTCCTGCCATCGGATCAGCACGGTGCGCTGGGTGCGGCGGCCATTGGAGGGTGAACCAACGGCAAAGGAAGACCTTCCTCTCTGTCTCTCTCTCTCACTGTCCACTCTGCCTGTCAAAAAAAAAAAAAAAAAAAAAAAAAAAAAAAGCTTTCTTCACCAAGTCTTCAGGAACCTTCCCTGACACCCCTGTTGGGGGCTGTTTCGTGCCCAGTACCACTTGTGCTGCACTGTGTTTCTTTCTGTGTCTTCCCTGTTACACCTTATTTGGTCATCTTCAAATCCTTAGCACAGCACCTGCCAAGTAGCAGGCCCTGAAATAAATGTTGTTGATGAATGAGTCACTTATGTGAGGGACAGTGCAGAGGGGCAGTGCCGTGGGGGGTCACACACGTGAAGGTCACACCTCAGCTCCTCCAGGCAGCGTCTTATGAGGGCCCTAGGCTGGGTCAGGGGCCCCTTTTGTGGCTTCTGCCATTGCTCTTTGAACTTTTCATGGGCCCTTGTGTCGGAGCAGGCTGGACTCTAGCCTCTACGCAGATAGCCAGATCCAACAAAAAGGCTGGGAAGAAGAGGGAGTTGGTGCTGCCAGCCAAGCACGCTCAGTTCCTTTTCCCCAGTTTGCCAGACAACTCGCTCTTCCTTCCCCAGAGAGGCAGTGAGCTCATGGGAGAGGCCTGAAACGGCCAGCTAAAGCATCACAGGTTCTCCCGCATACCGTAACCCACGCTCCTCCTCAGTAACTTAGTAATAAGCTCCACTGGCTTTCTTCATTCATTCAACTAATTTCTTTCTTTTTTTAAAAAAGTTTATTCTATTCGTTTGAAAGTCAGAGTTACAGAGAGAGGGAAACAGAGATCTTCCATCCCTAGATGGCTCCAATGGCTGGGGCTGGGCCAGGCCAAAGCCAGGAGCCAGGAGCTTCATCAGGGTCTCCCAAGTGTGTGACAGGGGCCCAAGAATTTGAGCCATCTTCCACTGCTTTCCCAGGTGCATTAGCAGGGAGCTGAATTGGAAGTGGAGCAGCCAGGACATGACCGGTGCCCATATGGGATGCTGGCATTGCAGGTGGCAGCTAAACCCATTATGCCACAATGCTGGCCCCTCAACTAATTTCTTGAGCACCTACTCTGGGCCAGTCACTGGAAATACAGAAGTGAATACATTTTTTTGTTTTCTGCCCTCATGAGGCTTATTCTGTAGTGAGGTAAATCAGAAAAAACACACACACACACACACACACACAAATATATGTAACAATACAATAAATGTGCAGTAAGTCAAGCACTACAAAGAAAAATAAAGCACAGCAGGAAACAGTGATGAGAAAAGGAGGTGGCTCTGTTTCAGGCAGGCAGTTAGGAAAGGCCTGTCAGAACGACACTGGAGCAGAGAACTAATGACGTGAGGGAATGAGTTGAGTGTTCCAAGCAGAGAGCGTGGAAAGTGCAAAGGCCCTGGGGTAGGAATGGCTGAAAGAACTCTGACCCTTGGTTGACTTCCTACCCCATCTGAGGTTTTCTTCTCACCTCTGCTCTACCTTACTCTATTGCCTTGGCTACACTCTTGCCTCTCCAAAGCTGGCTTCCCCGCCTTGCTGCCTCCCCCGCCCTGCCCCACATCAGAGCTCTCCTCTTCTCCTAGCTCACTCCCAAGACTCAGTCTCCTGCCCCCGTTCTCCCCCAGGAGACTGAGGCATGCCCTGTGGCCCTCACTTCCAGACCTGCACCGGGTCCTAGGCCAGTACCTTAGGGACACTGCGGCCCTGAGTCCGGTGAGTGCCCGCCCATCCCTCTTTTCCCATCATCACTGCTGCTGGAGCCAGGTCCTGGCCCCTACAGCACAACTCAGGCAAGGCCCCAGCCTACCAGTGTACCATCCCCAAGCACTACCCCCAGCCCAGTTGCTCTTCCTACACACCCAGTGCCTCCTCCCACAGGGTCTTCTCTAACCAGCTCCTCCCCATCTCTCGCAGCCTAAGGCCACAGTCTCAGAGAGCTATGAAGAAGTGGAACCCAGCCTCCTTGAAATCCTACCTAAGTCCTCCGAGAGGACACCCTTACCCCTGTGTTCCTCCCAGGTCCAGCTGGACTACCGAGGATTGCAGCCTTCTTGTTTGGGGACCACGCCCCTGTCTGTGTGCCCACCAATGGCTGAGCCAGGGACCTGCTGTACTACCCACATCGCCAACCACTCCTACCTCCCACTAAGCTGCTGGCAGCAGCCCTGAGGACAGGGCCCTTGCTCCTAGTACTCTGGACAGATCCCTGCCCTGTAGACCTGTCTATGAGCCTCCTGACAAAAACACCCTCACCCAGCACACAACACACCTCTCCAACACAAACACCTTGCTCCTCCATCTACCCTCCTACTTGGACTTCCTGGCATTGCTCTGTCCACACGGCTGCTGACATGAATCCAGGTTCCTTTCTCCGCAGGCAGGCTCATCGTCGAAGCTCCTCTAAGGTGTACCTTCTTTCTCTCTCCTTTTTAATATCAGAGTTCTTCCCATTTACACACTCTTCAGATTACTTCAATTAGTTCCCCTGCTGATATTTTGCTAATGAAGCTGCCCAGGCAGCGTTCACCTCAAATCTCCTAATTGCAAATCCAATAGGATCTTGTTAATCATCTATTTTTTTCTCTCTGTGGCCTTCATTATGCTGATTACTCATTTGTCCTTTACAGTTGCCTCCACTTTGGCTTCCATAACTTGAATTTCTCTCCTGGCTCTGTTCCTGCCTCTCTGAATATACCAGTAGTTAGGAAAACAAACTCTGGAGTCAGAGCTATGTTTCACACTTGCCAGCTGTGCAAATGTGGGCAAATAATGTCTTTGTGCCTCCGTTTTCTCGTCCATATAACATGGATGATAGCATACCCTAGACTTGTGAGAATGACTGAGATAGAATCTAAATAAAGCACAATGCCTGGGACATAATAAGTGCTTAATATATTTAAACTACTCTTGTTATTATGCTGTCTTAATCTCATAATCTGTCATTCCTTCCAATCCTTAAATATTACAGACTTTCAAGATTCCACACTTAACACAGTCTCCAAACTCCATTCCTTACCTTTACAATCTGTTGACCATTCCAAAGTTCTTACCTCCAGCCCAGACTTCTACTACAACCCCCGTGATGGTTTATATAAGTAAGTTTTTACACATCTGTCTCCACTACTAGGTTGTGAGCTCCCTGAGGGCCAGGGTCATGATGTCTTTGTCCTTTTCTCCCCCTCCCCAGGACCTAGAATAGTGATGACAGTTGGCCTTCAATAAATGTTTTCTAAATAAATGCTATGGGCTATGGATACTTTAACCCACGCCAACTTCTCTTATCCTCTAAGTCACTCATAAGCATCAGTAAACGTGCTCAAACCATTCTGAGTATAGATTCCATTTAAATTCTCAAACAAACACAATTCTTTTTTTCTGGCTCCAAACATATCCAAGTCAGGGTTCTGACAGAAATAGATAACACACTCACACTGGGTAATGTGATGAGAACTTAAGAAGGGGCATACTTATATAGAGGGGGTCAAGATTTGGGAAAACCATCACGGAATACTGCAGTGCCCTCCCTGGTGGCTAACAAGAGGGAGCTGGCACCAGCCCTAGACATCAAGAGGTATGGGGAAGGAGCAGTCAGCAGACATGAAGCTGTAAAAGAGGGCTCCTGGCAGGAGTTATGGCCTTTGGTAGAGGGATACAGCCAGCTTGTCGAGATGTGGCAGGGAAGGAGCCAGGAAAATACATAGCTCAAGTTCCTTCTCCTTCCACCCTAGTCTTGGGTCCCTAGGAGTAGAATCGAAGACTTTAACATGGCTGTGGGAAGGACCCATGGAAAGCAGTAATACTCAAAATTACCCATTTGCCCCGTCCAGACCCACTCTCCATCCTTCTCCATCTTGCCCTGGGCTCTGCAAGGCTGACTCGTGTGGCCTGTATCAGTGGATTCCCCAGGATCTGGTTTTTGTTTGGATTCCACCAACAGGAGATATTAGGGGTTGAATCGTGTCTCCCTCACCCCCAGCAAATTCAGATGTTGAAGCCTTAGCACTTCAGACTATTTGGAAATAGGCTCATTGTAGGTATAATTAGTTAACATGAATCATAGGCCCTAACCCAGTAGGACTGGTATTATAAAATGGGAGGTTTTGACACAGATACACACCGGGAGAAAGCCAAGAGACAATAAAGGCAAACTGTGATGCTATTTCTACAAGCCAAGGAATACCAAAGATTCCAGTAAGCCAATAGAGGTTAGGGGAGACAATAAGTCCTCAGAAGGAACCAACCCTGCGACATTTTGATCTGAAACTCCTAGACTCCAGAACTGTGAGACAACACATTTTGTCACATAAGCCACCCAATAGACAGCACTTCATTATAGCAGCCTAGCAAACTACTACAGAGGAGGTTGGAGGTCAGGCTATACGGGGAGTCTCTGCTTTCACAGCTCCACACTCTCCAAGTCCCCCTCCAAATAGGTCCCCAGCTCACACTTTCCTGATTTGCTTCCCCCAAAGTCACCTGTAATTTTTTTTTTCAAGATTTGTTTTATTTATTTGAAAGGCAGAGTTACAGCGAGACATAGAGCCAGATAGAGAGAGAGAGAGAGGTCTTCCATTCCACTGGTTCACTCCCCAAATGACTGCAACGGCCAGAGCTGAGCTTATCCAAAGCCAGGAGCCAGGAGCTTCTTCCGGGTCTCCCACGTGGGTACAGGGGCCCAAGGTCTTGGGCCATCTTCAACTGCTCTCCCAGGCCATAGCAGAGAGCTGGATTGGAAGTGGAGCAGCTGGGACTCGAACCAGCACCCATATGGGATGCCAGCGCTTCAGGCCAGGGCGTTAACTCACTGTGCCACAGAGCCAGCCCCATGTGATTTGTTTTTCAACAGTCACATATGGCCTTTCTGTCATGGTTCAAACTTGGCCCCTTCACATGATGTTAGAGTTTCTCCCACTTCATAATCCATGTTCATGTTGCCGCCTTCATTCTTTTATCTATTTTTTTAAAAGAATTTTTTTTTTTTTTTTTTTTTTTTACTTATTTGAGAGGTAGAGTTGCAAAGAGCCACGTCAGAAGAGGAGCAGCTGTGACTCAAACCGTGCCCATATAGGATGCTGGAACTGCAGGTGGAGGCTTAACCTATAGGCTACGCCATAGTGCTGGCCCTGAGATTTTTTTTTTTTATATTTACTTATTTGAAAGGTATAGTCACAAGGTCCTGCTCCACTTCTGATCCAGCTCTCTGCTGTGGCCTGGGAAAGCAGTAGAAGATGGCCCAAGTCCTTGGTCTCTTGCATCCATGTGGCAGTGGAAAGAAGTTCCTGGCTCCTGGCTTTGGATTGGCCCAGCACCAGCTGTTGAGGCCATTTGGGGAGTGAACCAGTGGATGGAAGACTCTCTGTCTCTCCCTATCTCTCTGTAATTCTGTCTCTCACATAAATAAATATTAAAAAAAAAAAAAGGTAGCAGTACAGCAGAGAGAGACTGAGATCCTCAATCTGCTGGCTTATTCCCCAAATGACCACAATGGCCAGGGCTGGGCCAGGGAGAAGCCTGGAACTCCATGAAGGCCTCCCCTGTGGTTGAGGAGGTCCAAGCACTTGAGCTATCTTCCGCTGCTTTTCCAAATGCATTACCAGGGAGCTAGACAGCTGAGACTTAAACCAGCACCCACATGGGATGGCAGCATTGCATGCTGTGGCTTAACCCACTATGTCACAACGCTGACCCCCATTCTTTTATCTTTAGATGTATAAATTTCTTGAAGTTGTACCCTTATCCTTCTTCCCTCCAGTAATCCATAGTCCAGAAGTTGCAAACTTGTTCCCCCCTCAGGTAGGTTCGTTCTTCCCTTCCCTACTGGTTCCACAGTGCCTAGAAGGTGAAGTTCAAACTCTTTAGCTTAACCTTTGAGACCGACCAGCCTCACCCTAGACAACCTCTTCAGTGTGTTCTGGGGGTCAGGGACTCCTCACTTCTCACCTCAGGACATCCAACTCCTTGTTTGACAAGGTGTGAATAATTCATGGTCAAAGATACTAACAACAAGTTTGGACCAAGAGTCCCACATTTTCTCTATCATTTTCAGGGTTGACGTCATGCAAATGATGAAAATTCTGATTTTTTTTTTTTTTTTTTTTTTTTTGCTGGGGGGGTATCGGCACTGTGGCGCAGAAGGTTAAGCCACCACCTCCAGTGCCAGCATCCCATATGGATGCCCTTTTGAGTCCCAGCTGCTCCACTTCTGATCGGGCTCCCTGCTAGTGCTCCTGGGAAAGCAACAGAAGATGGCCCAAGTCCTTGGGCCTCTGTACCCATGAGATCAGAAGAAGCTCCTGGCTCTTGGCTTCAGCCTGGCTTAGCCCTGGCTGTTGTGACCATTTGAGGAGTGAATCAATGGATAGATCTTTGTCTCTGTATTCTGCCTTTCAAATAAATTAATAAATCTTTCTTTTTTTAAAGTTCTTATTTTTCCAGGCTCTTTCCTGGCTATACAGCATGTTTTTAGGATTACAGGGGTTAATTGGATAGTTTTTTTTTCCCCAATGTATTATTATGTTTTATAGAAAGCTTTTATTTAATAAATACAAATTTTATAGGTACAACTTTTGGATTATAGCGGTTCTTCCCTCTATACCCACCCTCCCACCCCAAACCGTTCCACCTCCTATTCTCTCTCCCATCCCCTTCTTCATTAAGATTAATTTTCAATTATCTTTATATACAGAAGATCAACTCTACACTAAGTAAATATTTCAACAGTTTGCACCCACACAGGCACACAAAGTTTAAGGTACTGTTTGAAGCTTAGTTTTACCACTAATTCTCATAGTACAACTCATTAAGGACAGAGGTCTTACATGGAGAGCAAGTGCATAGTGACTTCTGTTGTTGTTAACAATTGACACTCTTATTTATGACGTCAGTGATCACCTGAGGCTCTTGTTTTTTTGTGTTTTTTGTTTTTTGTTTTTGACAGGTAGAGTTATAGACAGTGAGAGAGAGAGAGAGAGAGAGAGAGAGAGAGGTCTTCCTTCTGTTGGTTCACTCCCCAAATGGCTGCTACGACTAGAGCTCTCCGATCCGAAGCCAGGAGCCAGGTGCTTCTTCCGGGTGCTTCTCCCATGCGGGTGCAGTGGCCCAAGGACTTCAGCCATCCTCCACTGCTTTCCCAGGCCATAGCAGAGAGCTGGACTGGAAGAGGAGCAACTGGATTAGAACTGGTGCTCATATGGGATGCCGGCGCCGCAGGCAGAGGATTAACCAAGTAAGCCACGGTGCCAGCCCCTACCCGAGGCTCTTGTCATGAGCTGCCAAGGCTATGGAAGTTTCTCGAGTCCACAAACTCCAACATTATTTAGACAAGGCCATCATCAAAGTGGAAGTTCTCTCCTCCCTTCAGAGAAAGGTACTTCCTTCTTTGATGGTCCTTCTTTCCACCAGGATCTCATTCACAGAGATCTTTCATTTAGGTCATTTTTTGCCACAGTGTCTTGGCTTTTCATGCCTGAAATGCTCTTATGGGCTTTTTAGCCAGAACCGATTGCCTTAAGGGCTGATTCTGAGGCCAGAGCGCTGTTTCGGGCGTTTGCCATTCTGAGTCTGCTGTGTATCCCGCTTCCCATGTTGGATTGTTCACTCCTTTTTAATTCTATCAATTATTATTAGCAGACACTGTTCTTATTTATGTGATCCCTTTTACATTTAATCCTATCTTTATGATCAGTTATGAACTTAAACTGATCACTTTAACTAGTAAGATGGCCTTGGTACCTGCCAACTTAATGGGATTTGGAGTCCCATAGCTTTACCCTTAGGGTAAGTGCCGAACTGTACATCTCCTTCCTCTCTTATTCCCAAGAGTCGGATAGTTTTAATCCTGTGTCCACCACTTAGTTCTTGGCTGTATGCCTTTGGGCAAGTTTCTAAGCTCATTTGACTCAGTTTCTTTTTCTGTAAAACGACGACAGCGTACCTTAGGGATTAAAGAGTGAACCCAACCACGTGTTGTAAACTGACTTAATGCAGTCATTGGCAGGCGGGCGGGGGTACCCACTATGGTTGCTGCCTCACCTCCCGGCCCATTGGCACGATTCATTCAAGTCATCGTCGGAGCGCTGGCCTGAATGGGAGTCAGACCTGGATTCTGGCCCACTTCTCCGTGTGACCTCAAGCACACCCCTCACCCACCCTGATGTTGCCCTTGGGGAGGGCGCGCCACTAACGGATCTCCGGGATTCCTGACACCTATCGAGCCCGGGGAAGAGGAAGCCACGGGGTCTCCCACAGGGCGCTCAGGCTGACTAGACCTTTCCAGACAGGCAGGTCCGAATCCCGGCCCTTTTTCTTGACCTAAAGGAACTCACTTTCCCTCTTTCGGCCTCATTTTCCCAGCGTGGGAAACAACAAACAGAAGCGTGCTTCCCTTCCCAGCTAGCAGATGCTGCCGGCACTCGGTCCCCGGCCCTGCCCCAGGCACGCAGAGGAACCGGGGGAAGCGACCAGGCCACGCCTGGCCCCAGCCGCGCCGCGCCCCGCCCCTCTCTCGGACACCAAGTCCCTGGGCTGGGCTTTAAACCTGTCATCAAATCACACTCCTTAGCGGCTTTCGCTCTCGTGAGACCGGCGGCATACCCCGGAAGACCCGCCCCCTGGGCCGTAGCGGCCAATGGGCGAGAGGGACGGTTGCGACGGTTGGGTTTTGAAGGAGCCAATGAATGCTCAGAGCGGAGAGTTTAAGTAGCGTAGGCCTGGCGTGCCGAAGCCGGTCCGGGATTGGAATCTGTTCCGTACGCACGGTGAGAGGGCGCTGGGTCGAGCCGAACGGGGAGGGGGCTGTCGCGGCCAGGGGAGTCCGGGCACGGAGGAGCTGCCGTGGTGGGTGGCGCCGATGGCCGGCCGGTGGAGAAGGAGCCCCGCATGGTCCCCGGAACACGGTCTCCTCTCTTCCCACAGGCTCGGCGAGCATCAGCTCCCAGGACCCCTCCCGCTCGCGGCGCTGCCATGGCGCAGTTCGTGTTCGAGAGTGACCTGCACTCGCTGCTGCAGCTGGACGCACCCATCCCCAATGCACCCCCTGCGCGCTGGCAGCGCAAGGCCAAGGAAACCGCGGGGCCGGCCCCGTCCCCCATGCGGGCAGCCAACCGATCCCACAGCGCCGGCAGAACCCCGGGCCGCACTCCTGGTCAGTGGGGCGAGGCGGGGCGCCGGGAGGCAGCGAGACTGGCTGAGAGCAGCCGGCACCCTTCCTCTGCCTGGAGCCTGGGCAGACGGTCTGGCTTCTCTCTCCTTGCCCCAGGCAAGTCTAATTCCAAGGGACAGACCACCCCTAGCAAACCCGGCGGTGACCGCTATATTCCCCAACGCAGCGCTTCCCAGATGGAGGTGGCGAGCTTCCTCCTGAGCAAGGAGAACCAGCCAGAAAACAGCCAGTCGCCCACCAAGAAGGTATGTGCCCTCTCCCCCCAGGGGCGCAGGGCGGGACCCGACTGTGTCCTTGGGATGATACCCCCCTGCCTCACCCCGCCCTTGTATGCCAGGAGCATCAGAAAGCATGGGCTTTGAACCTGAACGGTTTTGATGTGGAGGAGGCCAAGATCCTTCGGCTCAGTGGGAAACCACAGAATGCCCCAGAGGGTGAGACCTGATGTTCCTGGTTCTTGGAGGGAGCTGTCAGTCTATCCCCAGGGCGGGGGGCGCGGCGGGGAGGGGAGGGGAGGGAGGCCATGTCTGTCTGCTCTTCCCACCCAAGGCTAAGGGCAAGGCAGTGCCAGTTTGCCCAGCATCTAGACCTACTTGGTTGCCACAGGTTACCAGAACAGACTGAAAGTACTGTACAGCCAGAAAGCCACGCCCGGCTCCAGCCGGAAGACCTGTCGCTACATTCCCTCCCTACCAGACCGGATCCTGGATGCCCCTGAAATCCGAAATGACTACTGTAAGTGCAGCCTTGCCCTGTGGATGGAGAAAGGGCTGGGAGCCAGGCAAACAAGGAAGGCTCATGGCCGTCCCTCTCCGCCTCTGGCAGACCTGAACCTCATGGACTGGAGCTCTGGGAATGTTCTGGCAGTAGCACTGGACAACAGCGTGTACCTGTGGAGTGCAAGCTCTGGTGACATCCTGCAGCTGTTGCAAATGGAGCAGCCTGGGGACTACGTATCCTCTGTGGCCTGGATCAAAGAGGGCAACTACCTGGCTGTGGGCACCAGCAGTGCTGAGGTGCAGGTGAGACTTGTCCCTGCCCTGTGTCACCAGGCCCTGGGGCCTACTGAGTCCCAGTCTCTGATCCTCATGGTCTTTCTTCTCTAGCTCTGGGATGTGCAGCAGCAAAAACGGCTTCGAAACATGACCAGTCACTCTGCCCGAGTGGGCTCCCTGAGCTGGAACAGCTATATCCTCTCCAGGTCAGTGGTTTTTGCCAACCTGGAAAAATAAACGTGATTTCCACCCACCGTGCCCCTGCATTTATGAGGGTATTTTAAAAAGTTTGTAAAAGCGTAGAATTTAAGGTTAAGTTTATTGGGTACACTTTCCCATTTGAAATCCACGTTAGCTTTTTTGTGCTGGGCATTTTCCTTGATGTGTGAACACCCCCTGTACATCCCTGAACAGAAGCAGCTCTGGCCTTGGTGGTTTTGATATGCCATGGAACCCGATTCCCTTCTTCCCTCCCACAGTGGTTCACGCTCCGGCCACATCCACCACCATGATGTTCGGGTAGCAGAACACCACGTGGCCACCCTGAGTGGCCACAGCCAGGAAGTGTGTGGGCTGCGCTGGGCCCCAGACGGACGGCACTTGGCTAGTGGAGGCAACGATAACTTGGTCAATGTGTGGCCTAGTGCTCCTGGAGAGGGCGGCTGGGTTCCCCTGCAAACATTCACCCAGCATCAAGGGGCTGTCAAGGTGAGAGCTGGGATGGGTTGATGCCTCTGCAGACCCTCACTTGTGACCTGGGGCCTGTGATGGTGGGGAGATGGGATGATGAGATTGGACGGGGTTCCTCTGGAGCCCTATAGCTCCTAGTGCCTGACCCCACCTTTATCCTACCTAGGCTGTAGCTTGGTGTCCCTGGCAGTCCAATATCCTGGCGACAGGAGGGGGCACCAGTGATCGACACATCCGCATCTGGAACGTGTGCTCCGGGGCCTGTCTGAGTGCTGTGGACGTCCATTCCCAGGTAGCCTCTCCTGGGTGTGATCTAGCTCTGTGTAGTCCTCCTGGGCCAATGTGTGTACTCCAGTGGCTCTGCCAACTCTGCTTCATGATTCCGAACTTCCGACTCAGCTCTCATGAGCTCCATTTCCAACAAGCCCATGGCTTACCTCCAACCCTGTGTCCTGGAGGTCCCTTCACCTCATTGTGTTCCACTCCCCCTCGCCTCCCTGAAATGCGCTCCTTTTCCTTCTCTTTCATTGCTTCAGAATGGAAGAACGTGCTCAGAAATCCGCAGCACTTCCTGGTATCTTTCATAGTCCTCACCACCAGGATTCCTTGTGTCCCCCCAGCCCCTCCCCTCAGCCGCCACCTCCTTCCAGTTGTGGCCTGCACAATGGCTTCCTCCCTGGTGGCCAAGCATTCTCCAGTGTAGCCTCTGCACTGTGGTCTCAGTGCTGTCACTCTCCTCCAACCTGTAATGGCTCCCCACCACCTACAGCACATAAGCCGCATCGGGGCTCTTGCTCATGGGCCTCCCCGTGCCCACTCCCGTCTCCTCTCCTTTCCCACCCCCAGCTCCCCGGAGCACAGCCTTCCCTCTAGAACACATGGGCTCTAGAACCATACGGGCCATACTCAAACTCTGGCTCTGTTCCCTGCTAACTTAACGTGCTGGAGCCCTTAGGCAACTTGTTGAACTACCTTCTGATTGATTCCTCATCTGTAAAATGAATAACTCCTCTCTCTCCAAGCACTTCTGTGAGGACTGTGATCATCCAAGCCTGAGTCTGTTGCACCTGGCAGGGAGCCTGACACTCTAATGGCCTGTGTTTTGATTGGATAGCCTTGGCTGAATGTCTGCACATGCCTTCCTCTCCACAGGTGTGCTCCATCCTCTGGTCTCCCCACTACAAGGAGCTCATCTCAGGCCATGGCTTTGCACAGAACCAGCTGGTCATCTGGAAGTACCCAACCATGGCCAAGGTGGCTGAGCTCAAAGGTAGGTGGCCAAATGCAAGAAGCCAGACATAGAAGGCCACATACTGTAGGACTCCTTTTATACAAAGTGACCAGAGGCCAATTCAGAGACAACAGGTTAATGGTTGCCAGGGTTTGGAAGAGAAGGGGAGTGGGGAGGATGGCATTATTTTGAAATTAGGTTGCTGTGATGGTTGCATATCTTTGAGTAGACCAAAAACCACTAAGTTGTAGACTTTTAAAGGATAACTTTAGGAATTCTGTCTCAATAAAGCTATTATAAAGAGCTAAGGTAGCCATCAAAATTGGAAGGCTTTTGGTGTGACATATGCATGTACATTTTCCTCAACTGCCCCAGGTCACACAGCCCGGGTCCTGAGTCTGACCATGAGCCCGGACGGGGCCACAGTGGCATCGGCAGCAGCAGATGAGACCCTACGGCTGTGGCGCTGCTTCGAGCTGGACCCTGCACGGCGGCGGGAGCGGGAAAAAGCCAGCGCATCCAAAAGCAGCCTCATCCACCAAGGCATCCGTTGAGGCCCAACCCATCCCCTCAGTTTTTTATTTTTCTAATAAAGTCATGTTTCCCTTTCCTCACCTTGTGTGATCTCTGTCCCAGGGGCTCCCTGTACTATGGTCAGTCAGAGCTGGAACTGTCCTGAGGGAGCCTTGACCGTCGCTCCTGCTTATGGACATGGTAAGCAGGCTGTGTACCCCACCTCCATCACACATGGCACACACACAGCCTGTGGTTTCCTCTGTCACTTTTAATTATGACGCAGTGAGTGAGCAGCCTCCACAGGCTGTATTCCCAGGCCCCCATTCACCCTGACCTTTGGCCCAGAAGCTCCTGCTTCAGTGTGGAGTGGACGAGGGAGCCTGGGTCCACAGTGACAGATTATTGCTGACCTCTTCAGTGTGAGGAAAAAGGCCACAAGACCCTGGTGAGGGCCAGCCCTGAGTGCTCCTCTCCCAAGTTTAAGGCAGGGAGGGGGAGGTAAGTGTCCAGCCCTTTCAGCCCCCAGCTCTGGAGTGGCAGAGGGCAATGAGGCCACATTCCTGGAGCTGGCCTGGAGAAGTGGGTGAGGAACGGAAGCAGTGGTCCCTGTAGACCAGCCGTGGGGAGGGGAGAGTCAGTCCCCTGCTCAGTCCTGACCCCTGAAGCCCTGGTCACAGGTGTAGGTGGGGAGGACACTGACGATGCTGCCCAAGGTGCAGTCCTGAGGCACTTTGGTGGGCGCCTATCTAGGCCTTGTTTCTCAGTTGGCCTTGACCTTGGCGATACCTGGAGCTCCATTTTGCTGTAGTGCACGGGGCAGCCGCTTGCCCTTGGTGTAAGACTGATACCAAAAATTGGAGAAGAGCACGAAGAAGATGGTGCCATACATCCAGATGAGGTGGATGATGACTGGGTACTGGTAGTTGCAGCTGGGCATGAAGTAGTACTGGGAGATGTGCAGCGAGACCAGGACAAACTGGATCTAGGATAAAGTAAGGGTCAGAGGGGAGTGAGGGAACTGGAGGGGAGACAAACACTGAGTGGGGAGGGATGGGATCAAAGGTGAGACAGGCTGGGAAGTCGGGGAGGAGGGGTGGGGGCGTTGTGGGCCAGGCCCAGGCTCCTCACCAGCTGAATGGCCGTCATATGCTTTTTCCACCAGAGGTAGGGCTGCGCCACAGGGCCGAGGGCAGACAACCCATAGTACAGGTACATGACCACATGCACGGAGGAGTTGATCATGGCGTGGAAAGAGCCCATCCCTCCTGTGAGTGGACGTCGAGAAGGCTCATGAGGATGGAGCCTCAGCTCCCCTCGCCCACCGCTCTTCCCCCAGTGGCCTTCCCCACTCACCTGGGGCCACCTTTACCCCCCACCACCAGCTCCAGGGGAGCACTGAGTGATGGAAGACATGGAGGAAGGTCACCTGCCCGTCTTTCTTCCGGAGGATAAAGATCACCTGAGAGAAGAGGGGGGCCGTGGTTCAGAGCTAGGGCCTCTCCCCACTCCCTCCCCTCGAGCCCTCACATCCAACTACTCACCGTGTCTATCAGCTCAATGAACTTAGAGAAGAGGAAGAGCCAGGCCACTCGAACCATCTGCAAGAAGTCAGGGCAGCCTTAGGACCCCACACGCTGCTCCAAGAGCCTCCCTAAACTGAGCCACAGATCACACCCAAGCTGCGCCTCTCCCCCTGGTTGCTTGCGATCTAGCCCCAATCCCTACTCACCCTGAGAGCCTCAGGGCTGTTGGAGTAGTCCACGGGGTCACAACGCCAGGTATAAGTGCTCAGCCAGCCAGACATCAGGAACTAGGAAAGGGTGTGGATTAGACCACCACTTTCCCCCTGCTAGCATGCCCTCCCCTCTCCCCCTGAGGAATGGCTGTGAGCCCCTCTGGCGTAGCCCACTTGGGAATCAACACCCTGACGCCCCAGGCCCACCTCATAGACGATGTATAGAGAGAGTGCCACCAGGGAGAAGTTGTAGACAATCATGAAGCCACGTAGCTGGAAGGGCTTCCGATTGGCCATGATGCGAGGCCCCAGTGAGAGGACAAAGTACACATAGGTCAGGAGAATGGAAGTCATCAGCAGGGGGGACCCCATCAGAGGGTAGCCCTGCATCCGGGGATCTGTGAATAAGGGTCAAAGCATCAGGAAGAGTCACCAGGTTCCCAGGCTTACCAGGCTTACAGACATGAGGCGGGGACACAAAGGGTCGACGTGTTGAGAGGGGCGCTCCACCAGGAGACAGCCTCCCTCCGGGGCTACTGGACAGCATTTTACCTGCATGCTTCATCATCTCATGGTACAAGTTCACAACAGCCTCCATCCTGGCGAAGAACTCTGCGGAGGTACGGAGCGTGGACGTCAGACAAGGCCCACCGCGCACCCCTATCCCACACCTGACCCACGAAGACCAGACCCAGAAGCAGACAGGACAGAGGGAGAAAGGAAGGTGTCGCTGGGGCCTGGGAAGAGCAGGCAGCAGTTCAGCGGGGGTAGTGGATCTGAATACCTCCTGCCTGCCTGGGATGGGCTCCTCCTCCCTTCTTTCCCGCCCCTCACTCCCCTCACTCCCCTCACTCTCCGCTCCCCTCCAGAGATTTGGTTGCTGCCTCCCCTCTCCTCCCCCTTCCTCCACAAGAGAACCCTCTCTTCCCGGAATCTCACCTCACCAGCCAACCGGGCGCTCATCTCCAAACTAACCGCTCCCTTCCTTGCTGGAGTCACTCACCACCCCAGCGCCCGGCAGTTTTTTTTCTACAGGGATTCTCCCTTTCACCCTCTCCCCTTCAGTCCCCGCCTGGGACTCCCGTCCCCCGAGGGTTCCTCCTCTCCCCTGCTGGGACACTCCCCTCCCTGGTCCCTTCCGGAACCTTCTGCACCTGGGATTCCTCCTCTTCCCTGCAGGGCTGCTCACCTCCCCAGGCTCTGTCCTCTGCCTTCCCGAGCGAGCGAGCGAGCGCTCACCTCCAGCCTCTCCTCTCCGGCGCTCTCTGGCGCTCTCTCGGTTGGTCGCTGCCCTTTCTCTCCTAGAGCTCTCCTCTTTGAGACTCCTGCCCCGGCCGCTCCACCTGTCTGACTAGATCTGGCAGCAGCCCCGCCCTCTGCCCGCCCCCGCTGTACTGGGCATGGGGTGGAGGGTGGGTCCAGGCCACAGGTCAGTGCCTGGGGAGCAGGACCCACCAGGATTGGGAAAGCCAAATAAAGCCCCAGACTCACCACCCACCCACCATAGACCAGAGCTTCAAGAATGAAGGTGCTAGGTTCTTTGAAAATCCCTCCTCCCCCACCCCCCCATCCCGCCCCAGCCCCAACGCCAGCTTTGGCCCAAGGAATTGCTGAAAATCCACTCCCAGCATCCTCTCCTGAACTAGCCGTAAATTCTTAGTTTGCCCTACTTCAGAATGGGTACAAGCACCCTTCCCTCCAGGGAGGGGCAGGGAAGCCAGTGGCATGTGAGGAGGTGGGGAAGTGGGGGAGGTCTCAGGAATCTTCCCCTCCCTCAGGGAGGGGTCCTAATAGGCTAGGCCCCCTCCCCCTCAGGGCCTGAAGGAATGTCGGGGGAGGGCGCAGGGACACAAAAGCCTCTGCCCAGGCCCAGGAGAGCCTGGGACTTGAGACTTTCAGAAAACGGCGGCAGCAGGTGCTCCCGTTTCCGTGAGTCCAGACACCAATCTGTGCAAGTGCTGAACGAAGAAATTCACCTCTGACACCTCCCACCAGAGGTGTGGCGTGCCCCCTGCACACAGGCACCTCCCGGGGCTCCCCCATCCCACCCAGCTGGCCCACGTAGTCTCAGACTCCCCACAGCCGTGCCCCTAGCCTTGCAATCCACGTGCACACCCTCACACTCACACACACCTGCCGGCCACCCGGCCCTCCACCCCCCACCACCTCCATAACAAACACCGCACTGCACTGAGGGCTGGCACACAAACACACAGAGCTCACACACCTCCTGCTGGCGGCCGGCGGGCGGCAAGCAGTGAAGAGCCCAGAGGAGCGCAGCCAGAGAGGGCACTGCCCCTGACACCCCGCAGGGACTGGCCTCCAAGGACAATGATATGCCTCACATCTGCCCTGGACACACTCACACTGGTGCTCCCACAATGCCCTTCGAGACCCCACTTTAACATGTGCAAATGGCACATGCTTACAGTGCAAGTCCGTGCCCGCTGCAAGTTGCACACATAGGTCTACTCACACGTGTGAGCCACTGGAAGGTGAAGGAACACCCGATCACCCACACCACACACACCTGCCCTGGGTCACCCATACCACAATCCTCACTCTGCCTCAGTCAGCCTAGGCAGCGGCCAGGCCCCCGGCTTGGGCATGTGCTCTAACACACAGTTCCACATGTGAGTTTCCCAGCTGGTTCTCTCTCCCAGCCACCCCCCACCCCGGCCCCAGCCAGGTGCACTACTCCCCTGGCCCTCCCCACCCACACACACACAGGTACCCTGAAGATCCAGGGCGACTCAAGGCTTCCTGGAAGGACCTGTCCCCACACTTGGAAATCTGGGTGTGTCCCCTTGGGGGCACTCAGGCTGCTCCTTCCTTCCTTTAAGATGGATGGAAGGGAAAGCAAGACCAGCAAAGGAGAGGGAGGAGAAAGGGGAGGAAGGGAGGAGAGCAAGCTCAGGAGGTGGTGGAGGAAGGCCTAGGTGTAAGCAAGTGGGGGCCACAGACGGGGGTGCCGGGGGAAGGAGGGTGCTGGCGAGGCCCGGCCCCAGGGAGCTGGGACCTCCCACCCACTCGCCCCAGGAACAGCCTCGCCCACAGCCTGGGCAGGGCAGGGCAGGGCAGAGCAGAGAAGGGCAGGGCTGGGCCGGGTTAGCCAGGCAGGGGGCGCCGGCACATGGACAGCCCTAGCAGGTCCAGACTCACCAGTAGGGGCCAGGCGGGCAGCGATGGAGGGCTCGGAGGGAGCAGGACCAGAGAGGAGTCCCCAGGGCCAGCCTGCCTGCCACTTCCTCATCTGCTGGGCCGACTTTCTGTCACCAGAGGGGGAGGGGCGGGCCGGGCGGGGGGCGCTTGCTGATTGGGCGACCGGCCGAGGCAGGAGGGGCCGTCCAGCGCCGGCTCGGCCGGAGGGGCGGAGGCAGAGGCGGGCCGCCAGATCCCGGGGCAGGAAGCACACCCAGCCCCGGCTCCCCACCCCTTCCCTCCCATCTCGCAGCCCGCCTCGGCCGGTGGCTGCGGCCTGGCCCGCCACGGTAGCACACGGCTTCCTCCTGACGTCCAGCCTCTGATGGTCCCATTCTCGGCCACTCGCCTGTTTACAACAGGCCCAGTTTAGGACTCTGGAGAAAGTTCTAGGGCTCGGCCCCCGGCTAAGGGTTCCCCCTCCAGCGGGGTGAGCCCAGGAGAGACCCGAGGCAGGCTCTGCATGCTGGGGGCTGACCCGGGGTGGCTGGGAGGTTCTAGCGGGAGGGAGCAGCTGGCCATGGAAGCCTTCTCTACGAGCCCATAAACTTGGACGAGCCCTAGCATTAGGAGATGCAAGAGGATTTCCAGAAACGGAGGTGGGAGAATACAAGTGGCCCCGGGCAAGAACAGTGAATCACTGACCTGCCAGGCGGTGAAAGGAGAAGACGGAACTGTAGCTGGTGGTGGCTAGTCCTGAGGGCCAAGTGGGTAGTCTGACTTTTATTGCAGGGAAGATTTCTGGGGAGGCTGTAGTGAGACTTGCATCATTCATCCATCATACACTTATTGACCACCTAGGATGTGCAAGGCTGTGTGTCAAGTTCTGCCGACACCTGTCCAGCACGCACGGGATGCACAGTCTACGCTGGATCACTTCACTCTGGCAGCCAGCATGAGGAGGCAGACGTGTGGCGGTGCCCTCAAGTGGGCTGGACTATCCGCCGCCGGGTTGTCTACTTGTCTGTCCCCTGCCTGGCCCTCACCACTACAGGCTCTCCTACTAGAAGGAACTACCGGAGCAAGGACGCGGTTTCAGTGAGACTGACATTTGTATCTCCAGCAGCTCCTGGAGCAGTGCTTTGTATGCAGTGATCCAGTGACGGCTTGTGGGACTGGATGGTGTGAATACGGGCAGAATTAGGGAACTCAGAAGACATGAAAAATTGGGGAAAATACGTTCACAAATGGTGGGCTATAGCTTTATGTGAGTTTAGTCCTAGAGCTTAGATAAGAGGTCAGAGCCAAAGTACAGCATGACCCAGTCCCTTAGCACCTGCCCTTGAAAGGAAATGCCAGATAAATCCAACCATTGGAAAAACTCAAACCTCTTAGCGCTGTACACTAAGGCCCTACCAGACCAGGTCCCTGCCTGGTCCTGGGCCACTCTCATGCTTTACCCATCCCCAAGGAGCCAGCACCTTCCATAGTATCCCCTTCACACCCAGGCTCAGCATAAGGTGGAGTCCAGTCTCCCAGGCAGTTAGGCCACTCCCTCCTCTTGCTCTCACAATCTTGCTGTAAGATAATTATCTGCAACCCCTAACTATAAGCTCCTAGCAGCAGAGGCCATGTTTCAGTCACCTATGTATCACTAGTTTCTGGCCCACTGCCTGGCACTCAGTGACCCCTCCAGAATGTTTGTTGAGTAAATGTTAGAAGTAAATGGGGGGCTGGAGCTGTGGCGTAACAGGTAAAGCCGCCGCCTGCAGTACCGGCATCCCATAAGGGCACTGGTTTGAGTTCTGGCTGCTCCACTTCAGATTCAGCTCTCTGCAATGGCCTGGGAAAGCAGTGGACCCTGCACCCATGTGGGAAGCTCCTGGCTTCTGGCTCCTGGCTTTGGATTGGCGCGGCTCTGGCTATTGCGGCCATCTAGGGAGTGAACCAGTGGGTAGAAGACTTTCTCTTTGCCTGTGCTTCTCTGTAACTCTGCCTTTCAAATAAATAAATCTTAAAAAAGAAAAGAAAAGAAGTAAATGAGACACAGTGAGAAAGGAAATAAGGTGCAAGAGACCTCGAGAGTTAAGTGGGGAGGACAGTAAGAGTTCCCGTCTTTCCCTTCCCTTGGGAGCAGTATTCCTTCAGTCGAGTATTACCAAAAGTCTAACATGTTCCAGGCATACCCTAGTGACTTTGGGTCACACTTCACTCCAAAGGCCAGGGTCTAAGTGTTCCAATTAGTACCTGTGTGACCTTATGTAAATTGCTGAACCCCTATAAAATGGGAACGATATTACTATCTAGCTCATAGAATCGTGAAGATTGAAGAGATAACCCATGTAAAGTGCTTAGCACTGTTTCTGTTGCAACATTTAAGACAAGATGAGGAAACAGCCCAATATATCAAGAAGGAGCATGCTTGTTTACAAATATCTCCTAAGCACTGTGTGCAAAGCACTCTTCTGAGAACACTATTGAGAGGTCTGGGATTAAGTGTTTATCGCGAGAGTCCACTAGACATGAACAAAGCAGGCTATTATAGATGAGGAAACTGTCCCAGAGGCTAAATATGGTATTGATGGGAAACTTCAGTTATGCAGAATATTCACCTGCACCACATTGGTAAATGACCATGGCAAAGTCTCAATAAACGTTGACTGACTATATGATGAACACACTCAAAGACACTTCATTAAGTTCTTGTCCCAGCCCTGGGAGACAACATCTTCAAAATGTGAGATAGATCCAATGCCTACCAAATGGCATCTCTGTGGTCCTGGCGTTCCTGCAAACCACTCACAGTGCAGTGGGGAAGACAGACATATAAATTAATAATTAGTAGCATGTGGTTAGTACTCCCATAGAGATAAGCCTACAGGGTTATGAAAGCATTGGGGGGTGGAGGGTGGAATGCACTTTCTTTTTTAAGTTTATTGATTTTTATTTATTTGAAAGGCAGAGTGACAGAGAGATCTTCCCGCAGCTGGTTCACTCCCCAAATGCCCACAACAGCTAGACTTGGCCCAGGCTGAAGCCAGGAGCCTGGAACTCCACCTGGGTCTCCCACATGGGTCACAGGGACTCAACTACTGGAACCATCACCTGCTGCTTCCCAGGTTCCATGCCAGTGTGAAGCTGAATGGAAAGTGGAGTAGCCACTTGAACCAGGCACTCCACTATGGGATGCTAACGACCCAAGCAGCAGCTTAATCTGCTGCACCACAATGCCTGCCCTGGGTGGGGATGAGGGCCCTTAACCCAGGCTGGAGGTGAGTTCTTGCAGAAATGACACCTCATGTGAGCATTTAAGGGCACTTTCTAGAAGGCAGGGCAAGGCACTCCAGGCAGAGGGAAGTGCACATGTGGAGGCACAGAGAAGGCAGAGATGCAGCAGGCTTGGGGGACTCTAAGTAGCTTGGCATGGCTTCTGCTCAGAGGGAACATGGGTAAGAGAGAAGAAGGAGGCAAGAGGCAGTGTATGAAGAGTTTTGTATGCCATGGTATGCAATTTGGAGTTTATTGTTTATATTTTGGAGCAAAGCCCAAAAATAAATGCACTGCATACTAGAATCACCTGGGGAGCTTTTAAAACATCAGTGCCTCCTGGCTCTCGCATCCTGAATGATTTTAATGGTTGTCTTCAAAAGGCGGAGGCTGGAGCATGTTTACATGCTGTGTGGAGAGAGACAATGGGATCTAGCGAACACAGGATCCTAGCTTCAGGCTAGGGAGACTACCTCACACTCTGAAAAGTATGGAAATGAAGTTTGTAAGTGGTTTGGGAAGAAATGGAGGGAGTTTTCATCTCCAGAATCTACATTTTCCTTTAGTGAGAAGGTGAGGTAGTCACGGAGGGTGAGGGGGGTGGGTGGCATAAGTGGTGCCGGGGAAGTGAAGTCTGGAGCGGCTGAGGCCCAGGGCTGGGCAGGAGTGGGGAGCTCACCGCGCTGAAGGCAGAGATGTTCTCCAGTAGCACTCGAGCGTGGGAAGCAGGAAGGTAGAAATGAGTCTCTGGGACGTACAGGGAAGCCAGGTGGAAGCCGAGCAGAAAGAACAGGAAACTGGGGCGGGCTGACAAACTGGAGAAACTGAACTCACGGGCCTGCTAAGGATGGAAGCCAGGTGTATGGGAAAGGAATACCTAGTCCAACAGCTGAGAGTCTGCTGCCTTCATGGAGCCATAGTGACTAACAGGAAGTGAGGTGAGGACTTCCCCTGGGTCCCACCCTGTCCGACTCACTCCCCACTCACAGTTCTGTAGGCAGCCCTTGGCCGTCCTCTTTCCCCAGAGGTAAACCATTATGTAGTTTCTCCAAGGGTTCAGTCTGAAAACCACCATCTGGATAGACTCCAACAACTCTATTCTCATGATTGCTTGAGGTTTTATATCTGAATCTGAGTGTCTGCCTGGACCCCAGACAGGTCAGGAACAAGGTCTGACCCATCTGTAGGCAACCAGTGCTACACATCACAGGTGTCATTTAGTGTTGAACTGAAGAAGGCGGATAGGGGTGTGCCAGTGTCTGCAGAAAGAGCTCTGGAGACTGAAAGAGGGAAGCTATTAGGATAGAGGAAAGAGTTAGCAAGACCCAAAACATATGTGAGAAGGCCAGTGGGGAAAGGAGCAAAAAAAAAAAAAAAAAATTAAATGCCAGTGAGAAAAAGAAGCAGGAAAGGCAGTGAGAAAAAATGGAAGAAGGCAGGCCTGCAAGTTTTGAGTGTATAAATGGAACAGTAGAGAAACAGAGTGTGGCAGACCTGGTGGACCAGCTATAAACAACAGGAACTGAGGGTCTGGGGAGAGGGGCTACAGGAGTGACAGGCAGACACAAAAGCAGTCACCAGGGGGCTGTGTTAAGCTTCTCCCTTCCCCATCCTGGAAAGGACAAAGGGCACTTCCTACACAGTAAACCCACACAGAGGAGCTGAGGGGAGGGCTGAGCCCATGAGCACAGGGGAGCAAAGATGAGGGAGAAGGATTTGCCAGTTAATCATTCTGCATGGCCCTGGGCCTCCGCCAGCTAGTTCGCCAGCATCCTTTTCCTAGGGAGGTTGGGATCTGGGCTAAGGCAGTCGGGGCTAGAGACATCTGGCTGGCTGAAGGGACAAGCAGCATAACATCTGAAATTCAAGTGTCCGTCTGAAGCTTGGACATGTCAGGGACAAGGTCTGATCCACCAGTGGGGAGCCCGTGCCACACACCACAGGCATCATTTAGTGTCTGTTGAACTGAAGAAGGTGGAAAAGGGTCTGAAATAACCTGCTCTGGAGAGAGAGAGGGAGGGAGGCCATCAGTTTCACTGAAGGATGTGGTGAATGAAAAGTCTTCATAGGCTAGAAGGTTAAAAAGTAGCTTGGCTCCAAATTATAGTGTTTAGGATTTAAAGAAAGAAAAAAGAAAAGTTTAGTTAGTACTGGGATGTCCTCAATGGTGTTTTGAGTAGGGGGTTGATAGGATTCCCATTAAGGTTTATAAAGATCAACCTGGTGACAGTAAGGCAAAAGATAAGCAGAGGAAGGGAGTAAGACCAGCTGGGAACCAGTGAGGAGACAGGTGTGACACACCTGTGACAACACGGCCTGGTGCAATGGTGTTGAGAGAAAGCAGTGGGGCTAAGGCAGAGAAGAATCAGACTCAACAGCAAGGCTGGCAAGCCGGCTGCGGCAGGTGGAGCAGGCTGGAGAGGATGCGCGTGGCTCGGAACACCCCGAGTGTGAGGCATGATGGCACATTCAGCAGGCAACCTGAAGCACAGGACTGCAAGCTCAGGAGAAAGGACAGAACTTGAGAAAAAGCCCGAGGCTTCTCCGTGTAGAGGTGGAACCATGGATGTCGCCCGTGGAGCGCTTCTGTTAGCTGTTTTCAGATCATTTCCAGTCCTCCTGCTTTTACCTGTTTAAGGAATTACCCCCGGTCTCCACTGACTCATTAATCTTGGTGTTCTCCCTCATCTCCCCCAACTCCCAGCTCCTAATGACACACCCTCCAAGCAAAACCAGAGTCCTTCCATGAGGTGAGCTTTACAGATGTAGAAAAAGCAGAAATAGAGCCGAGACAACATTGAGCCCCTGAGTCCATCTAAAACAGCTCACATGAATCAAATGTAATTGAATCTTAATTTTTTTGGCTAAGCTAGTTAATGGTAATGTGCTATAATCAGAACAATCTGAAATGCTAGTAGATAAAAATGCAATTGTTTAGGCTCAAACAAGAGAATGATGGTTATCATTTGAGTGCTGACTCTTCATATGAAGGGCCTTGTGTGCCTTTCTAAGAAGCTTGAACTTTACCCTGTAGAAAACTAAGAACTATTTAAAGGTTTTAATTTAATTTTTAAAATATTTATCTGAAAGGCAGAGTTAGAGAGGCAGAAGCAGAGATAGAGAGATAGAGAGGTCTTCCATCCACTGGTTCACTCCCAAAATGACCGCAATGGCTGGAGCTGGGCCAATCCAAAACCAGGAGCTTCTTCCAGGTCTCCCACATGGGTGCAAGGGCCCAAGGACTTGGGCCATCCTCCATTGCTTTCCCAGGCCATAGCAGAGAGCTGGATCGGAAGTGGGGCGGCCAGGACTCAAACTGGCACCTACATAGGATGCCTGGTACTGCAGTCAGTGGCTTTACTTGCTATGCCTCATTGCGGCTCCTTAATTTTTTTTAAATGATTTTTTTTTTTACTTTCTTCTACTTGAAAGAGCAACAAAGAGATAGAGACAGGAAGAGAGAGAGAGACATATCTTACATTGGCTAGTTCACTCCCCAGAGGCCTGCAGCAGCTAAGGCTGGGAAGCCAGGAGCTTCATTAGGGTCTCCCACATGTTGGGGTGGGCAGAGGCCCAAACACTTGAGCCATCATCTGCGCCCCAGGATGCATTAGCAGGAAGCTGAATTGGAAAACAGGAGCTGGGACTTGAACTGGCACTACAGTATGGGATGTTTGTGTGGCAAACAGCAGCTTAACCCACTATGTCACCACATCAGCCCTTAATGTTCAATATGCTCATTTGAAGGAACTCTTTGAGTTGGTATTATAACCCCACTTTACAGAGGTGGGAATTAAGATTCTTGGAAGAACAAAGATTTAACTAGCCTAATGTCACAAAACGGATAAAGTATCCAGGCCAGGATTTGAACTTGTAAATAAATACATTGCTCTGGAATTATGTGTGTTCTAATGGAGGAGTGTAGAGGGAACAGGAGAGGTACAATTTAAGGATGGTCAAGTGTACAATGGAGGAGGTGGTGTAGGTTTTATAAGACCTGGAAGGATGAACTGTTCATCAGCTGAGCAAAGCGGCTGGAGCAGGAAACAACAGAGGACATTCTGAGTAGGGCAGACCATGTTCAAGCCTGGGAGATGTGACCTTAAGGTATTTCCTCATGGCTAGAGCTGACAGCACTAACAGCAAAGTGGCGAGAATGATGAGGTAGGCCATGACAAACCAAAGTCTGAAGGACGGGCCGGTGCTGTGGCGCAGGAGGTTAATCCTCCACCTGCAGCACTGGCATCCCACATGGGCCCCAGTGCCAGTCCTGGCTGCTCCTCTTCCAATCCAGCTCTCTGCTGTGGCCTGGGAAAGCAGTGGAAGATGGCCCACGCGCTTGGGTCTGCGCCTGCATGGGAGACTTGGAAGAAGCTCCTGGCTCCTGGCTCTGGCTGTTGCGGCCATTTGAGGAGTGAACCAGGGGATGGAAGAACTTTCTGTCTCTACCTCTCACTGTCTAACTCTACCTCACAAGTAAGTAAATAAAATATTTAAAAAGCCAAAAAACAAGGTCTGAAGGGCTGCTGTGAACGTGAAGGGAAGGGAGGTAAGCGTGGGACCAAGGAGCTCTGGTTTTGATGCCCAGTGAGTTATAAACACAGATACCCATGAAGACCTGAGCCCAGACCCAGCAAGCACTGACAACTAAGGCAAGAACTCATCACAACTGAAGAGAGAGCAAAATGTGAGTGCTGAAGGGCTCCGTTTCAGGACACAATGTAAGAAGACCATGGAAATGTGTCTTCAGCTGGTTTGGACAGGGAAAAATCATTTAAATGGATGAAAAAGAGCATTTCAAGTGAAAGCTTGTGGTTTGGTCTAAAATCAAAATGATACAATTTAGGACCAAACTGGGGATTAATGGAAGAATATAGATAACAACTAAGTGAGAGAAATAAAATTCTTAAAACTAGATTAAAAACTGACTTATGTTGCCAGGTAACACAATGTTAAAATTTCCCAATATCTGCTTGGTACTACTCCCTATGGAGATACCACGGGGGATGACATTTGTACACAGGTTGTCTCCTGAGGAAAAACTCCTGAGACATCACTTGGGGGAGCTGCACTGGGAGGGAGAGGGCATGACCTTTTAGAGGGACTGGTCAATCATTTATTCAAGCAACAATTACTGAGAACCAAGTTCTACAGTCTTCCCTGGGGATAGCTAATATGTACTGAGCTCCTTCTTGTCAGGAACTATTCTAAGCATTTTATGTGTGTTAACCCATAACTGCACAAGAAACCTATGGAATAGCCACGATCCTTCCTAGGAATAAGGAAGTGGAGGCACAGAGAGGTAAAATCACAGAGCTAGTAAGGGGCACAGCTGGGATTTGAACTCAGGCCATATGGCACTAGAACCAGGTCTTTCAACCAAAATCTTATTTTACACCACCTCTGCAAAGTCAAATGAGTCACAGAGGTGACAACAGCATTAGCACCACATTTATTGTGTCCCTGATGGCCCAGATGCCTGCCCCTCCCCCATACTATAGTATGCCACACACATCATCTTCCCAAAGATCATACAGTTCTCAGGTAGAAAAACTGTGATTCAGACTCTGACAGCTCAGGGTGCTTGAACTTCGAGGATAATAAAGGGCAGCACAAGCTAGAATGAAGCTCGTACAAGGTCCAAGTGTGGAGCATTAAAGAGGAGGTAATCGACCTGACCTGGTGGGAGGGGTACTGAGCTGCAGACAGGTTGTGTTGCTGTAATGTGCCACACAGGGCTGACTCATGAGCTGAATTCTGAAAAACGACTGGGTATACACCACACAGAATGATAAGGCAAAGTGTGCCATGCAGAAGGAACAGCGGAAACAAAGAAATGGAGGCTTAGAAAAGCCTGTCGCATTCGAGATTGCAAGCAGTTTGGATTGCTTGGAATTGAGTGGCAAAGCAATAAGAAGACAGCTCAAGAGGAGAAAGCAAGGGATAGATCACAGAATCTGATTGGCCTTTCCTGGAAATTTGAGCTGTTTTTCCAAATTTTTCCAATGAAGTAAATGTAATGGATGAAAAAACAAAAGTAAATAAATATCCCCAAGGGAACCTGACGGCTTAGCCCAAAGCTCTTCAGACTAGTAGGAACTCTTTGTAGTCTATTTTCTATTCATGCAAGCAAAACTTGCACTTTCTAAGTTATTTACCCTCAAGTGAAACGAACATTCTAGGATGATCTTATCCAGTAATTTTCAATGTGTCCAACACACTGCCCTACCAAACTGCCAGGTACTGGACCCCACCCAGTTTGAGAACCATGGGGAATAAACTATGAAAAGGATTTAGTAAGGGAAATAATGTGACCAGATCTGCAGCTTAGATCTGGCACCTTTAAGAAAATGAGTTAGTGGGCAGGACAGGGAGAGGAGTCTGAACTGTATTCTAAGAGGCCCAGAGCCTAAACTGCAGGGCAGGCTGGATAGTGAGGAGACAGAATCGATAGAATTTAGTATCTGGTTATGGGAGGGAGGAAGCAGAGAGGGAATAGTTTAGGATGGCTTCTAAATTCCTGGCTTAGATAATGCCTAGGAAAACTAGAAGAGACATAAATGTGGAGGAGAGGATGACTGGATTTAGACATTGGGAACCTGAGGTATCTGTGGTTCATACAAGTAGATGTACAACTCTGTAGCAATGTGCAGCTTAGCACAGCTCTGAGCTGCAAATAAATCTTGAGTTATACATGCGTAAGTGGTGGCCACAGAGCAGGTAGCTCAAGAAGCAAGGAGAGTTAAGGACGAGTCCTACAGAATATTCAAGAAGCAGAGAGAAGCAATGAAGTCCCAAAACAAATGGCTAGGGAGGGAGGAGAGCAACGTGTATGCCATAGAAGCCACAGACAGAGGAGAGGCTGTAAGAGGGTCAGTGCTGTTAAAACACTGTGGAAGAGCCGGCGCCACGGCTCACTAGGCTAATCCTCCACCTCGTGGTGCCGGCACACCGGGTTCTAGTCCCGGTCGGGGCACCGGATTCTGTCCCGGTTGCCCCTCTTCCAGGCCAGCTCTCTGCTGTGGCCAGGGAGTGCAGTGGAGGATGGCCCAAGTCCTTGGGCCCTGTACCCCATGGGAGACCAGGATAAGTACCTGGCTCCTGCCATTGGATCAGTGCGGTGCGCCGGCTGCAGCGCGCCGGCCGCGGCAGCCATTGGAGGGTGAACCAATGGTAAAGTAAGACCTTTCCCTCTGTCTCTCTCTCACTGTCCACTCTGCCTGTCAAAAAAAAAAAAAAAAAAAAAAAAAAAAAAAAAAAAAAACACTGTGGAAGAGATCAGGATGAGAACTGGAAAACCAGGTATTAGCCTCTAGGCCAACAATGATCCTTGCTGTGGTTTCAGAGAAATGGAAGAAGTAAAAGCCAAACCTCAGGGGAGGAAAGGGAATGAGTGGCAGAAGAGATAGTCATTGCAGGGTCTTCAAGAATACAGCTGTGGGGGCCATTGCTGTGGTGTAGTGGGCTAAGCTTCCGCCTGCAGCTACGGCATCACATATGGGCGCCAGATCTAGTCCCAGCTGCTCGTCTTGTGATCCAGCTCTCTGTTATGGCCTGGGAAAGCAGTGGAGAATGGCCCAAGTGCTTGGGCCCCTGCACTAGCTTCATAGCAGCTCAGCTCTGGCCATTACAGCCATTTGGGGAATGAACCAGGGGATAAAAGACCTGTCTGTCTGTCTCTTCTCTCTGTCTGTAACTTTCTCAACTAAATAAATAAAATCTTAAAAAAATACAGTTGCTGAAGGATTTTGGTAGAGGGTCGGGCGTTTGGTGCCCTGATTAAGAAGCCACCTGGGGCACCCACATCCCATACTGGAGTGCCTGTGTTCCAGTCTTGGCTCTGCCGCACCCTGGGAGGCAGCAGGTGATGGCTCAAGTACTAGGGTCCCTGCTACCCATGTGGGACACCTGGATTGAATTCCTAGTTCCTGGCTTCAGCCTGGTCCAGCCAGGGATGTTTTAGACATGTGGTAAATAAACCAGCAGATGGAAGATTCTATCTTCTTCTCTCTGACTCTGCCTTCCAAAAAAAAAAAGACAATTCAATGTAAAAAAGTTTTTTGAAGGATTTTTTTATAGCTGATTTTAAAAAGATGTTTATTCATTGTTAAAATTTATTTGAAAGGCAGAGCGAGAGAGAGACAGTTCTTTCATCTATTGGTTCAGCCCCCAAATGCTCGCAACAGGGTTGGGCCAAGCTGAAGCCAGGAGCCAAGAACTCCATCTGGGCCTCTCACAAGGGTGGCAGGGACTCTGCTTGAGCCATCACCTGTTGCCTCCAGGTGCATCAGCAGGAAGCTAGATCCAAAGCAGAGACAGGGGCAGGATTCAATGCCGGGCACTCTGGTATGAGATGAAGGCATCCCAAGCAGTAGCTTACCCCCACTGCACCACAATTCTGCACCGTCCAACCCCAAATGATCTTTAACTTGTAAAGAACTCTAAAGGAACATTAACCACAGCCATGAAAATGGGTGTAATCCTGAGTAATCATCAAAAAGAACACAAGATGGTCTACATGTCAGGTGTGGACAAGAAATGGTCAAAAATCAAAATGACCACAAACTAGAGAAATTAGGATGATGGCAAAAAGCAATGGGATGGCAAAGCAAGTAGCAAGGGCAGTGGCCTAGGACACTGTATTTGGTTCATCAGGGAAGGCTGTTGTCATGTGGAAAATGCCTGTACTGGAGGAGTTTCTCTGGAACATATATTTTACCCAGGGCAAGGAGATGTCTGAGTGGGAAGGTAACTTCTGACGTACATGTATCTCTGTGATAACTTAGCACCTCTTTGATGAGTCTTTGCTAGAGAATGATGTGCAAGAAAAGCTTTAGGGTTACAGTCTACAGGGATGTTGGTGTGTTAAATTGTAGGTGACAGGAAAAATATGAAACACCTTATAGGTGTTAGAGAGATTCAGGGACTGATTTAGGAACAACTTGGCTTATCTATTTTATAATCACATAAGTAAGGAAACCAACAAAAAAATGCTCAGGGACAAGTGGACTTAAGAAACCTGGTCAGTGACTTGAGAGCTGGAAAGAATCACTGAGATTAGCCAGGTGAGAAACTGAGGCCCAGAGAACTGTCTCGTCCATGATGTGCTTGGGGAAGCTGCCATGTTCACATGGTGTCTGACATGCTGACAGCATGTAACTCACTGAGAAACCACAGTGAGAACCCTGGATCTGCCCCAGTGACATGTGGGAGCAAAACAGACAAAAGCTAAGGGAAGATGAGAGCGAGTTTGTCCTGTGCGACAACCCATGTAGGGATAGAGGACCATGATCTGTCAGATGGATTATTTTGCCTTGTTCCACTCAGAAAGCCCCATATCCAGGGCAAACCCTTTCCAATCGTTAACCACTGTGTATTTGAGATCTTCAGGCAAGACTCTCATCAACTATCTATAGGCTGGCACCGTGAACCTTCAAGACTGAACAGAATAGGGACCACAGCCTCTGGTCCTCTTCCTGGCTCAAGTACTTCAACGGGATATCCCCCAAATTCGGAGCACGACCTTTGTAGTTCCTCTGGACAGTAATAGGAGCTGACTAAGGGTGGGCATTTGGAAGGACTCAGCCTCCGTCCTGCCTGGTGCTGGGATCAGCTCACACGGCTCCTGTGTCCACAGGACACAGAGAATACATTGTCCATAAGGCGGATTATTCTGTACAAGAAGCTCAGACAAAGGGAGAGGTTGTTTCCAGCTGCTGGGGGAGGTTAGAGGGGGTGGGAAAAGGGGCCAGCCTTGCACTGGGGCATTCCTGCAGTTTAGTTTCTTTTCTTCAGCGGCAGGACAGGGGGTCTGACTATCACACCCCTTCTAGCTCAATCTCAGTCCTGAGACTCATGGAGTTGGAAGGAGCATTTGACTACAAACCATCTTAGATGTTTCCCAAAAATGTAGTTAGGTGAGGTGAGCCCATTACAGGCAGTGATGAGCACCAGAAGTGGGAAGAGAATGGGGTGACCTGGGGAATGAGCAAAGGGGAGGTTCAGCAGTGACCAGATGCCAGCCTCAGGGCAGAGCCACGGAGGGAGAGGTTCTAGGCCCTGGGTATTATGCTGACATTGGGTCAGTAAGCTTCCACCTTCAGCACCGTGAACTCTGTGCTGTAGTGAGCGCTTGAGGTTTCAAAGCTGCTGTTTCTTTCTCCATCCTAGACATGAATCTGGGAGACAATGACCTAATCTCTTTCTACAGGGCCCCAAGAGTTTGAGAAAGCACAATCCCTGAGCAAAGTCAGAAACAGAGGAATACTACCTGTGTAGGGCAAGGGAGGCACGTTTGCAAATCCTAAATCTCAGTGAGTAAGCTTGTCATGCCCTCTTCTTTGAAGGAAATTCTGCACGTCTCCTCTTAAGACAGAGTATGTTAGGAGTGGGGGATACATACCCTGCACGGAGGTGTTTGCTGGGTTGATGGGCCCCAACATGGGAGATGCTACAGAGGTCTGTGTACTCCAAAGGACTGGGGAGGGGATGTTGCGGGGGTAAGATCTGAAAATGGGAGTATATTGAGGCTGGTGCCATGGCGCAATAGGTTAACCCTCTGCTTGTGTGCCAGCATTCCATATGGGTGCCGGTTCTAGTCCTGACTGCCCCTCTTCCAATCCAGCTCTCTGCTATGGTCTGGGAAAGCAGCAGAAGATGGCCTAAGTGCTTAGGCCCCTGCACCCATGTGGGAGACCTGGAGAAAGCTCCTGGTTCCTGGCTTCAGATCGGTGCTGCTCCAGCCATTGTGGCCATTTGGGGAGTGAGCCAATGGAAGGAAGACCTTTCTCTCTGTCTCTCCCTCTCACTGTCTGTAACTCGACCTCTCAAATAAATAAATAAATAAAATCTTAAAAAAAACAAACAAACTGGAGTATATGTTCCCAGAGGGACAAATCAGAGGTGAGTGCCTCCCAACAAAGGAGTGTTTGCTTAAGGACACAGGACACAGGAAGGTTGTAGGCGAGGTCTTGTCCAGGTTCCTGTTGTGGTAGTATTGTGGGAATGAAGTCAGTGTTGGGCTGGGGTAACAAACAAGCTCAGGGTTGGTGCCATTCAACAGGAGGGACTCTTGGTGGAGTAAAGGACAGTGGTCACCAAAGATGCTCGGGGCTTTCAGAGAAGCCCTGCCTGAGCTCGGTGCCATGTCAGTGAGCTCTGCCCTCCCAGTGGGAAGGGAAGAGGTGAGAAGATAAACACACAAGTGGGTCAGAACTGCTCAAGTCGGGAAAAGGTCTGGCATTGCCTCAGAGCTGATGACAGGACTCTCACTGCTGGGCTTTGTGGAGGCCATTCCTTGTTTTGATGAACAGGACCGGATGTGACATCTGGGACCACTTTTCTAGTCCTTTGCTGCCACAGCCTGGCAGAATTTTGTCTGGCACTGAACAAATGCCACAGTACCAGTGTGTGGCAGAAGAGAAGAGAAAACAGGTAGCTGGAAGAGGGAGAGCAGGAGAGAAGTCTCGGGATTTTTAGATCAAAGCTGATTGGAAGAAAATTTGTCATGAAGAACAAATTAGAATTGTTTTGCAGCACTCTGGAAATTGCTGCTGATCCCTACAGGGCTCGCTCTCAAGTTGCGTCAGACAACTGTGAGCCAGTGAACGTCAATTTAAATCACTTTATTCAGAGAAATCCTTTGGTCCACTTCTGCTGACTCAACCCCTGCCCTTGCCCACAAAGGAGGGCTAGAAAGGCAGCTGATGTTGGATGGCCAAACTCACTGTTCTTTAACTCACAAAAGTAGACAAAGTGCCTGGAGCTGCCCACTCCCACATCAATCTGGCTCTTACTTGAACCACAGGCTTAGTGGGAAGGGGGAAAGCCACCCTGGCCAGAGTCCAGAAACTACAACTATTGTGAGGAAAACCAAACCCTAACGAAAGACAGCATGAAGTACAGTTCCCCTCTTCCTCCAAAATAAGAAAAATGAGACCAAAGGAAGAAGTTCCTTTGCCAAGTGCTAAGGAAAACTCTCCCACGTGGTCCTGCCTGGTAGAGCCATGTTCCGAGAAATCCCCACACCTTCCTTCAGGTGTAGAGGGTGGGGTAAAGGGGAGGCGACTTTTACCTATTTCCCAGGCTTTGTAGAGGACGGAGAGTGGAGCAGGCCTAAGCTTCACCAGAGCTGCAGGTGGGTGGCCTGCCACAGGCCAGGGACCTCTTCACCCGCAGCTTAGATAGAACCTGCGCAGGAGGCGCTGCAGGGACAGCACGCCCCCAAGGACACAAGGCGGCCACAGTTTCTGGCAGCACAAAATAAGCACAGGCTTATTTAATCTTGTGCCCATTAGTTCACCCTTGACTTGAAGCAGTATGAGATCAGAGTAATTTCTGGATCAAGGCTCACAGAGGGCAGTGCAGAAAAGTGACTGTAGAAACTTATTTATTGAATACCTATTATTTCGTGGTTTCACATTCATCCTCTCATTTTGATCCTCACAACAACCCTATGAGGTAGGTATGATTACCATTTACAAATGATAACACAGGTTCAGAAAAATTAGGTCACTTGCCCAGAGTCCAAGCAGTCAGCGGTGGTGCTGCAATCTGTCTATTGCTGAAAGCCCATGTTTTTATTGTATCCATTTAGGTAAGCCTTGAGCAAAAGGTAATTTCACTGCCCAACTCCGCAAAGAGCACCTGGGAGTGGAGGCTGCTGGCCACACTCACCGCTGGTAGGGATGCATTGAAGCTGACTTGATGTTGGTTTTTATTCCACTTGGCATTTTCCCTAAAAGGAACACGAAGAAAGACCTCTGAAGCAAGGGAAGACTTTCACAACAAATCAGAAATGTGGTCTCTCAGGTTCCCTTCTGCCACCTCCTTTATCATCTCAGAACCTCTGTGGCACCTGACTCTGGTTGGCACAGACCAGAGGTGTGGTTTTTCACCCAGCTCCCTCCCTAAAGGCGTTTGTAGGAAAGAGGTGACAGGGGACACTAGTGGGAGGGGTCAGAACGCATCTCAGCAGTCTCCTGCTCATCGACTCCAGATGACATGTTTTACTTCTAAAAACTGTTTTCTGAGTCACGGTGCCAAGGAGGAAATCTCCAAGCCTGGGGATGCGGGGAACCCATACAACCCCATTTATCTCCACGCTCCTGCTTAAAGTCAGCTGAATTCTAAGCCCCGTCACCTTACCTGGTTGACCTGCTTGAGCCATCTGCACCCCACTGAGCATTGGCTGCTGCTGGCCTGGAGCTCCTGCCATCTGCACCTGCTGTAGTCCCGAGGCTCCTGCAAGGATGGCCCCAGCTCCTGGCTGACCCGGCTGGCCAGGACCACTGCTGCCTGAAGGTCTCCAATTAGACAGCCCCTTCCCAAAGGCAACAGCTGCCACCAGAGCATTGGTGTCTGCAGGGTTAAATGTCTGCTTGTTTGGCCGGAGACCTGAAGAAAAAGTAAGTGTGGACCCTGAAGTAGGCCTCTGGCCCTGGACTGCACCTAGGAGCTGCAAGACCAGTGATGAGCACCAGAGTTGGAGTTCTTGCTTTAGCAGCATCTTGACTCTTTCCCAGCCCAGAGGAAGAGCCAGAGGATCCCCAGGCCTGTATCAGAATTCTCCCTTCTCCCTTTGTCCACTTCTTCCCATTGCACCAGGGCTGGCCTTAAATGTAAAAGGCCAACAGAATGGACACAAACTCTTTCCTAAGCAGTTCATCCCCAAGTCCTCACTCCACCACTACCCAAACCACCATTCCTATCCCAGTGATCTGACACCACTCTCCCTCTATGTTGCCACCAATTCTTCTTACCTCCACTCTCTGATTCTCGCTCCTCTTTGCTAATTTTCTCCAGAAGGTTTGAGCACATTTTATTCAAGCTCTGGATCTGCTTCTGTAACACACACACATACACATATTGGTGCAGATTAGGGTAAACAAGAAATGATTATGGAAAAATTTCTTTCTTGGGCTCTTCCACAGGCAACTTAGGTACAACCAACTGTGTTTTCCTATCAGGCAGGAATGGTAATGCCTAGCTTCTCCTGATGGGATGGGGATCAGGGGCTGTGGGGCAGTGACTTGGTCCAACCTGTGCTGCATCAGCACCAATGCGGGCAGCATCTGTCGTAAGCTGCTTCTCCTGCTCTTCAACCTCAGGGTCAGGCTTGGTTCTTAGATGGTCAGGGACCACCTCATGGCTGAAGACAGGCACCCGTCCTTCAGTCTGCCTCTGTAACACAGATTTTACTGATCCTACTACATACTCCAGGAAGATTCACCCTACCCCGATTTCCCTTCCACAGACAAACACTGAATATTCAAGAAAATACAACCTGAGACACAATATCTAGCTTCCTAGGACACTGTCCCCTTTACTCCACGTTTCATTTCCGTTTTCTCACATCCCTATCTCTACCAGCCTAGTGATAAATATAACTCTTTCTGTCATATTTTAATTAAATCCAGAACAAACAAAGTCACAAAAAGAAAGATTTTTTTGCTTGAGAAAGATGTTGGAGAGAAAAGACATTTTTCTTTTTTTAAGATTTATTTATTCATTTGAAAGTCAGAGTTATAGGGGCTGGTAATGTGGCACAGTGGGTTAAAGCCCTAGCCTGCAGTGCCAGCATCCCATATGGGCACCAGTTTGATTCCTGGCTGCTCTACTTCTGATCCAGCTCTCTACTGATGCACTTGGGAAGACAGTGGAGGATGATCCAAGACCTTGGACCCCTGCACTCGTGTGAGAGACCCGGAAGAAGCTCCTGGCTCCTGGCTTCAGATTGGCCCAGCTCTGGCCATTGTGGCCATTTGGGGAGTGAACTGGTGAATGGAAGACCTGCCTGTCTCTCTCTGTCTCTACCTCTCTCTGTAACTCTTTCAAATAAATAAAATAAACCTTAAAAAGGAAGGAAGGAATGAGGGAAGAAAGAGTAGGTTACAGATAGAGATCTTCCATCTGCTGGTGAAAGGAAGGGAGGGAGGGAGGGAGGGAGGAAGGAAAGAAAGAGTGATTTACAGATCGAGAGAGACATCTTCCAACTGCTGTTTCACTCCCCAAATGGCCACCAATGGCCAGGGCTGGGCCAGGCTGAAGCCAAGAGCCAGGAGCTTCTTCTGAGTCTCCCACGTGGGTGCAAGGGCCCAAGCACTTGATAGGGACCATCTTCTACTGCTTTCCCAGGCACATTAGCAGGGAGCTGGATCAGAAGTGGAGCATGGGGCCAGCACCGTGGTATACGGGTGAAGCTGCTGCCTGCAATGCCAGCACCCCATATGGGTGCTGGTACAAGTCCCAGCTGCTCCACTTCCAATCCAGCTCTCTGCTATGGCCTAGGAAAGCAGTAGAAGATGGTTCAAAATTCTTGGGCCCCGGCACCCCCATGGGAGACCCGGAAGACGCTCCTGGCTCCTGGATTTGGACTGGCAGAGCTCCAGTGGTTGCAGCCATTTGGGGAGTGAACCTGCAGATGGAAAACCTCTCTCTCTCTCTCTCTCTCTGCCTCTCAAATAATTAAAATCTTTAAAAAAAAAATAAAAATAAAAAAGAAGTTGAGCAGCTGGGAATCGAAATGGAGCCCATAAGGGACACTAGCATTGCAGGCAGTGGCTTAACCTGCCAGGCCACAGTGCCAGCCCCAGAAAAGATCTTTGCCTTGGTAACACAGATCTTAGGTTATTACAGCACTATTTGGAAGCTGCTTCCCTACTCTAAGACAAAAGGCAAGGCCTCCAAAATATAGCCCTGCTTCTTACTGCCATGAACTACCCCACATTCAGAACTTCTAGAATAACCAATCGACAACCGTGCCCTAGGCTTTCACCTAAGAATGTAATTTCCCAAGTTTCCCCTTTTACTCTCTTACCATGAGATCTTCATCCCGGTCTGGGGATAACACCAGAGGGATGATGACCTGGTTGCGGAACAGCGGTGTCTTTTCATGCTTCAAGACCTTGTTCAGGGTGTTCAACTGTCCAGAAAGCAAGGCAAAGCTGTCCAGGACAGAGGGCCTAGTGGTGGTAAGAAAGTGTCAGAATGTTCTAGCCCTTCCCTGGGGTGTCTCCCAGTGAGATAACCTTTGACAAGTCCTCAGATTAGGAAAACTGAGACTGACCCCCAAAAGACTCATCCCCATCACGAGCCTCGGCAGGACCCAGACCTGGAACAGGAATGCGGGGTTAGGAAAGAGGGACACGCTTTCAGCTCCTGACGGAGGCAGAAAAAGGCAGTTCATTGTTTGAATGGGGTGAGAAACACTGGAAAACAGGAACCATGGCTATTCTATGACAAAAAAAATCAGAAACTGGGTGAAAGCCTCCTTTCTGCCGGGAAACAGGAGCCATACTTCAGCAGTAGGCTGGATCTAAAAGACAGCCACATTAGTGGCAAGAGATCCAGCATGGACTGAGATATAGTGGGAAGACCCACTGAGAGAGAACTCCTGACCAGAGATGAAAAGGGTAAGAATCAAAAGCGGCCAGCGCCACGGCTCACTAGGCTAATCCTCCACCTAGCGGTGCTGGCACACCGGGTTCTATCCCGGTCGGGGCACCGGATTCTGTCCCGGTTGCCCCTCTTCCAGGCTAACTCTCTGCTGTGGCCAGGGAGTGCAGTGGAGGATGGCCCAAGTGCTTGGGCCCTGCACCCCATGGGAGACCAGGAGAAGCAGCTGGCTCCTGCCATCGGATCAGCGTGGTGCGCCGGCCGCAGCGCACCAGCCGTGGCAGCCACTGGAGGGTGAACCAACGGCAAAAGGAAGACCTTTCTCTCTGTCTCTCTCTCTCACTATCCACTCTGCCTGTCAAAAAAAAAAAAAAAAAAAGAATCAAAAGCTAGAAAGAACGTGGCTGGGCCGGTGCCTTGGCTCACTTGGTTAATCCTCCACCTGCGGTGCCAGCATCCCATATGGGCACCAGGTTCTAGTCCCGGTTGCTCCTCTTCCGGTCCAGCTCTCTGCTGTGGCCCAGGAGGGCAGTGGAGGATGGCCCAAGTGCTTGGGCCCCTGCACCCGCAAGGGAGACCAGGAGAAGCACCTGGCTCCTAGCTTCGGATCAGCGCAGCGCCGGCTGTAGTGGCTGTTTGGGGAGTGAAGCAACGGAAGGAAGACCTTTCTGTCTCTCTCTGTCTATATCTCTACCTTTCAAATAAATAAAAATAAAATTAAAAAAAAAAAAGAAAGAAAGAAAGAACGTGGCTTGGGAAACTGGGCCGCTCTCTACTTCCTTGCCACGGAGGCCCTCAGCCAAACTTCACTTACTAAATGTTGGGAAACCAAGCTCTTTCCAAATTACCCGACATCTGCAAACTGATAAATGGTTACATCATCAGAGATGAACTACTCGTCAGGAGCCCTCCCCAGTTTGCCCTGGCAACCCTTACCAGGTTAGCCTGTCATACTCGTTCTCCAGCTTGTAAATGAAACTTCCCAGTGAGTTCTTCAGATCAGCCACTTGACTCAGCAGTGCATCTAATGACGCCTCCAACTGCTTCTCCTCCCTCTGCACCAACAGAGATGGGCTGGTTACCCAGAGAGATATGAGCATGACACCTTTAGAAGAAGGCTGAAAAGCGTCGGAGAGAGTATGCCAACCGCAGTTGGCTAACACCGGATCTCACTGGAATGACAGCCAGGTTATTTTCTATCTTTGGTATTTGGGTTACAGACAGCACCAACCCTTAGACCTTTCACCTGACCTTAAGTCCTCCTACCAACTGATTCTCGCTCTCACACCTCCAAATCCAGGCCTGCTTTTCCTCTGTATTGCACGTGCCCTACTCTCCCTTGTTGAGAAACTCCTGCCAGACATAATGCCTGGGATTCATCATCCTATGCACATTTCTGTGGCACGTGTGCCCTAGCTTCCTTCGTCCTAGAATCTGCCCTGTTCTTGTCAACAGCACAGCCCCTGCGAAATCTGCCTGGACATGAAGCTTTCTCTGAACCCTAGTTCTGCACGCCCCTGCCCCTCGCTCCTCATTCGTGCTTAGTGGGTGATGTTTCAACTTTCTCCTTTATTTCTGTGCCAATATTCCTGTGCCTCTTTCACAAGCTCAGCTGACCCAGAAGGACTTACTGAAACACTGCCCCATCCAAGAAGCAAAGCGACAAGTGAAAAGCAAAACCACCCACCCAGCTCACATGACAAGCAATGTCAAGTAGTGGGGGTCTGCAGGCATTCCCTTCCCACGGTGTGGGGGGGTATCTTCCGTTTTACTTCATTTCCTCCGTCTTAATAACTCTCAGGCACAGACTGGGAAAAATGATGCCAACCCCACACTGCGCCTGACAGGAGCATCATCTTGGGTTTCACCCAAGGTTTCAGTTGATAACAACTTAGCTTCTGGCCAGCTCGGCCCACAATTCCTTCACCCTTCGGGCTTCTCTCCGATTGCAGATTCGCCGTTACGTCTGCATCCAACAGCCTAGGCTGAGGCTTGAGCCAATTCATGTCTCTCTCGGGCCGTCTCCCTTGGATTGTATCTCGGCTTTCGCAAACTACATCCTGATGCTTTCCCAGCCCCAAACAAGCGGCGGCTGCCTCCGCCCTCCCGACTTTGCTAGTCTCTCCCCTGTCAGCGGACTCCGCCCCCACGTAGCATCCGCGCCGCTTCTCCACTTGGCCTCGTCTCCCCTCTGCCCTGGCCCCGCGTCCTCTTGCCTCCGCCCTCTCCTCTTCGGTCCAACTCCTAACTCTCCGCAGCCAGCCCACTCTCGCTGCGTTACCCAAAGACAGCTAGCTGCCACTAGGCCCACCCCGCTTCTCACCTGCATTGCGGCAGCCGTGGCAGCCGCAACCACTTCCTCTTCCGGTTTCCCAGTTTCTGAGGGTTTTGTCCACCAATCAAGGAAATCGGGGCTTGGCCCGCCCACCGACTTCCGGTTCCGGCCCGGTACTGAGGTAGCCAGGTCAGGGGTCACAGTGGATCTGCCTCACTGGCCCGGGCCGGCGCGGGAAGGCTGTGTGATGGCCTCGGAGCGCCCGGAGCCTGAGGTGAGGGGCGGGCGGGCGCAGAGCTGGGCCCTGAGACCCGAGCGGGAGGAGCGGGCGGTGCGGGCAGGCGCGACCTCGGCCTCCTGGCCGGCCGACGGCCGGGCCGCGTAGCGTCGGCAGGGACCCTTGCAGCCCCGCATCCCCGCAGTCCGTTCTTTCCTCCGGAGGCTGGAGGAGAAATGCTTCGCTCGCTCTGTTGTGCTTACTGAAATCTCTTCCGCGTCGCCGACTTGACCTAGTGACAGTGGTGTTAATAAACCCTGTGATTTGGTTCCTGTCGCGGTTTCAGTGCGCTGGACGGCAGCAGCCGGTGCGTGTCTTCAGACACGGGCGTGCAGTAAACAGCACGAGTTAATTTAGTTTTAGCACTCATGATGGGGAAAGCAGCTTTGGTTTTATTGGGGGGGGGGGGGGGCTTGGCTCGGAGTGAGACCCAGTTCGGATTTTAGCGCTGCTATTTAGCTCTCTCTGAAGCCTGGGGCAAGTCTTAACTTCCTGGATTCTGTTTCTTTGTTGTTAGTCTGTTGTGAGAATCACGTGTGTGAAGCCAGAAAAGGCTTAAGCTCTCTCTGTCAGATGCCAAGGACCATGCAAGCAACTTTACATACATTGTGTCATTCACGTTTGCACAATATCCATTCTCATTTTCAGAAAAGAAAACTGAAAAGTAAGATAGGTCAAGTGCTGTACATACGCCTGAGAGTAGCAGATTTTTGGAGTTAGAAAATCTGAGCATAAAATCCCAGATTTGGGTAGAGATGCCCAGCACTGTTGGAGAACATACCAACAGATGGGAACAGTGAGGAATGTGTGTAAGAATGCAAATAGGCCGGCGCCGCGGCTCACTAGGCGAGTCCTCCGCCTGCGGCGCTTGCACTCCAGGTTCTAGTCCCAGTTGGGGCGCTGGATTCTGTCCCGGTTGCTCCTCTTCCAGTCCAGCTCTCTGCTGTGGCTCGGGAAGGCAGTGGAGGATGGCCCAAGTGCTTGGGCCCTGCACCCGCCTGGGAGACCAGGAGAAAGCACCTGGCTCCTGGCTTCCGATTGGTGCAGCGCCGGCCGTAGCAGGCATTTGGGGGGTGAACCAACGGAAGGAAGACCTTTCTCTGTGTCTCTCTCACTGTCTAATTCTGCCTGTCAAAAAAAAAAAAAAATACAAATAGTATACCTTACCTGCATGCCGGCCGCCATTGTAAGCGGTTTACCAATGGCAGCTCATCCTCTCCACCCTTTTCAGTTAAGGAGACTGAGGCTCAGAGATGTTATGAGTAGCAAAGCTACACAG
The DNA here is from genome assembly GCF_964237555.1 of Oryctolagus cuniculus. Taxonomy (NCBI): domain Eukaryota; kingdom Metazoa; phylum Chordata; class Mammalia; order Lagomorpha; family Leporidae; genus Oryctolagus; species Oryctolagus cuniculus. The sequence goes on along the minus strand of NC_091438.1, from coordinate 129,634,554 downwards.
TATTAAATATTAGAGCTGGATTCCAAAATAGGTGGTCTGGCACTGCGGTTTTTTGTTTTTGTTTGTTTGTTTGTTTGTTTTTATTTTTGTTTTCTGATGCGGATGCAGGTGTCTGAGGCAGCAGCTTAAGCGGCTTCATCACAGCACCCACCACCAATTTTTAAAAAAAGATTCATTTATTTAGTTATTTATTTGAAAGGCAGAGTTAGAGAGAGAGGCAGAGAGAGAGAGAGATCTTCCATTTGCTGGTTCACTCTCCAAATGGCTGCAATGGCCAGAACTGGGCAGATCCGAAGCCAGGAGCCAGGAGCTTCTGCTGGGTCTCCCACACGGGTACAGGGGCCCAAGCACTTGGGCCATCTTCCACTGCCTTCCCAGGCCACAGCAGAGAGCTGGACTGGAAGTGGAGTAGTTGGGACTCAAACCAGCACTCATATGGGATGCCAGCACTACAGATGGTGGCTTTACTTGCTATGCCACAGCATCGGCCCTGGCTCTGTGTTCTTAACCTTTATGTTTATAGTATAAATAATAAAGTAGTCACAGGATAGCAACTCTCCAGTTTATTAGGATTTGGTGTGGTGAGACCCAACAATCAAAAACAGCTATGCTCTTTTTGCAAACAGTCAGACACTTATACAGAGGTGGTGGGACAGCCCATGCACTAGAAATAACAGTATTGAGAAAATCATGAAACAATTTGAAGTATGTTTTGTTATGGGTTAAAATGAGAGGAAATTGAGGAATGTTGCAAGTAGTCTAAAATAGTACTCTCCTGCCTTAATATAAGCCACATATGTAATTTAAAATTTCATAATAGCTACACAGTGAATTTAAAAAGCAGGTAAAATAATTTAGCATACAATTTCCAAAGTAGCATCATTTTAATGTGTAACAAATGTTTAAAAATGAGATATTTAACATCCTTTTTTTGTACCGTCTTTTTTTTTTTTTTAAGATTATTTGAGATGCAGAGTTTCTGACAGAGAGAGGAGAGACAGAGATCTTCCATCTACTAGTTCACTCCCACAAATGGCTGCAATGGTCAGAGCTGATCTGATCTGAAGCCAGGAGCCAGGAGCTTCTTCCAGGTCTCTCATGTGGGTGTAGGGGCCCAAGCACTTGGACCATCTTCTGCTGCTTTGCCAGGCCATAGCAGAGAGCTGGATTAGAAGAGGAGCAGCTGGGACACAGACTGAATGGGATGCCAGCAACCATAGGCAGAGGCTTAACCCACTATGCCACAGCACTGGGCCCTGAACCAAGTCTTTAAAATCCAGTGTGTACTTTACACTTAGAGCACATCTCATTTTGGGTTAGCAAAGTTCCAAGTGCTCAATGGTACGGGCTTGTGGGGAGCAACTCGGACTAGACTAAGTTACTGGAATTAAGACTTATTCTATGCATCTGCTCTCCCACAATATGGTGCGGAGAAGGGAGAAACAGCTTCTACATAGCTGCCTCCAGTTCAACCAATAAACTGTAGGACCTGCTCCTGATTGGAGGAGAGCAGCGTACTCGGCGTGTGGGTAGCAGAGTTGGGATTGGTGGAAGAGGACTATAAAGGAGGAGAGAGACAACGTGCACCAGGAACATCTAAGGGGAACATCTGAAGGAACACCTGTGCAGCCCCTGAGAGAGCCGGCTGGCGGTGTGCCGCTCCCCTGCGGAAGTGGGGAAAGTGGCCAGGGGGAACCGCCCTTCCACGGAGGTGGAAGGGACAGTAGCCAACCCGGGAAGAACCAGCAGCAAACCCGGGGAGGGCCGAGCAGACGAAAGAACAGCGCAGGGTCCTGTGTCGTTCCTCCACGAAGAGGGGGAGCGACATAATGGTGCCGTGACTCGGATATGAAGCCTAGGCAGGGTTTAGTGTCGTTCCTCCACGAAGAGGGGGAGTGACACGGGCTACCATATTGAACAGTACAGATAGAATGTAATTTCGAGTCACGCACACACACTCCTATGTCTCATTCAGCCAAAAGTTAAGCATCGGTTCAGTTTTTGATTTGCATTTCTGAAAATTTTATCTCAGAAGGTAAAGGTAGTGAGAAAAAGTTCTGCTCCTGGGCATGAGAAAGTGACTGGCTTCGGAAGTTATTAAATCCAGGAGAAAGATTGGGCACAGTCAGCTTTAGGAAATCATAGATTCATCAGATGCCTAGAATGCTTGATGAATTGTGCTAAGTATCAGGGTGGATACAGAACCGTGTAAGACATGTTCCCTATCTTTATGGAGTAAACAGACATTGAATTATGATAATAAATATTGCAAAGGAGCCAATGAGGGTGTTTAAAAGGGATTTAACCTACTTTGTTTAGAGGTCGGGGGTGGGGGAGGGTGGATTGGAAAGCCACCTCAGAGGAATGACATGTAAGCTAAGGCTGAAGAACGTGTAGAAGTTGGTGATGAGAAGAGGCACAGCACGCCAGGGAAGGGCAGGGTGAAGCTCTTAAGGTAAGAAGGAGCGTGGCGCCTTCAGAGAACCGAGAGGAAGCAGCTTCCCGTGCAGATGCAGTAGGACGACGAGAGTAGTTAACCCCGAGTCCTCAGAAAGTTCTCCTGACATAGGCGTGTTGTGATCCCCATTTCACAGATGCAGAAACCAGGGTACAAAAAGTGTCAGCTGCAAAGCTGTGTAGCTAATGAGCAGCAGAACAGCGGAGCGGTTAATCCTAGGTACTCCAGTGCTGGAGTGTATGCCCTTAACTGCCGGCGGCAGGGGTCGGTGAGAGAAGTGGCTGGAGGAGAAGGTGCAGCTTGAGGCCTTGCTGGAGGTTCAGGGCTCTGGCAGAAATATGGCGGAAAGGAGATTCCAAGCAGTTCAAGGCAAGGAAATGTTCATCATTTTTGTGAATCTGTTAACAGAAGATAATAGCACAAGGTTAGAAAAGCCTCAAAAAATAATTCAGACCGTAGTCATGAAGGGACAGGTGCAGAAAAACAGCAGACAAATGAATGCACTGGACCATGTGGCATTCGTCTTGATAGTTACATGGTATGTATGCAGTACAGTGCCTGATTATATTTTATTCATCTTGGTATAAATGCTATGTCGGCCTCAATAAATATTCCAAAGAACGATAGCCTTCTGCCACCATGGTTCTGACTTTCCTGTTGAGTTGCAATATCTGTATGAAGTTATTTTTGTCCATATGTTATCCATGAAGAAACTAGGGCCTGGAAAAATTAAGCAGCCTGTGCAAGATCACCTAGGTAGCAAGTAGTAGAACTAGATTGGAATCCAGGTCTCTGGATCCAAAAGCCTGCTTTGTCTTGCCACAAGATAGCAATCCAGATCTCCTGTGTGGGTGACATGAACCCATTACTTGAGACATCACCTGTTGCCTCACAGGGTCTGCGTTAGCAAAAAGCTGGGACCAGGAATCAAATCCAGGCACTCTGATGTGAGACGCAGGCATCTTAACCACTAAGCCAATATCCACTTTCAACTACCTTTCACTTATTAAACCTGGATTGCCAAGAATTTAGTCCTAGAAGATGGAATGACCAAGTGGCCCAATTCTGTCTTTAAATGTTCTCACTGCTTTTAACCCTGGCCCAATATGGACCTAAACTCTTCTCCATGTTTTTTCTTTGAGTGGCTGAAGCTGACTGGCATTTAGAAAAGTCTTTACTAAGTATCAAAAAACAAAAGGAAGTTAGTATCAAGACTGATGTTAATGTTATCTTGGGGGGCTGGCATGGTGTCATGGTGGGTTAAGCTGCCACTTGGAGTGCTGGTATCTCAGATCGGAGGGCTGGTTTTGAGTTCTGGATGCTCTCCTTCTGATCCAGCTCCCTACTAATGCACCTGGGAAGCAGAGTCTAAGTGCTCAGGCCTCTGCCACCCATGTAGGAGACTCAGCTGGAGTTCCTGACTCCTGCCTTCAGCCTGGCTCAGCCCTGACAGTTGCAACTGGAGAAGTGAAACAAATCAAAGCTCCCCTCCATCTCCATCTCTCACACTCTGCCTTTTAAATAAGTAAATACATCTATTAAAAAACCAAAATTATCCCGGGACAGATGTTTGGCACAAGGGTTAAGCTGCCAGTTAGGATCCCTTCATCCCATATCAAAGTGCCTGAGTTAGAAGTTCTAGCTCTGCTTTTGATTCCAGCTTCCTGCTGAGGTGCACCTTGGGAGGCACCAGGTGATGGCTCAAGTAGTTGGGTCCCTGCCACCCACACAGGATACCCAGATTGAGTTCTCAGAGGGGGTCTGGCTTAGCACTAGCTGTTAGGAGCACTTGGGGAATAAAACAGCAGATGGGAGGTGTCTTTCTCTCTCAGGTGAACAAATAAGCAAAAAATCATCTCATCTAGAGAAGAATTGTATTCACTGTGATTAGTCCAGTTTGCTTTGCATAGAACACAATTTGCTTCTTCAGCAAAATTAATTGAATATCCTGTGTATCAGGCATTGCACCAGGCTGTGGGGATAGGGTAATGAAACAGGAAGGACTGTTGAATTAGGATGCCTTTCTGTTCTGATACTATTCTGAGCCTAAACCATCCTTTAGATAAGAACTTTGACAGGGAGCCAGCAGAGCTGACACAGTTGAAAAAGTTCATTTAAACCATAACCCACCCCTGCCAAGGCAGTCCTGAAGGGGAGGCTCCCTGGTTTATCAGTCTCCCACCCTGAGAAAAGGGATCAGAGAGAGAGGGCAAATAATTGCTGCAGTTTGCTTCTTTGACAATAACCAGGCCCCTTTTCTATTTTCAGGAGTGTGGCAATAAGAATATACAATTTCATAGGACCTTGGGGGGGAGTGAGAAATGATGGTAATAACTGTGGTGGTTTTTTTTGTTTGTTTGTTTGTTTTTTTTTTAAGATTTGTTCATTTAAAAAAGTTACAGCAAGAGAGGGAGAAACAGAGAGGAGAGAGATCTTCCATCTGCTGGTTTGCTCCCCAAATGGTTGCAATGACCAGAGCTGGTCCAGGCGGAAACCAGAAATCATAGCTTCTTCTGGGTCTCCCACATGGTTTCAGCAGCCCAAACACTTAGGCCGCTTTCCCAGGCTATTAGCAGGGAACTGGATCTGTAGTGGAGCAGCCAGGACTTGAATCAGTGCCCATAAGGGATGCTGGTACCACAGACAGCAGCTTAACCTGATGTGCCACAACACTGGCCCTCTGTTTTTTCTAGGTAACTTGGAAATTGTTCTGCAACTTATCTAAGGATATCTGGTCATCTTTGATATCTTCCTTTTTATGACTTTCTTCTTATGTCCTCACTTCCGGTTAATCACCAGTTCTTATCTTAATACCTCCTGAAATAAAATGAAGCTCACTGCTTAGTCTTGCTGACTTTCTTTGCAGTTGCTTTTTCTTAACAGTTTCTCAATGAAAGGCAGCATGGCTTTGCATTCTAGTGCAACTCTTTATCTCTTTGGGGACCTGCAGTTCTCAGAATGACTACTTTGGGCCGCTCTAGTCTATGCCTCTGTCATTTCCCCTAGTGAGTAGAGGGGTCTTTCTAAATCATGCAGTAGCCAGAGAGAAATTGGGTGGTTTTTTAAATTATTTTTTAAAAGGTTTATTTCTTTTTTTTAATTTTTTAAAAAAATTTATTTATTTATTTGAGAGGTAGAGTTACAGAGAGAGAGAGAGACAGAGAGAAAGATTTTCCTTCCGTTGGTTCACTCCCCAAAAGGCGGCAACGGCCGGAGCTGCACTGATCTGAAGCCAGGCACCAGGAGCTTCTTCCCAGTCTCCCACATGGATGCAGGGGCCCAAGGACTTGGGCCATCTTCTACTGCTCTCTCAGGCCATAGCAGAGAGCTGGACTGGAAGAGGAGAACCGGCACCCATATGGGATGCTGGTGCTGCAGATGGAGGATTAACTTACTGCGCCACGGCACCAGCCCCTAAAAGATTTATTTCTTGGGCCTGCTAGGATAAAATCGAAAATCCTATCCAGGTTGTACCTTAGTACACTACAAGGAAGCAGTGTGTACAGAGCAGGGATGCAGCAGTTGAAGATGTAGACAGTCTTTATCCTGAAGCGTGATTTTCAGTGTTGCAGAGATACAACACAGAATGATAGGCAGTCACATCATAGCTTGCTTTCCCTTCTCTTCTCTTCTCTTCTCTTCTCTTCTCTTCTCTTCTCTTCTCTTCTCTTCTCTTCTCTTCTCTTCTCTTCTCTTCTCTTCTCTTTCTCTCCTTCTCTCCTTCTCTCCTTCTCTCCTTCTCTCCTTCTCTCCTTCTCTCCTTCTCTCCTTCTCTCCTTCTCTCCTTCTCTCCTTCTCTCCTTCTCTCCTTCTCTCCTTCTCTCCTCTTCTCTTCCTCTTCCTCTTCCTCTTCCTCTTCCTCTTTTTTTCTTTTTAAAGATTTGTTTATTTATTTGAGAGAGAAAGAACACTTCCATCTGCTGGTTCACTCCCCAGATGGCCACAATGGCTAGGGCTGGGCCAGGCTGAAGCCAGGAGCCGGGAACTTCATTCAGGTCTCCCGCTTGTGTGGAAGGGCCCCAAGCACTAGGACCATCTTGTGCTGCTTTTCCCAGGCCGTCAGCGGGGAGCTGCATCAGAAGTGGAGCAACTGGGACTTGAACCACTACCCATATGAGATGTCAGCATCGCTGCTGACAGCTTCTGCTGTCACAGCTGCTGCTTCACCCACTGTGCCACAATACCAGCCCCATCGTAATTTGTAAATTTGTCTGCTCAATTAGGTCACGGTATCCTGTCTGTTTAATACCAGCATCATGTCCTTTCTTGTGAGATTTATAATGGTTTCTACTCTTAAGTCTCCAGTTCTAGTCATTTGTCATTCTGAGTAGATGGGTTTTACAGCTCATCAAGCCTTGCTTTGACTCTTGGCCTTATACCAACTGTTGATGTTAAATCACTTAAGTTTTTCGGACCTCAGTTTTCTCATTAAATCTGTTGTTGTGAAGACTTAATGAGCTCACTTATGTGAAGGAGCTGTGGTAGTGCCTGGCCTGGTAATACTACTCTATTTACTTTTCTTATGATTTCTTTTCTAAAATATTTTTTTTATTTTTAAAGATGATTTATTTGAAAGGCAGAGAATCAGAGAGAGAGAGAGAAATCTTCCATCTGCTGATTTACTCCTCAAATGACCTTAACAGCAAGGGCTGGGTCAGGTTGAAGCCAGGAACCAGGGACCCAGTCCAGGTTGCCCACATGGGTGGCAGGGGCCCAAGCATTTGGACTATCATCCACTGCCTTCCCAGACCCATTAGCAGGAAGTTGGATTGGAAGCAGAGTAGCCTGGACTTGAACTGCCAATATGATATGGGATACCAGTGTTGCAAGCAGAGGCTTAACCTACTGTACTGCAATGCAGTGGGTTAGGGTCTTACTAAGATCTTAGGATCTTACTAAGTACCAGGCATAGTGCTGAGTGCTTCATGTACACGTTTTCCTATGATCCACATAACAGCTCTTTAGATTGATATTAGGATTATTTCCATTTTAAAACTGAGGACACCAAGGCTTAAAGAGCTTAAGTACCTTTTCTGTGATCTCACAGCTAACAAGTGGCTGAACTGCAGTTCAAACCCAGGTTGTCTAAATCTGAAATTCTTACCCATAACCTCTTTAGGGTTATTTTAGGTACTCAACAGATATGATTTCCTCCTGCTTGCCTTCTGTTGTCATTCCTGCCATATCCCAGCATCTGTTTCTGTGTCTTTTCTCCTTTCCGTGCATCTTAGGGAAGAGAGACTTTCTGCATCTCCAGCCGTTGCGTCCCTGCTCTGCACACTGCTTCCTGACGTCTGGCACCTGTCTTCTGGCTTCCCCAGGGCTTTTTCCACTTCTTCATGTCTTCAGTTCCTTCCAACATCACATTTCTCAACAGACAGCCATTGATTTCTCTTCATTTCTCATCTGCCACCCTCTCTTCAATCCTTGCAACCTGATGTCTTTCCCCTCATTTGTCAGGGATTCAAGAGGACACATTTGTGATTGGTCCAGGACAGGCAAGAGTAAGAGGATAAGAAACACTGGGAGAATTCAGACCAATTGAGCCTTACGTTCCCTGTAAACAGTAGGCAACATCATCTGCTGGGAGCGCAGGGGTAGGAAGACTGGAAAACCTTCTGTGGGGAGTTGGAAAGGCTGCTGTCCAGGAAGAAGTCAGGACTGGGAAAGGCATGCAAGAGTTGGCACCACTGGCAAGGCGATGAGTTTCTTTCTGCCATAGAATAACCGTTGTGAATGTGTGTGGGAAAGGAGAATGCCATGTTCATCCCAGGTCTAGGTTTGGCATTGCTTGTGTTATAGAAGGACAGTGGCTGATGGACTAGGTGTCTGATGCTTGTTTTTGGTTTTTTTCTTTTTTTCTTTTCTTTTCTTTTTTTTTTTTTTTTTTATTTGACAGGTAGAGTTATAGACAGTGAGAGAGAAAGACAGAGAGAAAGGTCTTCCTTCCATTGGTTCACTCCCCAAATGGCCGCTATGGCTGGAGCTACACCAATCTGAAGCCAGGACCCAGGTGCTTCTTCCTGGTCTCCCATGCGGGTGCAGGTGCCCAAGCACTTGGGCCATCCTCCACTGCCTTCCCAGGCCACAGCAGAGAGCTGGACTGGAAGGGGAGCAGCTGGGACTAGAACCCAGCGCCCATATGGGATGCTGGTGCCACAGGCGGAGGATTAGCCAAGTGAGCCATGGCGCCGGCCCTTTGTTTTTGTTGTTGTTGTTGTTTGTTTGTTTGTTTAAGATTGGTTTATTTGAAAGGCAGAGTGACAGAGAAATCTTCCATGTGCTGGGCCAAGTCGAAGCCAGGAGCCAGGGACTCCTTCCAGATTTCTCATGTGGTGGCAGAGACTCAAGCATTTGGGCTGTCAGCAGCTGCCCTCCCAGGGGCACTAGCAGGAAGCTGGATTGGAAGTGGAGGAGCCAGGACTCAACACCAGCACTCCAGCATAGGATGCAGGCATTCCCAAGTAGCAGGTTAACCCTCTGCACCACCACTCCTGCCCCGAGTGCTTGGTGGAACATTGTTGAAGTGGCCACCAGTGAGGAAGCTGGGAGAAGCTGGTCTTGACAGCAGGGGAGTGCATGCATAGGAGGTTGCAACCCGCAAAGCCTTGACTCTGAGGCATTCCAGGGGCTTGCCGGTCAGTGGGTGAAGATTGCTGTAGTGCCGGCTGGCACTCCTGAGATGCGTCAGGGACTTACTGGGAATCTACTCTGTTTGAAGCAGTTTGCCAAGAACAAGGGCACAAAAATAGAAGAAGACACAATCTCTGCCCTCAGGGGCTTGTAGTTTCTAGAAGAAACTCACGTAAAGATTTTCGGGAACTTAATGTAGAAAGGTGACCTCATCTATCTAGAGATCTCTGTGGGGAGAGAGAATGGAGCGTGGAGAATTCGCTTCTGGGGAACACCTTGCATGGAGGCAGGGGTCAGCTTTTCCCCACTGCTGCCCTGGCTCTCAGATTCCAGGGAGCTTTGTACACTGGGAACTCAGTGCTTTTTTCTTTTCCTTTAAGATTTATTTATTTATTTATTTGAAAGGCAGAGTTACAGAGAGAGAGAAGGAGAAACAGAATCTTCTATCTGCATGTTCACTCCGCAAACGGCTACAATGACCAGGGCTGGGCCAGGCCGAAGCCAGGAGCCAGGAACTTCTGGGTCTCTCACGTGGGTGCAGGGGCCCAGGAACTTGAGCCATCTTCCACTGCTTCCCCAGGCACATTAGTAGGGAGCTGGAGTGGAAGTGGAGCAGCTGGGACTTGAATCAGTACTACAGGCTATGGCTTAACCCACTGTACCACAGCGCTGGCTCTGGTGCTTTTTTTCTTGGGTTAATGTCTCTTTGTCCCCAGGTGGAAGAGGCTGGGCAGGTGTTCCTGTTGATGAAAAAGGACTATAGAATCTCCCGAAATGTTCGCCTGGCGTGGTTCCTCAATCATCTACATCAGACTGTGCAGGCCACACCACAGGAGTTACTGGTGAGGCTTAAAGACAGGGTATTGAGGGGCTAGCCCAGAATCTTTTTTTGGAAACAGGTAGGAGGGAGGCCAACTCTGAGGTCTCAGAGTCTGGGAGGAGCGAGTGACTGCTAATTTTTGCATATGGAGGAGGGTGATTAGATTGTAGAGGTAGAGCCAGGGGTGGGGTCTCATCTTGGGTATGGAAGGCAGGTCCTGGGAAGAAAGGGGTGATTCTTCCCTGACCCTCTCCTTTTCTTTCCATCCTAATTGGCAGCTTCAGTCTGAGCAGGAGCTGGAAGTTCTCAGTGTGCTGCCCCCTGGGTGGCAGCCAGATGAAGCAGTGGTCCCAAGGCCATTCCTTCTCGTACCTTCCACCCGCGTCACCTTCCTGGCATGGCAGTATCGATTTGTCATTGAGTTGGACCTCAGCCCATCTACTGGCATTGTGGTAAGTGACTGGAAGGAGACAGTAGGGAGAATGGATGGGTAGGGGTGGGGAGGAGAGTGAGAGGCCTCAGGGAGATGAACAGTGATCTCAGCCCGCCACTGTGGGTAGAAGAAGGCTTAGAAAGGGACGGTGGGTGCCTAAAGACGGACCCCATTCCCTATGTGGCACTGCACTTGGGACATGATCAGTCCTAAGGTAGGAGTTTGCAGACCCGTGGAAGCTGCTTATCTCTGCAAGCCCTTGAGCCATCTCTCTGTGCATCTCCTCAGGATGATTCTACCGGGGAGATCCTGTTCGATGAAGTCTTCCATGCCCTGTCCCGCTGCCTCTGCGGGCTGCTCCAGCCCTTCCGAGTGCCTGGATCTCTCATCGACTTCCAGCCAGAGATCTATGTAACTATCCAGGCCTACTCCTCCATCATTGGCCTGCAGTCCCACCAGGTACTGTTCCCCATCTCCAGGTTTGTCCACTCAGACCAGTTCATCGTCCTCTCCCTGCAGCCTGTACCAAAGTCCTCAGCACTGCTGGCTTCTTAAACCTGTTTCCTGCTCAGCCCCTGAGCCTCTCTCCCACTGAGGAGAACCAGTCCCTCCATGGACTTGAGGTCAGTTGGTGTTGACTGGACAAATGTTCCCCTGGCCCCTGCTGTAAACAGCCATCAGATGTCTGTTTCCTTTGTCGCCCCCACCTGCCAGTTCAGATGCTTTGCTGGTGTGCTGACTCCTGGCACTGCTCCCAGTAGGTGGTCTTTTGGAATACTTTTGTGATTTTAAAATACAAGAAAAACCCAGAAGCATAAATGGTTTAAAGGACAGAGGACGGTCAACTTCTTGGAGGCCCCATGAACTGTCGAGTGTAGTGCTGGCCACACAGATAATTACAGGGCTTATCCACCTCCCAGGCAGGCTATCACAAGACACTCCTTTTGGAGCATGGCCAAGTCTGTTACTGGAGTATCTCTTTTTGGCTTAGATAAGCCTTGGCCCAGTTTCCCCTCATGTGCTCTTAATCACCCTTAACTCAGAGACAGAGAAACTGTCTCTGACGGCTACTCTGTCACCTTAGCTGTGGAACTGGCTTCAAGAGACAGGGATGCCAGCAGCAGCCTCTGGGGTCTGAGATGCACAGTCATATGACTGGTGCCTGTCTGGATCCCAGGGTGGGGCCCGCCAGCCCCCTGCCTGAGTTGAAAGTGGTCTTCAAATACAGCTGTTGGCATGATGGTTCTGGGCCATATCCCTACACAGGCCAGGCTTGGTAGACCCTGACAGTCCTGCAAAGGTAATCATTCAAGACGTGGTTCAGGTGGGCAAATGCTGATGCCAGACCTAAACCAGGCCCAGGAAGATCCTGGAGCCACAGATGAAGCAGGCACTGTGCTTGTCCTGGTGAGAGGAGATGAGGTTTGGTGGGGCAGATGGATACTGAAGGAGGTCACTTCAGCTGAGTGTGATAAAGGCGCTGATAAGTTATGACTCAGATGCTAAGGGAACACCAAGAAGGAGCATCTGGCCACGCCTGAAGCCTCTCAGGAAGCCTCTCAGGTGAATTGGCATTCAACCCAAGCCTTCAAGTAGGAGTTGAGGTTAACTATCCAACAAAGGGGCATTAGGCTTTCCAGGCAGAGAGTACGGCTAAAGCAAAGGCATGGAGCTGTGAACCTTGCACGCTCTGCCACAGGGGTTTTGTTCAGGTTTGACAGAGTCGAGTTCTGAGCCTGGGGAGGCAGTGGTGAAGAGGAGCCTGGAGACCTAAGTGGGGGCTAGTTACGAAAGGCCCTGAATCTCATGCTCAGGACTTCGTATCTAGTCTCTAGGGGAGCTCAGCCACCTGGGTAAGAGCCCTGGATCTAGAACCGCAGCCCGTGTTTGTTTCCTGGCCGTGCCACTTATTGACAGTTACTTAACCTCTGTGCATGTCTCTCTTCTCCACATGAGGGTATTAACAAGTACCTGTACTATATGCTGATTGAATTAATACATGTCAAACGCTTAGAACCATGCCTACCACACAGAAAACAATGCAGTTAGCCATGAGTAATGGGAAACTGTAGAAAGTGTGCCTGGACAGTAACAGGATCAGGTTTGTGCACTGGGAGGACCATGGTCACTGTGGAGGACAGATCGGGGAACAAAACCTGGATATGGGGAGAAGAGGCAGAGAGGATGAGGCCTGAACAAGCACGGCAGCTGTGTGGGAAGAAGATTCAGTCCGGGAAGACTCCAGGGCCATGTGTCGCTCCGCAGCCAGCCTCTTCATTTCCTCTTTAGCTCCCTCAAGATGTGTCCTTCTGCTCTGAATAATGCTATGCCACATTTGTAATACATGTCCATTGTACGAGATTTCAAAAGAAAACTAAGGAGCTGCATTGTGTGCAGCAGGTTAAGCCACTGCGGCAATGCTATAATCCCAAATGGGCACCAGTTCAAATTCGGCTGCTCCATTTCGATCCAGCTCCCTGCTAATATGCAAGGGAAAGCAGTGGAAGATGGTCCAAGTACTTGTACCCCTACTACGCACTTGGGAGACTCAGGTGTAGTTCCAGGCTCCAGGCTTTGACCTAGGCATTGGAACTGTTTGGGGAGCAGATGAAAGATCTCCCTCTGTCTAGCCCTCTCTTTATATAACTCTGCCTTTCAAATAAATGAACGAATCTTAAAAGAAAAAGACAGTTAAGATGCAAAGAAAAGCAAAACTCACCCATATAACATTGCATGGAATTCGCTTCTAGTCCCTTTACCACTATCCCTTCATCCAGAGAGAGAGGGAGAGCCTTCAGGCCCATTCCTGACAGTTTGTTGTCCTGCTTTTTGAATGTATGATATGGGCATCCTTCTTGCTTGCTTTCTTTTAAAAATGTATTTAAAAGACCTAGAGAGAGAGAGAGAGTGCTCCTCCATCTGCTGGTTCACTCCCCATATAGCCACAATGGCCAGGTCTGGGCCAGGTTCAAGCAAAGAGCCAGAAGTTTTATTCAGGTCTCCCAGGTGGGCATCAGGGGCCCAGACACTTGGGCCATCCTCTTCTGTTTTTCACAGGCCATTAGCAGAAAGTTGGATTGGCAGTGGAGCAGCAGGGAGTCTAATTGGGATGCCAGCATTGTAGGCTTTACCCACTATACCGCAATGCTGGCCCCATATGGGCATTTTTCTATGTTGCTAAGTAGGGGCAGGAATGTGTGTTCATGGGGAGAACAAGAAGAGGATTGTGAGCTTAAAAATGAGAAAAATCCAAACTGGTCTCTGAATGCTTCGAAATCAAAAGTGTGAAAAAGCGTGAGTCTGGACTGGCACTGTTGCACAGTGGGTTAAGCCCCAGCATGTAGCACCCAGCATCCCATATGGACGTTGGTTCAAGTCTCAACTTCTCCACTTCCAATCCAGCTCCCTGCTAATGTGCCTGAGAAAGCAGCAGAAGATGGCCCAAGTGCTTGGGCCCTTTCACTGCAATGGGAGACCATAATAAATCTGGCTCCTGGCTGTGGTCTGGCCCAGACCTGGCCATTGCAGCTATTTGGGGAATGAACCAGCAAATGAAAGATTCTCTCTGCACCTCTGCCTTTCTGTGACTCTGTTTTTCAGATAAAAATAAATAAATCTTTAAAAAAGCATGAGTTAGAATAAAACAGGCTTTTCCTGGCAGATGTGGGACAGTCTGCATCCTGAAACCCAAGATGGAAGGAGTTGAAGGTCTTATGGCGCCCCCATGTTGGGGGTTTAAGGAAGCCCAACGTGGAGTCCCATAGCAGAGAGAAATTGGGAGCTCAGATTAAGGTGATTGATGACTGAGGCCCCTGGGCTGAAGACTGATGGAGTAAGTGGCCTGATGAGGGGAACTGGTTGTGGAATTGTGCCTTAGATCCCAGCAGGCAGGAGTGTCTAGAGGAGCAATGGAGAACCAACGCAGATGTCAGAGGTCCAGTCCCACCCGACCGTCATGTTGTGCTCTTTCCCTGTGTCTCTCAGGTGCTGGTGCAGGGCTGCCTTTTGGACCCGTCTCAGCGGGAGGTGTTCCTGCAGCAGGTGTACGAGCAGCTCTGCCTCTTTGAAGATAAGGTGGCCACCATGCTACAGCAGCAGTATGATCCCCAGAGCCAGGTATGTGGGAGAGAAAGTGGGCCCAGGCCACCTAGGGAGAGGAGACGCTAAGGACAGAGAACAGAGAGGAGAAGAAGCCAGATAGACATGGGACAGAGGGCAGAAAGGGGCTAAGAGCCAGGAGCAGAGTGAGCACAGGCCGGACACACTAGTGAGTGCTCACAGCAGTCTCCCTGCTGAAACGAGATACTCAGAGTCCCAACCCTGTCCCCAGATTTGTCCAAGGAAAATGTGAACGCAAGTGCATGCTCTGTCTTAGCTCCTCTCCTCAAGTGGATCTGAGAAGGTGATCGTGGGTGGCCTTGATCTCTAGGTAGTATTTTGTACCGTCACTGATAAAGCTCCTTGGCCTTACTAGTCTTACGTGTCTCATCACTGGAGACCCCAGAAGTAGCCAGGTGGATTGCAGCTCTGTGGCCTGAGACTGATAATGTCTTTTGTCTGACGTATAAAGTATTTCATAACAGTGTTAGAAAAATAATAGAACAGGGCCCTGATTGGCAAAAGTTGGAAAGCCCTGTCCCCGGTGCCAGATTCCCTGCCTCAGCATCGGCGTCTGAGCACCCACAGGAGAGGGAGCAGAATCAGGACTCAGCTGCCTAGTGCTGGGGTCAGGGTCCTCACAGGACGAGGTCTGTCTAGCCTGCCAGCACTGGGCTATAAATTCTGGTTTTGCAGCAACGTTCTCTGTCTCATCCTGTCTATTCTATAACTTGGGGCCAGGCCGAGGACCGATCTCCAGACTCAGGGGAACCCCTGGGCCGGAAGGTGGGCGTCTCCATGGTGACCGCTGATCTCGGACTGGTCAGTATGATTCGTCAGGGCATCTTGGCGCTGCAGTTACTGCCCTCAAACTCTAGTGCAGGTCAGTAGAAGGAATGTCGGATGGGGAACCAGGGATTTGGGAAGGGTGGGGATATCAGCAAAGGGAGGGACTCCAGGGGAAAGGATTTGTTTCCTTGTTTGTAAACTGTCAGTCTGCATTAGCACGTATCTCGAGCGTCCACTGCCCTGACAGCCACCAGGGACCAGGTGGAAAGTAGTAGAGTGCCGAGGATGTTACTTGGAGGAGATGGTGATCTTGCACTCAAGGAGAAAGCTGGAGGGAGGCAGAGAAGGAAAGGTGCTTAGGGCCTGTAAAATCCCTTGCAGGGCAGACACTGAGGTCCTCAGAGTGCTGTCAGGTGGGTGCTTCCCTGTGACTTTGGCCTGTCTGGTGTCTCTGGGTCTGAGGGTTTTCTTCCTGCCCCAGGTATCATCGTGATCACAGATGGGGTGACCAGTGTCCCCGATGTCGCAGTCTGTGAGACGCTGCTGAACCAGCTGCGCAGCGGCACTGTGGCTTGTTCCTTTGTGCAGGTGAGGCCCCAGGAAGGCGGGGCGGGAAGGACGGTATCTCCTGGAGTTGGGTACGGCCAGTTACTGTCTTGTAGGCAACAATTTCTTAGGTAAACTGATGAGGTACTTACCCTGTGGTGTTGTGTCTAGGGCAGGACAGGTGGCAGTGGTGGCAGAGGACTGGTTTCTGTCTTCTTTCCTTAGTCGTGGGGCAGGGGGTAGCATGTGACAGTAAAAGGGGATGCAGAATTTGGAAATCTGAGTCAGTTCTAGTCCCACCCCCCTCCCCCATCAGATTAGTCATTATTTGTAGTTTTTCCTGCAAGGGTCAGAAAACCCAACTCAAATTAACCTAAGTGAGGCCAGTGCCGCGGCTCAGTTGGCTAATCCTCTGCCTGCGGCGCCGGCACCCTGGGTTCTAGTCCCGGTTGGGGCGCCGGATTCTGTCCCAGTTGCTCCTCTTCCAGTCCAGCTCTCTGCTGTGGCCCAGGAGGGCAGCGGAGGATGGCCCAAGTGCTTGGGCCCTGCACCCGCAGGGGAGACCAGGAGGAAGCACCTGGCTCCTGGCTTCGGATCAGCACAGCACTGGCCGTGGCGGCCATTTGGGGGATGAACCAGCGGAAGGAAGACCTTTCTCTCTATCTCTCTCTCTCACTGTCTAACTCTGCCTGTCAAAAAAAAAAAAAAAAAAAAAAAGAAATTAACCTAAGTGAGGAGGGAGGAAACATATTCCGGAAAAAGCAGCTAATTTGGATTGATGGACTGAAGGGTAGGGGCAGAGAGCTGTGGGAACAAAGCTGGGAGGGAAAGCACAGACCAGAGCACAAAGAGCCATTCTCTTCAGTGAAGGGGCTTGAGCACCATCCTGTGGGTGACATGGATGCATGCTCCTGGGAGGAAAGTCACTAGTCAGGTTAATGTCTCACAGGGTCACTCCTGCAGGGTGAAGGGCAGGACTGGGGACAGTTCATCACAGTGGCCAGGTGACAGGTTCAGGGTGTACCTTTGGGTAAAATCATTGAGAAAACCAGGAGGTGGAGTTAGCATGACTGATGATGATGTTCAGCAGGATGGAGAGAGAGGGTGGATGGGTAAGGGAGAAGGAGGTTTAAGGAGGTCTCCAAGGTTTCTGACTTCAGTGATGGTGTAGAGGCAGGCAGAGCAAACAGGAAGAGAGGCAGCCGGGGTAGGGTGAGAACAGAATGTGCATGCTGCATCCAAGGGGCCATGGTTCGACCTGGTATAGCAATTAAGAACGTCACCTTTGGAGCGAGGCCTGCCTCATCTGAATCCTGCCCCCCCCCCCCCCCATCCCGTTAGCTGTGTGACACTGGGCACATCACTTCATCTCCAGGTCGAATTCGCTGGGTGAGATGATTTAAGGTATTTTAAGACACCTTTTTAAGGTACTTAGCGTGGTGCAGTTACTTCATAAAAGGCTGCTATTTGTAGCAGTCAGCAGCTATGTGTGTGGACCCGGATGGTCAGGAGACCTCACTGGTTGAGAGGGATTTGGGATTTGCCAGGCTCTAGAAGATAACTTGAGAGAGAGTGTCCCAGAAGAACTTTGGGGTATGCCAGTGTTTTAAGGTCTTTCCTAGGAAGAGGGCCCAGCAAGGAATGAAGAGAAATAGATGGAAAAGAATCAAGAGATTTGGGTGGTGTTGTGGTGCAGTGGGTTGGGTCACCACTTGGGATGCTCCAGTTCCAATCCAGCTCCCTGCTGGTGTGCCTGGGACAGCAGCAACAGATGGCCCAAGTGCCAGAGCCACTGCAACCCTCGTGACACTCAAATGGAGTTCCAATCTCGTGGCTTCAGCCTGAACTGGCCCTGGCCATAGGGGCCATTTGAGGAGTGAACCAGCCGATGCAAGACCTCTGTTTCTCTTTCTCTGTCACTCTGCCTTTCAAATAAACAAATATATCTTTTTTTTTTTTTTTTAAGAGATTCTATTGTTAGAGAAGTCAGAGTTTTTAGAAGAAAGGAGTAACTAACGTTGTGAAGTGTGGCAGAGAGATCAAGTAAGGAGAGGAATGACAAGTGCCCTTTGGACTTGGTGACTTGGAGGTCATAGGCTCTGAAGAAGTGCGGAGGGAAATGATTGTAGTGGGGTTCAGAGTGGATTGAAGAGAAGGAAGGAGAGAAAACTGTTGACACAAGAAATTTGGCTCTTGAAACCAAGTGGGGAGTAAGAGAGAGAATCGTAGCCAGAGAGTACAGGGTGGAAGGAGGGGTGTTTGTTCTGTTTAGTTTTGTTTGTTTTAAGCTGGAGACTAGCAGTTTGACAACTTGTGGAGGAAGGGTAGTCTGCTAGAGGAAGGTCCTTAAGTTGACAAGAGGGCTCCAGAAATGGGGGTGGGGGAGGGGGCCTTTTGGAGTAGGCAGTGTCTTGTCTTTGTGAGTGGAAGGTAGCAGTGAAGATATAACTAGATTTTTTTTTTTTTAAGATTTATTTGAAAGTCAGAGTTACACAGAGAGAGAAAGAGAGGCAGAGAGAGAGAGAGAGAGGTCTTCCATCCACTGGTTTACTCCCCAATTGGCCACAATGGCCAGAGCAATCCAAAGCCAGGAGCCAGGAGCTTCTTTGGATTTCCCAAGCGGGTGCAGGGACCCAAGGACTTGGGCCATCTTCTACTGCTTTTTCAGACCACAGCAGAGAGCTGGATCGGAAGTAGAGCAGCTGGGACTTGAACTGGTGCCCCTATGGGATGCCGGCAGTTCAGGCGGTGTCTTTTCCCGCTACACCACAGCGCTGGCCCCTATATAACTAGATTTTTCCAAATGCCTCTGGCTTCTCTCTGAAGAAAAAGGTGAAGATGAGTGCTGCAAGGAAGGGCGGTCAGAGCTGGGAACCAGGTCAGTCCTGAAGGACTCGCTCAGCTGAGGCTCAAGTTCTGATGTGGGGCCAGCCTACACAGCTGTCCAGTTTTCTCCATTTGGGCACCACTGGCCAAGTGGGTGGTGATCCTAGCTGGGGTCTGGGAGTAGATGCAGAGAAAAGAGGTTCGGGTTTCTGAGACTGGTGCTTATGAAAATGCCTGGCACAGGGCTCAGGCAGGGTTCAGAAAGGAAGGTGAGGGCGACATGGAGAGGGCCGAGGCTGCTGGCTGTGACGTCAAAGAAGAGCATCAGGAGGGTGGAGGAATGGGAAGGGATAACGTGGGAGACCCCACAACCAGCATCGGACGTGGCAGTTTGAAATCACAAAAATGAGTGCGTTCCAGGTGAAGCGAGGGCCCGCATGTAGCCGACATGCAGATGAGTGGAATCGAGGGAGTTAGGGAACTGAGAGTCCAGAGAGGAGTGCAAGGAATCGCCCAGGGCAGGTTTGCAAACAGAGATCAGCTAGCACCTATGTGAGCCTGTGGGCCATTCGCTGTGCCACGGCTGCTTAGCTCTGCTGTGTGGCATGAGAGCAGCCACAGCCAGCCTGAAATGGATCAGGTGACTGTGTTCCAGTAAAACCTTATTGACAAAAACAGGTGATGGGAGATTTAGTCTGCAGGTTATATGTGGTTTGCCAACTTCTGTTTGACAACCTTGGCCTTGGCATCATCAGAGTGCTTATTTGAGATGCAGAATCCCAAGCCACAGCCAAGAATTTAAACAGAAATCCCTGGGTGTTCTGTATGCCCCCTAAAGTTTGAGAAACACTTCTCTAGAGCCACACTGAACTCTCTCAAGATGACAGCAGAAGCCAATGAGCTGGCTGCCAAGACCTGTAGTGGGGTGGGGGAGGGGCGATGATATTTGCTGTTATGGAGGAAGGGCAGAGGATGGTGTTGCCAGATGGCGTGGGCTTCAGACAGAAGAGACCAGGAAGGAAAGGTACAGAGCTGGGGTCTGTCCTGGGAGAGTGTGCGTCCACTGCCTACTCTGTGAGTGGGCAGTGGGAGCACCCACCCAGCCTAGTCTCCTCCTTTTCTGTTGTTCTTCCTCCTTGTGTGCCTTTGGTGGAGCCAGATCTCTGATTGTTCACTTTCTTCAGGTGGGAGGAGTTTACTCTTATGACTGCAGTTTTGGCCACGTGCCCAACGTAGAATTGATGAAGTTCATCGCAATGGCAACATTTGGCTCCTACCTGTCTACTTGTCCTGAGCCTGAGCCAGGGAACCTGGGCCTGACTGTGTACCACCGGGCATTCCTCCTCTACTCCTTCCTGCGCAGTGGGGAAGCACTGAACCCTGAATACTACTGTGGTGAGAGGCAGGCTGGGGGCACTCTCAGTGGGCCCCAAGGTTCCACGGGAATTGGTCCAGAGTTTGGGTCCCTGCAGTACTGGAAGTGTGTCAGGGTCTGTCTGCTCTGGCACGGGTCTCAGTGATTTCAGGATGGCCCTCTCCCCATCCTCACTGCCCTCCTAGGCTCTCAGCACCGCCTGTTTAATGAGCACCTGGTCTCTGCAAGCAGCAACCCTGCGTTGGCCTTGCGCCGGAAGAAGCACACTGAGAAGGAGGTGCCAGCTGACCTGGTCAGCACCGTGTCTGTACGGCTTCGAGAGGGCTACAGCGTCCGAGAGGTTACGCTGGCCAAAGGTAAGGGTCTCCAACCCTGCAGTAATCCCATAGATCTCAGAGGATTTATGTGTGAGGTCCTGCCGAGCAAAGCTGGGGACATGCATGTATCAACATGTGAAAGCATGTCACAGTGAAAGGCTCTGCTGTTGTTTGAGACAGGTGGGTTTTGAATTGCCCTCAGGCTGGTGACTTTTCAATTCTATCTCCTTTTGTGGAGGTGAACTAGCTGAGGGTGGTATGGGGTCCTGGACTTGGCTTTGTTTGCAGATAACTCTTGCAAACTTCTACTTTGTGTCAGTTGCCAGGTTCTGCGTCTTGAGGCCTCTGGCCAATCTTGAGTTGTGTGAAATAGGTAGGGGTCTCAGATAGGAATCCTATGCCTTCTTCCCATAACTGGCCCTCCTTCTGACCCTGAAGGGGGGTCCCAGCTGGAGGTGAAGCTGGTGTTGCTATGGAAACACAACATGCGCATTGAGTATGTGGCTATGGCACCCTGGCCCCTGGAGCCTGAGGGCCCTCGAGGAACACGGGTGGAAGTGACCATGGAAGGTGGCTATGACATCTTGCATGATGTATCCTGCGCACTGAGGCAGCCCATTCGCTCACTGTATCGGACCCATGTTATCCGCCGTTTCTGGAACACACTGCAGAGGTGAGTGAGGTCCTTATTTAGAGTGATAACTTCTTTGTTGTGTGGTGGGATGAACTTGGGAAGCTGGGAGCAGGGGAGAGCCACCCAGAGCACCAGGCTGTGTCCAGGGTCCCTTGTCCCCTTGAGTTGCCTGTCATCTGCACCCAGAAGTGTGGATGTGGCTCAGGCCTGGCCCTCGATCTACAGCATTAACCAGACGGACCAGATGCTGGCACACCTGCAGTCTTTCTCCTCTGTGCCGGAGCATTTCACGCTTCCCGACAGCACCAAGAGCGGAGTGCCGCTCTTCTACATCCCTCCCGGCTCCACCACCCCGGTGAGTGGCTTCGCTGCTCAGGAGCCCCACTTGTGCCTTGCTGGGCTGGATGGGCGCAGCTCTGGAGCCCAGAACCATCTTCTCTTTATTCTAACCTCAAGTGGGAGGCACCCAGACCAGAAGCCTAAACTTTAGCCAGGGGAGCATCTCTTCCGTCTGCCCCTAAGGCCCTGGGGAGAGGGATCCATAAAGAAAGGCTGACTCAGCAGATCACCATGACCGAGGTGAAGATTTGCAGTGCAGGGGTGGCCGTATCCAGCAGACCGCAGCCCCCTCACCCCATCTCTAGGAAGCATACTCTGGCGTCCCCTTACCATCTTCACCTATGGCTAACCCCAGTCCAGCCACTGTGAGTTGTGTTCCTTCACACCCACGGCATGGCCGCCAGCCTTGCACTGAGTCAGGCAGCACATCCTGAGCTCCTACCATCGTGCAGTGACTGCCTCCAAAGCCAGTGGCATAAGCTGGGCAGGTTCTTCCTCCTGCTGGACTGAGTTTTCAGTCATCCTAATCTGGCCTTCAGACTGGACGCAGTTTTTGCCTGTCCCAGCCTGGGCACTGCTGTCTCTGACTCCCTGAGGCAAGTCTGCCCTGTTCTGTTGGCTGTTTGAGGATGTTCCCTGGTTCTCCTATAGTGCTGTCCTTCCATCCCCAGGTGCTCTCCCTTCAACACAGTGGTTCTGACTCATCCCATGCCCAGTTCGCTGCCTACTGGAAGCCAGTGCTGTCCATGGATGCAAATTCATGGCAGCGTTGGCTACACATGCATCGCCTGGTGCTAATCCTGGAGCATGACACGTGGGTACCCAAGGGCTGGAGCCATAGTGGAGTGGAGGAACGGAGGCCAAGGGGTGGGGAGTGATGGGGAGGGGAGCAGCAGATGAACCCTTACCAACTGTGGCCGAGGAAAAACCATGGTCCTTTCGTAGTCTTCCTGCCCCATGGCCACAATAACCACAGGCAGAGCCTGGACAGAGGCAGTGGTCTGTTCTTTAATCCTAAGTTCGGGGCCGGGAGGGCTGACCTTAGCGCTCACCCCTCTATCTAGACCCATCCCCAAGCACTTGCACACGCCGGGCAGCAACGGCCGTTACAGCACCATCCAGTGCAGGATCTCACACTCCTCGCTCACCTCTCTGCTCCGAGACTGGAGCAGCTTTGTGCTGGTTGAGGGCTACTCTTATGTCAAGCTGCTCTCCAGGTGGGCAAAGTGATGTCCCTTCCATCCCCTGTCTACCTTGTCCCATGTCTCTTCCTCTAGCCCTAGCCCTAGCCCTTGCTTCCTCCTCCTTTTACTCCCAACCTAGAATTGCTCACTACCCTCCATTTCTCCCCAGTGCCCCAGACCAGCCTCCTTCCTCCTTCTATATGGTCCGCATCATTTCCAAGGCCCCATGTATGGTTCTTCGCCTGGGTTTTCCCATTGGCACGCCAGCACAGGCCCGACACAAGGTGAGCTGGGCCCAGACTGACTCCCAGACTGCTCTGGGGTATAGACTAGTGCCATCTACCCAAACCCCACTGGGCCATGTCCAGTAGCAAGAGGCCCCAGACCAAGTAGGCTTGGAGCGGAATGTCCTCTCGCTGTGTCTGTGCACCTGTCTCCCAGGAGGATCTGACTGCATTTTCCCCCAGATCGTGTCAGGCTTGCGGGAAGAGATCCTACGCCTTCGTTTCCCGCACCGCGTGCAAAGCAAGGAACCAACACCCAAGGTGAAACGGAAAGGCCTTGGGGGCATCAGTGGGGGCAACTCACCCTCCAAGTCACCCCCCATGC
This sequence comes from Oryctolagus cuniculus, assembly GCF_964237555.1. NCBI lineage: Eukaryota > Metazoa > Chordata > Mammalia > Lagomorpha > Leporidae > Oryctolagus > Oryctolagus cuniculus. The sequence goes on along the minus strand of NC_091438.1, from coordinate 129,611,493 downwards.
TGGGACCACAGCAGGCCCTCTCTGACCGGCCCTGCCTTGTGGTCCTGCATAAGCCACTGGACAAGCTCCTCATCAGGTTGGTAGAAAGGGGGCCCAGAAACACGTGGGAGTGGGCAGCCTTGCTGGGTATGAGTGGAGATCAGCTGGGAAGTTGTCCTTTTTCCCAGGTATGAGAAGCTACCGTTGGACTACCGGGCACCCTTCTTGCTGACTCTGGAGCCACCAGGGCCACTGCCCTTGGTGTCGGGCCGCTCAGCCTCTTCAAGCCTGGCGTCTCTGTCCCGCTACCTCTACCATCAGCGCTGGCTCTGGAGTGTCCCATCAGGCCTGGCTCCTGCACTGCCACTCAGCGCCATCGCCCAGCTCCTGTCCATCCTCACTGAGTATGTCACACAAGCCTTCCAGGCCGGCGGGGCAGGAGAGAGCAAATATAGACTGGGTTTAGACCATGGCAGGAAGCCTAAGCCAGACAGTTCCCCTCTGTAAGCCCCAGTGTCAAGTTCAGAGCCGTTCCTGCTGCTGCTCTCACCCTCTGCCATCCCCTCCCTCTGTTTATTCTGGCCTCTGGTCCTCATTGGATTGTTAGGCCCTGAGGAAGCACAGATCAGGGCAAGGTCCCTGTAAGACGTAGCCACCTCGATGGCTGCCAGAGGATGGGTGTGTTGGGAGTGGAGGCTGTACTGAGTGTGACTTCATCTCTCATCTTGTCCTGGCTGCACCCCACCTTCACGGGGCTTCAGAGTCCGTCTCTCTGAAGGGTTCCACTTCGCCTGCAGCGGGGAAGGAATTATCAACATGGTCCTGGAGCTTCCAATTCAGGTGTGTGACCCACGGCATGCCTCCAAGGTCTGTCAGAACCCCAGGGACACGGGCCCATGAGCTGGGTGAGTCAGGGACCACGTGGCCAGAGGGCCAGAGACATCACTCATGCTGTGGGAAAGGCACTGGAGTCCTGAGGGTCTGAACTGGGCCAGGCCAGATCTCTGTGCTGGCTGGGGCTTACCAAGGCTCTGCTTTTTCCCACAGAATGAGCCTCCCGGGCAGGCTGCAGCTAAGGAGAAGCACACGTGTGTGGTCCAGTACGTCCTCTTCCCCCCACACTCTACCTCCACCAAGGACAGGTGAGCATGACCTCTCTGAGAGGCACCTCTGCGGGTCCCTGCCTTCCTGCTGTCCTTTCAGGGCATGGCCCCCAGCCCCCAAGGTGTTGCGAGTGCCAAGACAGGGCAGGGGTGCCGTCTCAGACGCTGGATCAGGAAAGGCCGTGTATAACTCGTGGCTGCCCTCTTTGCCCACCTTCCTGTCTTCTGTGAGACTCACTGCTGCCCTGAGCCTGTGCACTGGACTGTCCTCTCCCCCAGGCTCAGAGACCTCCCTCCTTTAGCTTCTCAACAGACGATGACAACGATGTGGAGGTGGAAGCCCTGGAGGGAGACTCGGAACTCAATCTGGTCACCGAGGTGTGGGTGGAGCCGCAGTACGGGCGCGTGGGACCTGGCCCTGAAAGCTGGCAGCACCTCCAGAACTTAACATACGCTGAGATCCCTCAGGCTGTGAGTGACACAGAACTGCTCCCCCAGCAACCTCTTCTGGGTTGGCATGCCATCCCCTCCTCAGCCACACATTCTGTGGGCTTCCTGGCCCTCTGGAGCCCCGTCTTCTGAATGTCTGTGACTCTGAGCCTCTGTGAGAACCAGAGGCTGGAGTGGTTGCTCCTAGAAGGGCTTAACTCGTGGTCTCTGAAATTGTCCCCTAGCTCCATCCACGGGATGCTGCCTGCATTGGCTCCATGCTGAGTTTTGAATACCTGATCCAGCTGTGCCAGAGCAAGGAGTGGGGTCCTTTGCCCCCAGAGCCAAGGGTCTCTGATGGTCAGTGGGGAAGGTGACCCACAGGGTGGAGCTGGGGAGTGGATAGGGAGAAGGCAGCCACAGACAGGTGATCTGGGTCTCTGCGTGTCCTGTAGCCCTCCCCTCCCTCCTAGGCTTGACACAGGCAGCAGACTCCTGCGTCCATGAGATCCCTTTCCGTTTTGACCTGATGGGGTTGCTGCCCCAGTGCCAGCAGATCCAGATGTCCTTCCTCCTGCTTTTCAGAGGTGGGTGAACTTGGTACCTGCTCACCCCACGCCTGAGGTCCAGCGAGCCCGGGAGTGTCAGAGAACGGAGCAGATGAGTGAACAGTAGGGGAGGGGGCTGGTGATGTTGAAGGAGGGCTGTGCTGGTCAGGGCGGGGCTGGGGGCACTGGGCAGCAGGAGGCTCTCAGTGCTGAGCAGAGTGTGTGTCGGGCAGAGCCAGAGGGTGTCTCTCTCGCCGAGGGGCCCTGTCCCGCCAACGACATGGTGCTGTGCCTGCTGCACAGCTGCCTGGGGCAGGAGCTGAGTGACCGGGAGATCCCACTGACACCCACGGACCAAGCTGCTTTCTTGAGTGAGGTGCTGCGGCGGACCTGCCACAGTCCAGGTGAGCTGCCCGCTTTTTCCTGATCTCAGCCACTGGCCCAGCTTTACCCCCACCAGAAACAGTGGTTTCTGTGCTTGCATTCTGCTTCCCCCTCCTCCCTCTCTCTTCACCTCAGAGCCCTGCCTCTCTGCTGGCCCTGCCCTCGTCCTCCATCTCTGTCCCCGTTGTAGGTGCAGAGGGACCACCAGTTGGAGGCCGTGGAATACCAAAGGACCAAGTGGTGTGCAGTGCTCAGGCCACTGGAGACTCAGCTCCTCCCACCCTGGTCAGCACTGATGCTTCCACCGAGCCCTTGTCAAACCACCCTCCTCCTGTCACTACTTACTCGGGGCCCGTGTTCTGTCACCCTGTGTGCTGACTGCCTCCTGCCAGAGACAGATGCTCTTTGTTTCCTTTGTCTTTTGAGCTGTCCCAAAGATGCTCAGCACAGGGTAGAGGAGGGACAGAGGGCTTGGATGGTCCCTTTGAGATCACGCTAACTTCTGGTTTCTATCTCACAGAGCCTGGGTCCTCCGGAAACCCTCGGGCCTCTCATCTCCACCCAGCCCCCTCAGTGGCGCTGCTATGCAAGGCTCGTGACCCCCCAGCATGTGTTTCTGACCTTTCTCCCAGCCACCTTCTCAGGTACCAACTGCTGACAGTCCTCGCCAGCCCCCTCAAGTGTACACACTGGCCTTCAAGACAGCTCTGACTCCATCTCTCTTCTCTTCTTCAGATGTCCAGCATCTGGCTGCCTGTGGCCTGGAGGGACCCTCCCAAGAGGAGATAAAGCCTAAGTTTGGGGATTGGAATGGGGCCACCAGCCCAAAAGATCTGGGAGGAAGTGGAGTCAGGTCCACAAAGCCCCAGGTCCCCGTCGTGAACGTGACCCTGGCTGGCGGCGGTAAGACTGCTGAGGCTGCTGGTGCTCACGTCCCTTTAGCAGGAGTGGGAATGGGAGACCGAGGGCTTGCAGACCATTGGCACCTTTCCCCCCAACAGACAGTGCTCAGGATCCAGAACTGAGCCCACCCTTCCGTCGGGACTCAGAGGCTTACCCTGGGCGTCAGGCTCCCCAGACAGAAGGTGCAGACGGGCCCCGCACCAGGTGTCCTGTCTACATCTACAACTGTTCCCTGGAAGCGTTAAGGGAGCAAATGGTTGGCCTGCAGCCCCCTCAGGCACCACGAGACCTTGTCTTCCGGTGAGTGTCCTCCATGTTGACACGTGTCCTCCCCAAGGCATGGTCCCAAGCACTCATGAATGTTGACTGACAGGTGGATGGTCAGGGGCAGGAACCCAGCTTCTTAGCCATGCCCTGCCAGCTCCTTGGATGGCCTCTGTCAGTAAATCCGTTGGATTCACTGGGCTGTGAATCCATTTGATGGGAGTCTGGGTACTCCATTGGAGTGGGGGTGGCTGATGAGTCTGAGATGTCACTCAGGAGAGTTATCCAAGCTCTCTGGTTCCTTCTTGTTCCTAGGTCTCAGTTCCTGGACCACCCCTCCCCGTCCTCAGCCTGGATGGAGCCCAGGAACAAGGAGGCAGCCACACACTGTGCTTTGCTACAGGAGCATGCTCAGCGATGCTATGTCCGCGGTGAGCAGGAGGGCGTGTGAGCAGGCAGGGGACGTGGGGTGAGAGCTTGGGGGCTGGAGAAGCTACTCCAAAGGCTGACCCCTCGGCCTCTGCCATTTCCATCAGGACTGTTCCGGAGCCTGCAGCAAGCACAGAGTGTGACCTCCCAGGATTTGCTGACAGCAGTAGATGCCTGTGAGGAGCTCCTACAAGAAGTAGACATCACCCCTTTCCTGCTTGCACTGTGTGGCCACACTTGGGGTCTGCCTCACGCACCCCCAAGTCCTGGTCCTCTCAGCCCGGGACCCTTCAGCAGCAGCATCGAGGAAGGCCCCGAGCCTCGGGAACGAGCTATCCTAGCTTCTGAGTCCAGGTGAGGATTGTCCTGGAATGGCATCTGAGGGTGCACAGACCAGGTCCCTCTAAAGAAGGACCTTCCAGTCCAGGGAGGAGCTGTGTGCCAGAGAAGCAGCAATGCCTGGCTGCCGGCTCCCTGCCTGCCTGGCAGGCTTCTCTCTCCCTCCTGCTTTGGTGTGGAGCGATAAACTGGGTCAGGGTGAGGGACTATCCGCTGGCCAGTTTTGAAGATAGAAGCTTATTCTGAGCACCTCCTTAAAACAGTTACAGTCTCCCCGGCTAATCTGTGAGTGTCACCGGGGCCCATACTGTGAGTTTTTCTCCCTGCCAGGTCTGTAGGTCACCTCAGGGACTCAACAAGTTGCTGCTGAAAGGAGTGATAAGGGGGAGAAGGTCCCGCAGGCAGCAGCTGTGCCTAGATCGTGGGTTGGATTAGCCCTGGGAGAACAGAAAGCAGAGGGGAGGAAGCTGATGGCTTGGAGGGTGGAACGCCAGCCTGCCTCCCTCTGCAGCTCTGGAGGCCCACACCTTTCAGGGCCCAGTGAATGCATTTTCTTCTCACCACACGTCGCCTCTCCACCTGTCCTCTCCATTTGTGGTAGACAGTGTCACTGTAGCCAGTGAGCCACGTCAGAACACTGGCAGTCACCCTTTCTGTGATCACAGAAAAGTCAGGCCCAAGTGGGTGCCGTGTCCACCGCCCTTGCCGTGGGTGCTAAGCACCCTTCCTGTGAAGGAGGCGGGTGTGGGCTGCTCCCCAGGTGGGACCCAAGCTCGTCCAATTCTTAACACTTCTGTGCCCTCCCCTCACCTCCACCACCCCATCCCGCAGCATAGAGACCGAGGACCTAAGCGAGCCTGAGTTTCAGAGTGCCCGTGTCCCTGGCAATGCAGACCCTGGCCCGGAGATCTCCCTGACAGATATCTGCCAGCTCGGAGGACAGGCGCATGACGCCCTCCACAGCCTCATCCAGGTGGGAGCGTGGGTGAGAGGACGGGGTGGAGTCCTGGCTGAGCAGGGGTCAGGATGTACATGTGTCCCCTTCTGTGGGTGAGGGGCTGTGCTGCTGAGAGCTGGCTGACAACATGCAGCCTCCTCCTAAACCCCAACAGGAGAAATTCTTGGAGATCAGTCATCTCCACTTCCGCACCGTGCCCTCCAATCCCCACTACTTCTTCTATTGCCCTCCGTGCAGCAGGCGAGAGGTGAGTAGCTTTCTTCCCTGCTCCCTGGTGCCCAACCCAAAGCCCCAGAGGCCCCACCCAGCCTTCCCAGATTCTCCTTACCTGCTACACCACAATACCGGCCCCCTGCCCAGATACTCTTGAACCTTGGTTCCCTGAGGCCAGGCTGGGGTCCTTGTCCTGCCCTGAATCAAGCTGTCTTGTTCATTTCTCCAGGATGAGGGCCCCCGGGACCCTGTCGACAGAAAAGTCAGTGACCTGGAGTTTTCAGAGGCTGAGCTTGTGGGCGAAGAAGGGGGTACGTGAGCAAGTGGGTCTTGGTGGGGGAAGCTACTTCAAGCTTCTCCCATTGACCACGTGACCTCACCATTAGGAGACACGTCTGCCTGCTGTGTGGTCACTGAAAGTGACCCAGAGCTGGAGGTGGAATACCGCGAGAGCCGGGAGCCAGACCTGGGGCCTGCTGGGCTAGATTCCACCTCGCTGTCGGATGCAGACACAGTGAACCCTGATGAAGATTCCTTCAGTATCTTAGGGGGCGACTCGCCCACTGGACCTGACAGCCTCGTGCATGACCTGCCCCCTCTCTTCCTGCACCTCACCTGCTCCGTGCGGCTGCGTGGGCAGCACAGCTCAGTACCTGTGTGCAGCCTGCCCACCTGCCTGGGTGAGTCTGGGGGAGTCTGGGGAAAACTGTTTGCCTGCCTAGGGGTAGAGGAGAGCCTACGGGATAACCATGTGTCACTCAGAATTGCGATCTGCTGTCCCAGGGCACCAACGAGCCTGAACTTTCCCCTCTCCCAGGCCAGGTGCTTTCCAGTCTGGAGGGCCCCCCCATTGGAGGCCGAGTTCCCCTGAGGGACCTGAGCGTCACTCTGGACGTCTTCGTGCTGACCTTGCCCCTGGAAGTGGAGCTCCCCCCAGCCTCAGACCCTCAGCATCACCGGTGTGGCAGCAAGTTTGGTGGGGGATCTGGGGCCTTGTTGGGTTAGGGGGACCATTTAGGAATCTGAGGCACTTGAGGACTAAGGAGACTTTGAAGAGCCCAAGAGAGGAGTGAGGAGGAGGTCCTGGGAGGATGATGGTTCCTGACCTTTGACTTTGGCTCCACCCTGTTCAGGTCAACATCTGAGAGCAGTGCTTCATTCCCACGATCCCCAGGGCAGCCATCCTCTTTAAGGTCAGACGATGGCCTGGGCCCCCCACTGCCACCCCCAGAGGAAGAGAGGTATTTCCTTCTTTCCCTCGGAGCTCCTAGCGTCTCAGACTTTCAGTTTCTGGGAACAATATCTGAATCTTTCCTCCACCCAGGCACCTGGGACTATCCAGTTTGGCCACACCCCACAGACTGGCTATTGAAACCACCATGAGTGAGGTGAGAACCTCCCCTTCCAGCCTGAGTGCCAGCCCCTGGCCTTTCCACCAGATGAGTAGGATTCTGGGATTGGAGTGAGGTGTCCCTCAAGTAGATCAGGCAAAGTGTCTTCTGCTGTCTCCTGGTCAGTGAGCAAGGGAAGTGCCCTTAGCCACTTCCCGGTTGTTCTCTGGCCACAGATTCGCTGGCTGTTGGAAGATGAGATGGTGGGGGCACTCCGAAGAGGAGGCATCCCCCGGAGTCCTGCTCTGCACCGTGCAGCTGCCCACATCCACAGCTCTCCTGGGCGCTCCACCTGTCTTCGCCAAACTCTGCCACTGAGTTTTGTCTTCGGGCCTGAGCGTTCCCTCACACAGTTCAAGGAGGTGAGCTGCCCTCAGAACACCTCTGGGTCACCTCGGGGTCCATCCTTCCCTGGATGACAGGTGCAGACCCAGAAGGCCCTCTTAATTAGAGTTCACACCATCGTCCCCTACCCCAACCCCTCATTGTCCTTACCTCACACCTGGCAGCCCAACTTAGTGGAAGGAAACCCAGCGTGCAAACTTGTCCCTGGGCCTGCCCTTGGCAAGGCACTGACCCTTTTCCCCTCAGCAACAGGAATGCTAGTGGGTGGTTGGAAGTGTCTGATGAGGGAAGGATAAGGCACCACCTCAGGGGAGGGCTGCTCCTGCCTCAACCATGACTTTGGCTCCTGCTCCCCAGGAGTTCCGCCGCCTCCACCTCCCTGGCCATGTTCTCCTTGAGGACCCTGACAGTGGCTTCTTCTTTGTGGCAGCTGGCCAGCAGCCAGGTGGGTCCCATGGGGAGCCCCCTTCAGCAACTTGGGCTTGGCACAGCCATGAGGACAGAGCTGAAGGTGTCGAAGGAGAGGTGAGTCTGACCTGGGAATGGAGCTGGGTGGGGGTGTGGGGCTTTGCCTTGGTCCTGACTTCCTGCTTCTCAGGCCCTGACAGCCAGCCCCCAGGCCCCTGGCTCCCCAGACGATCCTGAGGGCACACCCCTCATGAGCCTGCCCAGCCTGCCACAGGGAGGTAAGGGAAGGCCCAGGGAGCCGTCTGGGGGCCAGGGCCTCATAGATCCCTGCTTCCGTTTTCTGGAGGGACGCCTTGGGCAGGATTGAGAGAAGTTCCAGGCATTTCCCTTTTCTACCCAGGAAGTCACCCTGAGCCCAGCCGGGGGCTAAGCCTCATGTCCAGTCAGGGCAGTGTGGACTCGGACCACCTGGGTAAGCTTGGGCAAGGGCTGGAGCACTTTCAGATGATGGCAACGGGCTGAGGGCTGCAGAGGGACAAAGCAGGGCAGGGGGCATCAGAAAGGACTCATCTAAAAGGGATTGTCAAGCCTAGTATGCTCAGAGGCTCAGATGAGCCAGACCCAGCCAAGGTTGAGGACGAACTTGGGCACATTTGTCACAGGTTATGATGGTGGCAGCAGCGGCTCTGATAGTGAGGGCCCCAATGAGCCCCTCGGTGAGAAGGCCCCCTTCCCACTACGGACTCCCCTGGGACCAGCCCCTCCACAGTCTTCACTCTCAGGCCTCCCTGGCCCCTGCCTGCCTGACTTCTGGCTCATCGTACGCGTCCTGCAGGACCGGGTGGATGTTTATGCACATGCACGGTGGGTAGAAGCCAGGGCCTGTAGCCTGGCACTGCCGTTAACCTCTCTTCCCTGCTGCCTCCCACACCTCTCTCTAGTAATGTCACAAGAGCACGTGGTAGGGCTCTGACTTGTATTCCAAGATCACTTCCCACATCTTAGGGCGAAGCACAGGACTTAGCTTTCTTACTGGAGTTGAAATGCTGGTGGACATTTAGGCTTCTACTTGAGCATTAAGAATGTGGACAGTGGCCAGCGCTGTGGCTCAATAAGCTAATCCTCTGCCTGCGGCGCCAGCACACCGGGTTCTAGTCTCTCTGCTGTGACCCGGGAGTGCAGTGGAGGATGGCCCAAGTGCTTGGGCCCTGCACCCGCATGGGAGACCAGGAGAAGCACCTGGCTCCTGGCTTTGATCAGCACGGTGCACAGGCTGCAGCGTGCTGGCCATAGAGGCCACTGGGGGGTGAACCAACAGAAAAAGGAAGACCTTTCTCTCTGTCTCTCTCTCACTGTCCACTCTGCCTGTCAAAAAAAAAAAAAAAGAATATGGACAGTGCAGAGCAGCTTTATAGGTGGCTGTCTGAAAATCAGGAGTGACAGCTGGTGTGTGACAAGTGCCTACTGTGCGCGTTTGATGTGTCTCACACGGGTAGGCCCCTGCAGTCTGTGGAGCAGTCCTGCAAGGTGACATCCTCACAACAAGGGTGAGGAAACTCAGGCTCGGGGTGAAGACTAGCCCAGGGTCACAGCAAATAGCCGAGCAAGGATGCACTCGTAGGCATCAGGTTAAATGCTGCTCTGATCTCAGGGAAGGAAAGGCCACCATCTGTGACAAGGAAGATCAGAAAATTAAGAAGAGCCTCTGCGTGATGAAGCCTCAGTGTGGTGTCACATGGCAGCTGGCAAAGCAAGCGCAGGACCTAGCTTCCAGAAACACGCCTGAAGAATTCCCTTCATCCCGCTTCCCATCAGGCTAACTTTCCTTTGTCCACCCCTACTTCTGTTTTATGGCTTTTCTTGGCCCCTGCCCTGTGACCTCCCCTACGATCCATGACGCTTACAGCTCCCTCCTCACTGCACTGCTGTGCCAAAGCCATCTTTCCTTCCTAGGAGCCTGATTCGGGAAGATGGGGGCCTGGGTGCTGAGTGTCGCCACCTGCAGCAGCTCCTGGTGAGGCGAGTCGGGGAGATCTGCAGGGAGGTCAACCAGGTAAGGGGCAGCCGGAGACAAGACTATCCAGGTCCGAAGACCCAGGCCAGACGAGGAGGGAGTTTCTAGGAACTTGACTTTTAGAGGCTGCTGTTTCATCTCAGACCCAACAGTAGCTATGGGCACCTTCCCCGGTTTCTGGGATGCTGTGCTCCCTCAGCTGCTGACCAACTCACAGCTCCCCACAGCCCAGCCCCAGTCACAGTGGGTTACTCTCACAGCCTCCCAGAGATACGGCTCGTACTGCCCTGTGCCAGCATGAGGGACCTGATAGCCAGCTAGCCAGGGGACCCTTCACCTGTAGAGCTTATGTGGGCTGGTGCAGGTAGACGTCGGACGACTAAGTCACACTAACTATTTCATTACAACTGGGGAGAAGGCTACAGAGGGACAGCAGAGACTGCTGTGACAGCATTGACAGGGATCCGACCAGCTGAGGTTTCAAGGAAGCCATCTTGCAGGAATGAGGCTCAGGCCTGAATGGTGGTGAACAGATTCTGGCACAGAGGAGAGACGAGTATTCCTCTCTGAGTCCCTTCTTAGAGCCCTGCACTTCGTGACTCAAGGGCCCCACCCATGTGACCTCGGTGATCACTGGTGCTCTTTCTGACCTCTGACGCCCCAGTGTTAGTGGGCATTCTCTCTGACCTCCACCACGACCACACGAGGCAGTCCTTCAGGCCCCAACACCTCACTCCTCCCCGCAGAGACTGCTTCTTCAGGACCTTCATGATAGCCACGTGTGCAACTCCCTGCTGGTGGCTGAGAGCGAAGAGGACCTGTGGCGCAGCGAGACCCCCTTCCACTCCCGCCAGCGAGTGCTGCTGCCCAGCGACGGTGAGAGCCCACCCAGCAGCCTCCCTCTCGAGGTGCTGCCACCACTGCCATTGCCCTTGCTTTTATCCAGTGCTCTGGGGAGAAGCTCAGGCCAGAGTCCCTGTGACCTGGTCACCAGCGCCAAGTCAAGGAGAGCGAGGAGGGTAGCACAGAAGGGGCTCGCTGGATGTGGCAGCTGCCAGCTGGTCAGCGCCTTTGCTGCAGGTAGTTTCAGTGGAGGGAGAGGAGCGGAAGCCAGGTGCAGCCGAAGAGTGAAAGGATGGTAGGCAGGTGGGGCAGAGGACACCGCTCCTTTCAGTTGCTTGGCTGTGAAGGGAGAGGGAAAAGAGAAGTGGCAGTAAATGAGGGAGGTGGAGTAAGGGGCAGGGGAGGAAGTTAAAAATAAGGTAGAGACTGGAGTGTATTCATTTCCAGAGGGAAAGAGCCAGCAGAGAGGGAGAGGCTGGAAAACACGGGAGAAAAGACAGGCCACGACCCGTCAGCCCAAGGCACGCCTTTGCCTTGATACCCAAAATTACCAGCCTCCCCTGGCTGGGCAGTGAAGGCAAGTGGGCCAGAGGTGACAAGCTGAGGGCTGGTAGAATTGGCCTTCTGATTGGCTGTCCATCCAGTAGGCGGACACAGGACCCCTGTGGGAGTTGTGTTCATGACAAGGAAACATGATGGTCCACTCAAATGGTGACGACACATCGGCCCTTCTTCTCCCCTCTCACACTCCAGTGACTCCTCTCTCCAGTTTGGGAAAAGCCAAATCACATCATTCCTTTGTATGTCTCCCATCTGTTTTAAAAGTAAAATCAGAGTACTCTGTATTTTTTTAAATCTCAGCAAGTCTGTACACAACAGCTTCTAACATCTGCCAGGAGAGTGCCTGTCTCTGCACATCCTGGGAGTCTGTGAAAGCTCAATCCCTGTAATTAGCGGGCTGCCGTGGTTTCAAAGGCATCTTCTGCAGATCAAGGATGAGCTGGGAGAGCCCAGCACTTTCACTTCAAGGTGACCTCCAGCAGCCGTGAAACGGAAGACTAGTCAGGGCCCAGACATGGCCCTTCCTTATTTGTCGCTCCGTGTTTTATCCCTGAAACCCTTAGCAACCAGCATTGCAGAATCTGCAGACTCCTGTGTATCCCGTATGCTGCTGGCACCTGACAGCAGCTTCTCCGAGACTGAACTGCTGCTTCAGCCTACTGGAAGGCTCCTCGGCAGCCTGGAACCTGAAAAGGGTTGAACAAGGCAGTACTGTGGCTGTGGGCCCTTGGGCAAGGCTCCTTGGGCTGCCGGCCTGTGCTCCCCAGCACAGCACAGTCTGCCCTGTCTGCTGATGGTGTGCCTGAGCAGCCATGCCCTTTGGTTTGTTTTAATGAGGTTACTGTTGCAACTCCCTAGGAAGCCAGGCGTTAGTGCCCCTGACCTGCGTTATGACAGGGTCAGGCTCAGGGGCATCATCCTCAGGATGTCCCCATGCCTGCTCCTTCCACAGGTCCCCTGGAGGTAGCTCTGAAAGCCTTTGTTTTAGGAGCTTGCTCCTAACAGTGTGCCTGTGCCTGCCTCTGTCTTGTTGCCACAAATGGTTGTGCTTCCCCAGCAGAGTGAGGAGGAACGAGGACAAGGGCCAGTTCCCACGGGAGAAGTCCATGAGGCCAGAGGATGGCGAGTTCTGTCCTAATTGCTGCTCCTCCTTCCCCCAGATTACGCTGCCGATGAGAGCTGCGCACCCCGAGGGTACCTGGCAGCCACCATGCAGTTTGTCCCCGGCCATTTCTCCTGTGACGTTGTGTGGGGAACCGTGATCCGAGTCCATTCACGCCTCAAGATGGGGCCCAGCATGGGGGTCTCTCGGGGTATGTGTTTTGCACAGGAGCACAGGTTGGGGTGAGAGGGTGTATAGAAGGGAGTTTGCTGAGCCCATGTCATCCCCTAGCCATCCAGGCCTTGCGCTCTGTGCTCAATGCCTTCTCTGTGGTGAACCGGAAGAACATGTTTGTGTATCAGGAGCGAGCCACAAAGGCCGTGTACTACCTTCGGTAGGTAGGCTTTGGGGAGACAGGGTCAAGCTGAATTGAGGGTGACCTGGGACGAAGCACATCCAAAGACCTGACCGCTCTTTCCTAGGCTCCTGGAGACATCCTGCAGTGACCGGCCATGGGAAGGGGATGCCCTGCCCCCCTCCCTTGCTCTGTCCCGAAGCCAGGAGCCCATCTACTCTGAGGAAGCCTCGGCACGTATCACACACTCTCAATACCCCCACATGCCCCTTGTCTCCAGCTTCATGGAGCTGAGCCCTGACCACAGTTGTTCCTGTAGGGTCCCCGTTCTCCCCTGGATATGGCTTCTGGTCGCAGTCCAGATGCCACTCGTCCCGTGGGCCAAGTGGACAGACATATCCAGCTGCTGGTACATGGTGTCGGGCAGGCAGGTAAGGGGTGAGAGAGGAACCAGGTGACTTTCCAGAATCCTCCAGGATTTTTGGAGCCTCCTGCTCCTGTGCCCTGGGACACCGGCTCCAGTTCCCGCAAGTGGGAGCTGGGTGGAAAGTGAGGTTTAGGAGGAGGACTTGCATCAGACTGCGGCAGTGCAGCTCGAGGGGGAGGAGCTGGCCTGACCCTGTGGGTAGCGAGTAGTTCCCCCTAAGAGCAGGGGCAGATTTAGGGTGAAGGTGAAGCATTCAGTTTGGGAGAAGCTGAGCCTGAAATGTCCGATAGGCAGCTGGGTTCCCAGCAAATACTTAGGGCTCACTTAATGTAGCCAGGTCTTGGGCTAAGGCTGTTACATGACTTCTCTTTTAATCCTCAAGAAAAACCATGAGGTCGATGCTGTCATAATTCCCATTCTGTGGACAAGGGCACTGAGGCTTTGGGATGTAAAACTTGTCCAGTTTTGCAGGGAGTAGCCTAGCAGAACTGGATCCTGGTGCTGTTCCCTCCAGAGCTGGCACTCCTCACACTTCCCCCAGGGGATTGTTTGAGGCAGAGGTTCAAGGGCTGGTATGGGGTTGGCTGGATCCTCTGCAGTGACTCCGCCTTCTCACCATGGCTGTGTCAAGGTCCTGAGATCACAGATGAGCTGGTGCGGGTTCTGCGTCGGCGCCTGGATGAAGCCACACTGGATGTCATCACGGTCATGCTAGTCCGCAACTGCAAGCTGACGCCGGCTGACGTGGAGGTCAGCTCCTGCCCAGGCTCTGCCGTGGTGTCCAGCCTGTCTCAGCTGGACTCTGCCCCCAGCTCTGACCCTCTCTTCTCTCTCTGCAGTTCATCCAGCCTCCCGGAAGTCTCCCTTCAGAGGTGCTGCATCTGGCCCTACCGGCCACCTGCAGGCCTTGGATTCCTGCACTGTCCTGGTACTTGCGGCAGAACCTGCTCATGTTCCTGCACTCTCCCAAGTACACAGACAGCAACAGCCGGAACCACTTCCAAGTGAGAATGCCCCACCTCTCTCCACGTGCAGGTGCCCCATGACCTCGGGCCCATGCACACCCTTACTGTGGACCTGTGTTCTGCAGATCCCTCCACATGTGCCATTGCCCATGGACTTGTAGACACTCAACCCCTATTGCCTACCTGTGCTGCCACATGTACCTGTCCCCTGTGTACCGTGGCTGCCCATCCCCTAAGGATTTTTCCCTTTGCTTGGTCTCAATGCTGTGTGGCTATTCTCTCCGTAGCACCCACTCCCACCACAGGGTGGCCTTCCTGACCTGGATATCTACCTGTATAACAAGCCTGGTGGACAGGGCACTGGGGGCAAAGGTATAGTGAGGGCTGTGGGCTTGCAGCACTGTTAGATGTGGGAGGGCCTTTGCTCACCTTTGGACTGAGAGGGTCTTTCCCAGCCTTGCTGAGGGGACTCTTGGGAGGGGGAAGGGTCTGCAAGCTCCAGACTTGATCCTTTCTATGGAATCTACCTAGGAGTCGCCTGCATCACACTAGCCTTTGTGGATGAAGGAGGCGCTCCCATCTCACTGGTATCCTGGCCTCCCTCTTCTCCGGGGCCCCCAGACCCCCTGCGAGAGGAGGAATTTGAGCAACTGACCCAGGTCATTCGCTGTCCAGTCATGCTGGACAGTTCTTCAGGTGGGGAGCTTGGTCAGAAGACGGGGGGTTCAGTTAATGCTGTGGAGAGGAAGGGTGGTGAGTACGGGGACTCTAGAGCACCCTCAGGTGACCCCCATTCTTTCCTGCAGCTCAGAGTGGGGCCCCGAGGCTTCGATTGGATGTGTGGGAAAAGGGGAACATTAGCATCGTGCAGCTGGAGGAGAAGCTCCGAGGAGCAGCGCGCCAGGCCCTGGCTGATACCGTCATGGAGCTGCGGCTGCTTCCAGCCTCGCTGTGCATCGAGGACACACCCCCAGGTTTGCAGATCCAGAGCGCATCCCAGATCCAGGCGGGAGAGGTGGCGGGGGAGGGAGCAAAAGGGGTTTGGGGAAAGCCTCACAGAGGCCCCATCAAAAAAGCATATGCACAGTTGCCCAATACCGTGTGTGTATCAGGGTGATACACACGCAGAAATGTAGCTCATTGGTCACCCCCCAGGGACAGGTATATATCGCTCAGTTGCATGTACCATTGTCACTGACAGCACAGTAGGTGGCAAGTGGCTCTCATGCCAGTCTTGGGGCTGAGTTATCCAGAATGATCAGTGAGGGAGTCCGTGATGTCTGGCGTCCACAGGAAGTCTCAGGAGCGGATCGTCGGAAACCAAGAGTGCTGTAGGCCGCACTAGCACCTTTCCCCCTGCCGCTGTCCCTGGGGAGCCTGTGACTCCACCCAGCAAAACAGGCCGGCGCAGCTTCTGGGATATGCTGGTAATGAGAGGAGGGGTGAAGTCAGTGTCTGCCCTCTTGCCCGTCTCCCAGCTCCTCCTGCCCTGCCTGCCCTCCAGGCCTCTTCTGTTGGCCTGGCCTCAGATCTTTTCTATAAGCCTTCCCTGTCCTTTGGGTGGAGTTGGCAGGACCTGGCAAGTTCTCAGCTCACTGAGTGCCTTCACTTCTGCCATTTTTCTCTTTGGCTGCAAGATAAGTGCAGCTTCTGCTGTGGAGGAAGACGAGGTTCAGGAAAGTTAAGTCCTGTCCACGGCTGCCCAGTTGGCCTCTGGAAAGCCAGGGCCTGATCCCAGGCCTCCACATCCTCCAGGCTCATTACTGTTGCGTGACACCACTGTCCTCCCCTTTCCTCTTCCCGATAGCCCTTCCTCATTCACTGCATTGCCCCCAGAGTAAAACAGAAGGTGGGGACTTGGGTTCCCCCAAAACAACTGATGACATTATCCTGGATCGGCCGGAAGACAATCGTGGTCGGAGGCGTCATAAGACTGAGAGTGTTCGGACGCCTGGTGGAACTGAGCGGGCACCAGGCCCAGATTCTGGAGCTCAGAGACAGAGGTGTGTGGTGGTGGCGGTGTTGCTGGGTCACCGGAGGGTATGGGTATGCAGTCGCAGACAAGCATTTGGTTCGTATGGATGTCTGTGAGGTTCTTAACCCCTGCTCTATCATTAGACGCCGGACAACACAGCTGGAAGAAGGTGAGGTGGGGACGCTGCACCCTGTGTTTGCGCGTGTCACTCAGCGCTGGATGGAGTTTATGGTTCATATCGGTGAGACCCCAGCCCCCTCTCCCATCCCTGGACTCCCTGGCCTGGGCTCCATCCTGCAGCCCCACAGTGACTTCTCTGCCCTGCAGGTTGCACCTCCGTGTCCAGAAGCTCCACCCACATGGTATCCCGCTTCCTCCTCCCATCCATCCTGTCTGAATTCACCACCCTGGTGACCTCAATGGCTGGAGACACCAGTGTCCGTGTCTTTGAGCAGCAGTTGTGAGTTTGAGATCTCCTGGGATTAAAGGGAACTTTTCCACACTTCCTAAAAGCTGAGCCCACAGGAGGCCTAACCCATGGAGGCTGAGCTAGGAGAGGTATAAGCCAGGCCCAGGGCACGGGGCTGCATGTGGTCTCTTTTCTTTCCACCCCTCCCTCCAACAGGGGTTCTGAGCCAGAGGTCTTCAGTCCTCGTTCCCCTGGGCAGCTGGGCCCAGCCCCCCGTCCAGCAGCTGAGAGGCACCTGCTGCTTCTGGGAAGGAACTTTGCACAGTGGAGGCGGCCCACCCAGCAGGGTGAGGACATGGTCTGGAGAAGGGGGTCAGAGTGACTGGTGGCCTCTGACCCTGCAGGGGCATAGGACCGAGGAGCTCTGCCCCTAGATCCTCACAGTGCCCCTCCCCACCCTGTAGCTGCCAAAGCCGTGCAGCGTTTTGAGCCAGGAGGTGACGGGAGCTCCGGGAGGAGTGCTCCTCGGCAGAGGCTCTTGCTGCTGGAGGTCATGGACAAGAAGGTAAATGTGGGGATAGGGACTGGGTGGTAGGAGGGGTTCTGTGGTCACACTAACCCTGACCTCTGACCTCCAGCTGCAGCTGCTGACCTACAATTGGGCTCCAGACCTAGGGGCGGCCTTGGGCCGAGCACTGGTTCGCCTCGTGCAGTGGCAGAATGCACGGGCCCATCTCATCTTCTGCCTGCTCAGCCAGAAGCTCGGGCTCTTCCATCATTATGGCCAATTGGACTTCCCAGTGCGCGATGAAAAGGTGCCCACCTTCTAGCTCCCTCCTCTAGATGCGCCTGCTGAGGGGCCAAAGAGGCACCAGCTCAGAAGCTGGAGAAGGGACAGACTGAGGGCAGAGGTGGTGGGGAGGGAGAGTGAGAGAAGAAGCCACAGCAGGGGAGAGGGTTGAGGTCAAGGCTGTGAGCTGCTGGGATGCTCCATCCCTCAGGAGCCGAACCCATTCCTGCTGCCGGCCATGGAGGTGGAGGCCCTCATCCGCAGCGCGAGCCCCCCGCTGAGCCGGGGGCAGGGCCGGCTGAGCGGGTCCTCTCGTGGTGGGGGTCCCCTTCCCCTGGACACATTCCCCTTCGACGAAGCCCTGAGGGATATCACAGCTGCTCGTCCCAGCTCCGCACTCGGTCCTGTGCCCAGACCTCCCGATCCTATCACCTACCATGGGCAGCAGTTCCTGGAGATCAAGATGATAGAGCGCAGAGGTGAGGGCCCTGGGCCCAGCACTGGGCACGGGAGGTCTGTGGCCTCAGAGTGGGAAAGAGGTGCCAGCTCCTGAGGCTACCACTAATGCCCCCAACCCGCAGAGCTGGAGCGCCAGATGAAGATGGAGAACCTGTTTGTAACATGGCAGCAGCGCTCTGCCCCCGCCAGCATGCCCATCAGTGTGAGTGACACCAAGACATGACCCCAGTCTGCATCCTCCACGGGCCTCCTGTGACCCTTCCCTGGCCACTGCTACAGTGCTCACTGCCCCATCTCCCCAGGCCGGGGAGCTGGAGACCCTGAAGCAGTCATCCCGCCTGGTGCACTACTGTGCGACAGCCCTGCTCTTTGACCCGGCTGCCTGGCTGCATGGGCCCCCGGAGACCTCGGGGCCCCTTGAGGGGCAGGTGAGAGTCAAGCTCAGCTTTCTCCTGTGAGGTCATCGTTCCTTCACCCCCGGCAGGGTGGTCAACAGCGGGTCAAACCCCCTTTAATCTCCCACAGCGACGCCATCGGCCCGAGTTGGGGTCTGGGAGCCGGGAGGCCCCCAGCAGCTGCGAGTGCTTGGATGCGCCTCCACCGGGAGCCCGGGAGGAGCCTTGGCTGAAGGAGCTGAGCCTGGCCTTCCTGCAGCAGTACGTGCAGTACCTGCAGAGCACGGGCTTCGCGCTGGTGCCGCTGCGGCCCCCATCGCCTGCCCGCAGGTGAGCCCCCTCCCGTGCCCTGGGGAGGAGCTGCCCCTCGCCACCAGTCCCCTGCTTTAGGAGCCTCTCTCAGTCCTCAGTGTGGTCTCTGTCCAGTCAGTGATGTCCTTCTCGCCAGCCTGAATTCCTTTTTAAAATACGACAACTGTGTTTTAAAAGTCTCTGGAACAAAAATTCAAGTCAGGCCTGCCTTCCTTACCAGTCTTTAGTGATCACCCATTACTACTTCCAGTCTCGTTTGATTCCCTTGAGAGTTTAATGGGCTGTTTCTTCTGCCAGAGGCTTTGACCCCAGCAGTTCTGTAGCTCCCCGGGGAACAGGTGGGTCCTCCTCAGCCTTCCAGGTTGATCCTTGCTGGGCTGGTGGCGCCTTCCCTGCTGCTCGTCTGTGAGGACCAGCCAGCCTTCCCCAGTCATGAGAGCAAAGCACCTTCACACACTTGGATCTTTCTAATGGAATCTCAGACATGCCTCAAGGCCTCCTGCCTTTGCCTCGCCCTCACGAGTCGGGGAGCCTTCCTGAGGGGCACTGTCCTCGCCTCGCCTGGCAGCAGTAGCTGCAGGAGCCCTGCCCTGCTCTCTGTGCCTGCACTCTGGGCCCTGCCGTGCCCCTACTCACCATGGACCTGGCCAAGCTGCTCCCCTCCACGGGCCTATTTCCTGTCCTGCAAAATGATTCCATGTAAAGTGGACTCGGGCTGACAGCTGCAAGGCTTCACCTCCAGCCTACTCATCCTCGTTTCCCCCTTCCCCTTCTGCAGTACCAGCCGGCTGCGGGCCATGGCTGTCCTTGGAACAGAGGGCCGAGGCTCCTTCTCCTGCCCGAAAACCAAGACTGAGGGGAGCCCCAAGGTAACTCACTGTCATGTAACAAAGCCAACAGCACCCAGACTCCAGTGCCACTGGTCCTGAAACATTTCCCGGTGGCCCTGCATGATGTACTGAGGTCACTGCACTGTTAAAGTCAAGGACCCAGGAGCCTTCCACCCTGCTGGTTCGAGGCTGGCGAGTCCCCAGCCCTTGCCCTCTTTCTCCTGTCTTCAGAGTTCTGGATCTTCCGTCACCACCTACCACCTGCAGCGGGCACTGCCCGGGGGCATCATCCTCATGGAGCTGACTTTCCAGGTGAGCTGGGGAGCACTGGGGGGCAGCGCCAGGCCTCCCTGTATCTTGCCCTCCTGACCTCATCTTCTTCCTCCCTCCAGGGCTGTTACTTCTGTGTCAAACAGTTTGCCTTGGAATGTTCCCGGATCCCAATGGGGCAGGCTGTCAACTCTCAGGTATGTGGCAAGAACAGGAATATGGGGCGACCCAGGCTCAGGCACGGTCAGTACGGCCCCAGTGTGCTGTGAGTAGGCCGGCCCAGTGACTGATCTGGTGCCATGTCCTGACTAGGCCAGTTGTCATTCTGGTACCATGACTAGACCCACTGGCCATCTGACCCTGGAGTCCAAGTCCATCCAACTGTTGCACCGAGGCAAAAGGTTGTCCAGCTTAGTGGCTGGTCTGGCTTGGTCCTGCTGGCACTGTGGTCATCCGTAACAGACAGCTGGACAGCGGGGACACTGGAGCACAAGGGATAGCCCGTGTTTAGGTGGATGCCCCCGGCCCAGTCGGGAGTTGAGGCGTCCTGGTGTTGTCAGCACAGTCACTGACACCTAGAGTAAGGACTAGGGCTCTCTCCCACACAGCATACCCCAGTTCTGCCCAGGGTGGGGCCTCTGTACCCCAGGAGGGCCAGGGCCAGAATGAGTCAGGGCCCTGAAGCTCTTGCTATACTTGTGTTAGTGCAGCTCCTACATGTTGCCAGGAGCAGCACACGAGGGCCTGTGCCTTCTCCTCGTTTCTGAGAGATCAGGATCTGTTTGGATCCAGTACAGACAAGACAGACACCTCTCCATTGTCTAGAGCCCTCAGGTCTGGACAGTTCCTCTCCAGCCCATAGATGCCTTTGACTTGAGTATGGATACCTGGTCACAAGAAACCCCAGGGTAAGAGGACCCCATAAAAGCATGGTGACGTTGTATGTAGGAATTGACCTGGGCCAGCGTGCTCAAAAGGGAGCACGGGTGAGCAGGTCCTCTCACACCTGCCTGTAGCATTAGAGGGAAGACCCCACCCCATTATGCTCCTCAGCTTCCTTCTGGTTTCCCTGCCCCGATCTCCGGCTGACCCAGCACCCACTTGACCGCTAAGCACACTCGGGTTTCTAGATGGCCTCATTATTACTGCTGTTTCAAGTGACTGGTGTGTGAGCGTGGACTCAGCAAAGAGGAGCATTTCAGTCCCACTGCACAAATAAGGACACTCAGTTCACAGAGGCTACGTGAGTGGGGCCAAGACACACAGCTAGTCCATGACGGTTTTGGGGACTCATCCTGACTGATTCCCGTTTAGCACATCCCCTCTAACTTTATGAAGACCTTCACATTTTCTCCAGGGTGCAGGAGGACATCAAGACAGAACCTCTCGCCTTCCCTGTTAACACCTAAGCCTGATGCCCCCAGCAGCGGGCCATGCAGTCTGCCACTCCAGCAGCCCTCACCCAGCTGTTAACACACTTTTTTTTTTTTTTAAGATTTATTTATTTATTTGAGAGGCAGAGTTACAGACAGAGAGAGGGAGAGACAGAGAGAAAGGTCTTCCATCTGTTGGTTCACTCCCAAAATGGCCACAATAGATGGAGCTGAGCTGCTCTGAAACCAGGAGGTTCCCCCAGGTCTCCCACGTGGGTGCAGGGGCTGAAGCACTTGGGCCATCCTCCACTGCTTTCCTAGGCACGTCAGCAGGGAGCTGGATTGAAAGTGGAGCAGCTGGGACTCGAACTAGCACCCATATGGGATGCTGGCGCTGCAGGTGGAGGCTTAACCTACTACGTCACAGCGCCGGCCCCTGTTAACACACTTTGAGT